>NC_086452.1:298480307-298780307 GCF_028390025.1 Pseudophryne corroboree
TCAGAGCAACATATCCGGTACATCGTCTAGTGTGTACTCATGATATGTACTCCCACGAGTCGCAAGCAACACCCTTCATCGACCTTGCAGCAGGGTCGAGGGGGGAAGTCGATAGCGATGACCTGCTGCAGAATACAGCATTTCACATGTCTCCCCACCATCTGACCCTGCATCGGCAAGTGTGTATACACTTTCTTTATGCACGGTCTTGTCGGCAGCGATGTCAGGCTGGGTACACAGCTTAATCTTTGAGATGCTATAGGAATCTCCAAGTATTGATACATCTCTCCTACAAGGAATGGCCTAGGTGAACATGTTGGTTGGTTTGGTTTCTCAAAATTCTAAATGGGATCTAACTAGCTCCGGTTCCATCTGCTGTGACTAAAGTCTATGCGGGAGAGGGAGAATCCCCAGTTCCTGTATTCATGTTCTCAGAAGGAAGATGGTGCTGCGCCTCTATAGCTAGGGGACAGGTGAATCAAGCTGCTAGGAGGGTGGGTGTACTACAACAACCACAAAAGAACAAAAACAGAGAAAATGGGAATCTCCAGCGCTCTCCTCACCCTATAAATAACATGTAATACTCATTAGTAAAAAAAATGGAAATATTTATTTTATAGATCTGATAAAATATAACTGAATGCATATGAATCAATATATACAATGAACTAATAAAAATCGTATTGGGGAGAATAGTGACTCCTAATACTGGTATACAACGTAAAACATGTAGACTCACAACATATAACACAATGGTTAAAAGATGTGCACTCTCCGTGTAGTGGGATTGCTTGTACATATATAGAATAAAAAGTCTCCAATAATATAAATTGAAGAAATAGGGTGCGCTACCTTGCGACTTACTCCCTAAATGCAAAATGAAAAAAATTCAGTCCCAGGGTGTAAATTACCCAAACTTCAGTTTCTGTGTGGTAGAAACTGTATATGTCCTTAAGCCTGTACCGGGTCTGCCCACAGGTCCCCACGCATGCCGGAGGTAGGTGAGAGTACTCCCCTTCTTTCCTCCTCTGGATGTCTTGTGGAGTTGTGGGTCCGCTTTAGGTATGTTTACCTAGTTTACCTATCCCTATTTTAGGTGCAAAGACACTGTTTCTCTGCAACCACCCTTGAAGAAATGAATCCTCCCTGGCAGACGATCACTTCAGTCGGTATTCATGATTCATGTAGACAACCACATGGTCCGGAAGAGGTGTAATTCTTGCAGCTCCTCATGGAAGGGTAGCGTCTAGACTCCCATGTGGAGAGAACCTTTGTGGAAAGTTGTTTCCGCACGGGAGTCTAGATGTGATGTGACAGAAGTAGGTGGACAGAGACTTTGTGGAAATTTCTCTCCACACGGGAGTCTAGACGCTACCCTTCCATGAGGAGCTGCCACTGGACTCATAAAAGAGTTGGTTAGGTGTGTGGGGCAGCGTTTTAGTTGGACAGACAAGTTGGAGGAAAGTTGGTCAGCCCTAAAACGGTTTTCTCTCAATAAAATGTCAAAACAATACATCAATCAAAGAAAGAGACACATACTGTATATCACAATAATAACATCAGCAAGCATTTTAAAGAAGTGTTACAGGCTAAAACAAGCAAATCTGCCAATGCGAATTTGGGGGCCTCAGTTAAGTGTTGGGAGGGCTGTATGAGGCTCTAAGGCTGCCTGCTACCCATCACGGGGATAGACCTTCATTATTAAAACTGAATGTTGCAAATTCCAGCTTGTTAAAAGTTACAGTGAATAATCGCACCCGCGATGCATACGCACGCAGTGTTATAGATAAGGGCCAACATATCTGTATGGTGTGATCTTTTTATATTCAGTTAATTTATCGAGAGTCACAGCTGTCTTCTGTAAAATCCTTCTACACAAATTACTGTGTATGTTAATAGTATTAGGGTAAGGGTATGTTTTTTAATAACCATTCAAATTCACAAGTAAAATTGATTTAAGTAACATAAGTGCTTCAGTGAAATATGAGGCTTCAGGAAAGCCTGTAGAATGGGAGCCTAGGGCAAATGAGAGTTTTAATTGAACACTGTTATACTGCTAGTTACAGTATATAGTTATTGCTATCTAGTTAAGATGTTCTGTAAAATGGAAATTTCAAAATGTGTGAGTCCATATTCACACTATGGTGATCTGAATTGTATATATGTTTTTCTCTAAAGTCCTGGAGGATACTGGGGTTCCATTTAGTACCATGGGGTATACACGGGTCCACTAGGAGCCATGGGCACTTTAAGAATTTGATAGTGTGGGCTGGCTCCTCCCTCTATGCCCCTCCTACCAGACTCAGTTTAGAAAATGTGCCTGGAGGAGCCGGTCACGCTTATGGAAGCTCCTGAAGAGTTTTCTGCATTTATTTTATATGTTTGTTATTTCCAGGCAGGGCTGGATGGCACCAGCCTGCCTGCTTCGTGGGACTTAGGGGGGGAGGTACGGGCCAAACTCTTGAAGGGTTAGTGGTCCCGTTCACCGCTGACAGGACACTGAGCTCCTGAGGGAACTATTCGTAAGCCCCACCACGGCGTGCGTACATTCCCGCAGCACGCCGCCACCCCTAACAGAGCTAGAAGTATGAAGAGTGGTGAGTACTAAGCCGGCGTCCCAGCCATTATGGCGGCATGAGGGTACGGAGACGCACGGCTTCTAACCGGGGCGGAATGCTTCTCAGACACAGTACACAGCTGCGTCTCAGCACACTGTACACAGTACCCACACTGGCAAAAACAGCCTTAAAACGGTTTTCTCTCCATTTTAAGCACCAGATTACCTCAGGCAGTATAAAAAAAACGGGAAGGGGCTGGGCTTTCACTATGAGCGGATCCAGCAACTCACTAGCGTCATTTTCCCTCTGCAGTGGACATAGACGCTGACTGACAGGGACGCACAGCTCTATCGGAGTGACTCCAGTTTACCTCAGCGGTACCAGGGGGTCATAGCGGGGGGGCAGCAATTTTTACTGTACTAAGTCCCCTTTCAGGGAACTTAGTCTGCGACTCGGCTAAGCTTGCCCTTAGCGATAAGGGCGCGGTGGGGGCTGGCTACAAATAACTGTCTCCCTGAAGGGCTCTTTGTGGGTTAATTGTGCTTTAACCTTTTCGTGTGTGTGTGTGTGTGTTGTCACATTTACATTATGTCAGGCAAAGAGTGTGTTTCTTGTACAGCAGAGTGTTCCTGTTCACCAGGGGGCTCACTACTGGGTACTCAGGGCAGTGCACCTTCCCAAAATAGCGGGGCTGAACCGGAGTGAGTTAATTCCATTAAAGGAATGATCTCCAATATTTCTACAAAATTATCCCGCAATGAGAAAGAGACGCTATACTTAAGACAGACTGTGGATGAGTTTATGAATAGAGACTCGGTCCCCAAACCAGCGTCTCAATCCCCTCCCATTAGTCCGCAAAAGCGATATCTGGCCCATATCCTGCAATCTGACTCTGACTGGTCAGACATGGAGGAGAGGGTGAGGTGGATTTGGAGGGGGGAATGCTACTCTGTCACAGGGAATAGAGGGTCTTATAGAGGCTATCGGAGATGTTCAACAAATTCCTAATAAGGTGTCAGAGGAGTGTGAGGAATCTTATTTTAATGTAAAAAAGAAGTCCTCAGTCACTTTTCCTGCGTCAAAAGAATTGAATACCCTGTTTGAAGAACTGTGGGTTAATCCTGATAAGAAATTTCAAATCCCTAAAAGGTTGCTCTCTTTTCCTTTTCATATGGAGGATAGGAAAAAACACCGATAGTGGACGCATCAGTCTCTAGGCTGTCACGAAAACTTGTATTGCCTGTCCCTGGTGCAGCCTCCCTAAAAGACATGGCTGATCGTAAAATTGAGACTGCACTCAAATCATTGTACACAGCTGCTGGGGTGGCCCAGAGACCCACTATGTGCGTGGATCACAAAAACCATTGCTAAATGGTCAGGTAACCTAATTGAGGGATTAGATTCGTTGGCTAGGGGGGATGTTGTTTTACTCCTGCAGCATATACAAGACTGTGCAAACTTTATGGTGGAAACCATAAAAGAGATAGGCTTGCTTAATGCACACACCACCGCTATGGCAGTGTCAGCACGCAGGGGCTTGTGGCTACGCCAGTGGACTGCTGATGCGGACTCCAGGAAAGGCGTGGAAGGCCTACCATTCACAGGAGAGGCCTTGTTTGGAGATGACCTAGACAAATGGATCTCCAAAGCTACTGTAGGTAAGTCTACATATCTTCTTTCCACAGCTCCCCCAGCCAGGAAAGCTTATTCAGCTTCAAATTTACAGTCCAAGTTTAAGGGCAAATCTTGAGGTACTTCTACGGTCTCCAGAGGCGCAAGAGGTAAACCACGCAAACCAGCAACTGCAGGTGCTCAGGAACAGAGCTCAGACTCTGCTTCCTCAAAGCCTTCAGCATGACGGTGGACCGCGATGCCTGGAAGGCTGTCAGGTGGGAGACTGACTAAAATTCTTCAGTCACATCTGGTCAAGTTCATGCCGAGATCCCTGGGTCATAGATCTTATTTCCCAGGGCTAGAGACTGGAGTTCCAAGAGCTCCCACCTCACAGATTCTTCAAATCAGGCTTACCAGTTTCACAAGAGGCAAGTATAACTTTACAGCATCCCATCCAAAAACTGGTACAGACTCAAGTCATTGTTCCAGTTCCACCTCATCTGCAAAACAAGGGGTACTATTCCAACTTGTTTGTAGTACCGAAACCGGATGGTTCGGTACGGCCGATTCTGAACCTCAAGTCTTTGAACTCGTTCTTTAGCGTGTTCAAGTTCAAGATGGAGTCTCTGAGAGTGGTGATCTCAGGTCTGGAGGAAGGGGAATTCCTAATGTCTCTGGATATCAAGGATGAGTACCATCACATTCCGATCTGGCTGCCTCATCAGGCTTATCTACGGTTTGCACTGCAGGACTATCACTACCAGTTCCAGGCCCTGCCATTTGGTCTCTCCACGGCACCGAGGGTGTTCACCAAAGTGATGGCAGAGATGATGTTTCTACTCTACAAACAGCGAGTGAATATAATTCCATACCTGGACGATCTTCTGATGAAGGCGCCGTCTAGGGAGAGGTTGCTGTACAGCATTGGTCTCTCAACCAAACTTCTCCAGGATCACGGGTGGATTCTGAACCTTCCGAAATCTCGCCTAGAGCCAACACGGAGGCTTCCATTCCTGGGAATGTTACTGGACACAGAGTCGCAGAAGGTGTTCCTTCCATTGGAAAAGGCATTGGTAATCCAGTCAATGGTTCGCGATGTCCTGAAGCCAACCCGGATATCGGTGCATCTATGCATTTGCTTTCTGGGGAAAATGGTGGCCTCTTGCAAGGCGCTTCAATACGGAAGGTTTCACGCAAGACCCTTCCAGCTCGATCTGTTGGACAAATGGTCCAGATCGCATCTTCACATGCACCAGAGGATCCGTCTGTCGCCAAAAGCAAGGATGTCCCTTCCGTGGTGGCTAAAGACTTCTCACCTCGTCGAGGGTCGGAGGTTTGGAATTCAGAAGATTCTGTTAACCACGGACGTAAGCCTCAGGGGTTGGGGAGCAGTTTCAAGGAAGATGGTCAAGTCAGGAAGTCATCCTTCAAATCAACATTTGGGAACTCAGGGACATATACAACGCCTTTCTGTAGGCTTCATATCTTCTTCAAGATCGGGCCATTCAGGTCAGACCATGTGACGGCAGTGACATACATAAACCGACATGGCGGAACGAAGACCAGGGCAACGATGTCAGAGGTGTCAAGAATTCTCCTCTGGGCAAAAAAACCCTGCTGTGGCATTGTCAGCGGTGTTCATTCTGGGAGTAGACAACTGGGAAGCAGACTTCCTCAGCAGACACAACCTGCATCCAGGGGAGTGGGGCCTTCACCCGGAAGTGTTCAGGTGCTTGATACATCGATGGGGATATCCACAAATCGACATGATGGCCTCTCGTCTCAACAAGAAACTCAAGCAGTATTGTTCCAGGTCGAGAGACCACAGGCAGTGGCGGTAGACACACTGACGACTCCATGGGTCTCATTCAATGGTGTACGTGTTTCCTTCACTTCCTCTGATCCCAAGAATTCTAAAATGAAAAAAAAAAGGGAAAAGGTTAAAGCAATACTCATTGCTCCAGACTGGCCAAGAAGGGCTTGGTACGCGGACCTTCTGGAGATGCTCCTCGAAGATCCGTGGCCTCTACCTCTTTGCGAGGATCTTCTGCAACAGGGCCCGTTCGTCTATCAGGACTTACCGCGGCTACGTTTGACGGCATGGAAGTTGAACGGCTGATTCTAGCCAGAAGAGGGATCCTTAACAAGGTTATCCCGACTATGATCCAAGCCAGGAAGGGGGTAATGTCTAAACATTAACACCGTATTTGGAAGAAATACATCTCTTGGTGTGAGAGCAGAAATTATTCTGTGGTGGAATTTCATCTGGAACGTTTCCTGCTTTTTCTGCAGGCAGGTGTGGATGCAGGCCTACGTCTGGGCTCCATAAAAGTCCAGATTTCGGCCTTGTCCATTTTCTTTCCGAAACAATTGGCTTCTCTCACTGAGGTCCAGACCTTCTTGAAAGGTGTTCTGCACATTCAACCTCCCTTTGTGCCTCCCACGGCACCTTGGGATCTCAATTTGGTGCTGCAGTTCCTCCAATCAGACTGGTTTGAACCGTTACAGGAGGTGGACGTAAAATATCTTAGACCGTCACACTGTTGGCCTTGGCTTCAGCAAGACGTGTGTCAGAGTTGGGGGCTTTGTCTCACAAAAGCCCCTATTTAATTTTCCATGAGGATAGAGCTGAACTCAGAACTCGTCAGCAATTTCTTCCTAAAGTGGTGTCTGCGTTTCACATCAGCCAACCTATTGTGGTTCCGGCACTTCTGCTACTTCAAAGTCTTTGGATGTTGTGAGGGCTTTGAAGGTGTACGTAAAGCGAACAGCTCGTCACAGAAAATCAGACTCGCTGTTTGTTCTTTTATGATCCCAATAAAATTGGGTGTTCTGCTTCAAAGCAGTCCATTGCACGCTGGATCAGGCTCACTATCCAGCATGCTTTTTCCACGGCAAGTTTGCCTGTTCCAAAATCTGTTCAGGCCCACTCTACTAGGTCAGTGGGTTCTTCCTGGGCAGCTTCCCGGGGTGTCTCGGCTTTACAGCTCTACCGAGCGTCTACTTGGTCTGGTTTGAACAAGTTTGCTAAGTTCTACAAGTTCAACACTTTGACCAAACTGAAGGTCCTCAGAGGCCAATCAGTTTTGCAGGAACCTCAGCACTCTCCCATATGGTTCTGGAGCTTTGGTACTTCCCCATGGTACTAAATGGATTCCCAATAGCCTCTAGGACATAAGAGAAAATAGGATTTTACTTACCTACCCGTAAATCCTTTTCTCGTAGTCCATAGAGGATACTGGGCGCCCACCCGGTGCTTCGTTCTTCCTGCACTGTTACTTGGTTAAGTATTGTTGTTTGGTTCAGCTATTGCTGTTCCTGTTTCAAGTTTGGGTAGCATAGCTTTCCTCTTGTTTGTGTGTGTTGGTTTGGAATCACTATCCTTTTATATCTTTCAAAGTATGTCCGTCTCCTCGGGCACAGTTTCCTAGACTGAGTCTGGCATAGAGGGAGGAGCCAGCCCACACTATCAAATTCTTAAAGTGCCCATGGCTCCAAGTGGACCCGTCTATACACCATGGTACTAAATGGAACCCCAGTATCCTCTACGGATTACAAGAAAAGGATTTACCGGTAGGTAATTTTGAAATCCTAATATGTGTGAGGAGGATGGGGATATTCTGGTAAAATAGAGGTTCTTGTCATTGTAGTTGCCTAAAAGTTAGTATAAATTAAACATAAGTTTCCACCTTCTTACAAACATCTTCACAGCTTTTCATTTGATGATTTAAAGATATTAAATGTCATATGAAGAGGGGATCAATTCCAGCAGTCAAGATCTGATAATACTGTATTTTTGGAGCTTGATGAATTTCTCACCAACCTAATTATTTAATTATTATTGGTTTTATTATAGTGCAGCAAATTCCTTTGCGCTTTATAATTGGAAATAACAGTAATGGAACAAAACTGGGTAAAACCAGACAGTACAGGTAGGAAGGCCCTGCCAACAAGTTTACAATCTATACTGAAATAGTCACTGATACACAAGAATAGGTGTTATCTACTGCATAACGGTCCACCAGATTACAAAGGTTCTTGGTGGGCTGTATGATATGGTCACACAGCAATGTTGGCCAGGGGTCAGGATTATGTGAAAGTGAAGAAAGAGATAATAGGGGGTATGCAGTTTGCTCCGATAATCTCTGAGCTATTGATTTCGCCCCCCCTGCCTATTCAATTATGTCCCGTTTTCGCCTGTTTTTAAGGCATTTTCTGCAGCGGGGTGTAATGGTATTCCACAGGGAATAACATCGGGGGTGTAGAGTAGGATCTTGATCCGAGGCACCAACAGGCTAAAAGCTTTGACTGTTCCCAAGATGCTCAGCGCCGCCTCCTCTATAACCCCACCTCCGTGCACAGGAGCTCAGTTTGTAAGTTGGTGCCTGCAGTGCAGGCAGCTAACAGGCAGGGCTGCTCCAGCAGTCCTAAGAAGAGCTATTTTAAAGAAGATAGAAGACTTCGAGGGCTGCAGCAGAGGCACTCTAGTGCTAGATATCATTCTGATATCTCCTGCTGCAGCTCCATCACCTCCCACAGCGGCGCTGTATACTCCCGCGTCCCTGGTTGCCGGGTACTTACAGCGGAGGCTCCGGTTCTTCACCCAGGGCACACACACTAACCGAAGTTCTCCGGGATCGCTTGGCCGCAATCAGGGAGGAGGTAAGAGGGTCCCCCAGGCGGGACCCGCTGGAAATTGCGATCCGAC
This sequence comes from Pseudophryne corroboree, assembly GCF_028390025.1. Classification (NCBI taxonomy): domain Eukaryota; kingdom Metazoa; phylum Chordata; class Amphibia; order Anura; family Myobatrachidae; genus Pseudophryne; species Pseudophryne corroboree. Next base: position 298,489,188 of record NC_086452.1, read on the forward strand.
GTGGCGATCCGCGCGTGCTGGCAGGGACACTGTGGCGTACATGGACCCCACTAGACCACCAGGGTAAGGGCACAGGTCGGCTTAGGCTATAATCCATTTTATTAAGGCCCGCAGCACCCGGTGGTGAAGTCCAGCAAGGGGATAAGGCTCTGGCCTGTAGCCCCTCCCCCAGCCCCTTGGCGCCATTTAGAGTAAATGTTCCCGCCCTGGAGCTGCATCTCTCTGTTTCCCTCACTCCCTGTCAGCGTTTGGGCGCCCTTACACACAGCTGCGCTGATTCTGGGACTGCTGAGTGATGCTTCCTCTGTAAAGCCGCCTGCATCATCAGCGCTGTGCATTTACAAGACACTTAAGTATTCTACATGTCATTTAGACAGTGTTAGTTAAGAACAAGTGCATACTTCAGGGTTATTTAGTACAAGTACCCTGTGATATTCATCCAGTTTTTACTGTGCATTGATATATCTGTTTATATACATAGCTGTACTCAGTAATAGTTTTGCTAGTGCAGTTTTAATGCAGTTTTATTGTTTGTCATAATTCCTGCATTGTACATGTGACTGTGTGTGCATATAGCTGCTGGGTGATCTCTACACCGTGTATTTCACTCCTACTGCTATCCCTATATTCTGTAACCTGAGGAGGCTCTGTGCGTTAGGGTTATTAGATAATATAGGTATTTCACAGGATATACGTATTTTGTGTTTTTCAGTCACATTTTACCTCAGAAAACCTCTGTTTGTGCTGTCACACTGCACGGGGGGGGGGGGGGGGGGGTTGTGTTAGGTATTTTATCTGCCGATATTGTACTGTGTCACCCGTGGTTTACGCTTTCATATCATGTCAGCTACAGGAGGCGATGGGTCTGGGGCTGATTACGCTGTGCACGGTTATGATGTCCCAGATGCATTTGAGGATAACATGGCTGCGAAGGGTTCAGGTTTTGGGGGTTCTGTACCCCCCAGTCAGTTTGTAACAACGGGGGCACATCAGGGCCCTCCTTGGGCTGCCTTTTCTAATTTACGGACTACGCTGGTAACTAGACTCGCGCCCCCTATGGAACCTCCTGTGTCCTATCAGCCTTATATGGTCCCTGCGGTTAATCCGCCATGGACAGATGCTCTGTCCACTCAGTTACAGCAATTGAATAACTCTTTGGATAAAAATATTCTTGACCCTCACCTGCCTAAGTCCTCTAAGCGGGCTGTTACTTCTTCTCAATCCACACATGTTCAGGATACCTCTTCCGATAAAGATGGCATGTATACTGACCCCACAGACTCTGATCATGACGTTTCTGATGGGGAATCTGTTTCACAGGTGGATATTCCTGATCAATTAGAGGCTATCAGGCTCATTCTTCAGATTGATGATGATCCTGCGCCTGCTACTACATCTAAGAAACCGGACAGGTTCAAACGTCAGAAGGTTACTAAATTGGTTTTACCTCATTCTGACCACTTGGTTGACATACGTCAGGAATCCTGGGAGAACCCAGGAAAGAAATTCACCCCGCACAAGAAGATGCTAGCCCGCTATCTCCTTGCGGCAAAATTGAGTAAAAATTGGGAAACGCCACCCCCGGTGGATTCGCAAATCGCTCGGCTGGTTATGTCATCTGCTCTGCTTGTCACTACCGTCACTACTCTCAAGGAGCCGACGGATAAGCATGTGGAGGGCTGCTTAGAAACTATCTATACCCTCGCAGGGGCTGTGCATAGGCCCACCATTGCGGCTACTTGGGCCGCAGAAGCTATTGAGGCGTGGGCTCAGGAAATAGAGGCTGAGTTTCCGTCCAATTTTTCTGAACATGCCAGACAATGTCTCTCTTATATTGTCACGGCATCTCATTACATTAAAGAAGCAGCTTCAGATGCAGGTGTTCTGGCGGCCAAGGCTGCTGCGACATCCATTTTGGCTTGCCGTATTCTCTGGTTGCGGTCCTGGTCGGAGGACTTGGACTCTAAGAAAACCCTGGAGGTGCTCCCGTTTAAAGGAAACATCCTCTTTGGTGAGGATCTCAAGAAGATTGTCGCTGACTTGGCGTCTGCTAAGACTGCATGTCTACCTAGTACTACTCCTTCGGCCCCGAAGGCTAAAGGGCCCCATACACTAAAACGATTTTGCTCAATTCGGTCATTCGGGCTGATGTATTGGGGGAAAACGTGCATTTTTGCTGTGTATCCGATCCGATCCGATGCGCGGCCCCGTGAGCGTCGGGTTGCCTCCTGAAGGTTGTTTGTGCTGCACTCGTTATTTGTCATGTTCAAGTGGAATTGTATGGAATCGAACGTAAAAAAGTGTGTTTTTTTTGTGCTCGCGATATATTGCTTTTGATCTATAATACGAAGTTTGACTGGCATTCAGGACACTCCCATCAGCGGCAGCAGCAGCACAGCATGCGACCACGCAGCAGGAGCCCAGATCCAAACAAATCAAATATTTGTTGTTTAAACCCCAAGTAGGTATTTCAATCGATCACACTGACCACCAATGTATTCACACTGACCACCAATGTATTCACACTGACCACCAATGTATTCACACTGACCACCAATGTATTCACATTATTGTTCACATTTTATTATTTTCATGTGTGCCCAAAGTCATTTTAAAACCCCCTACTGGCCATTTGTTTTCCCCGCCACTGTACCGCCATGCTGCACCATGTGTTTCAGGAGCCCCAAAGTATTTTAACCCCCCCAAATTGACCATTAGCACAATTGTTGTTTGTGTAATGAGGAAACTTTTTACTAAAAACCAAAACTTTTTATTAAAAACTTATATTATTTCAAATTAAACACCATGTAAAAAAAATAACCATTGAACCATTCACAATAAATTTTAGCCATATACCTTTTTAAAACCATTTGAACTCCCACTTTTTTTACATTACAGATATGTCTACCGATTCTGACATTGATTTTATTACCGGCCTTTTGGAGATGTACCGCGGCCACGAATGTTTGAGGAAAGTAAAGTCCAAGGGCTATTCGGATAAAGTCCGCCGGAATGCAGCATTGGATGACTTAGTGGCGTACTGCAAGCCCTTTCTGTCCAGTGCTGACAAACAATGGCTGAAGAAAAAGTTACAAAACCTGCTCACGGTGTTCCTTAAGGAACATAAAAAAATCCAAGATTCCAAAAGGTCTGGAGCAGGTTCGACCCAGGTACACAAAACAACACTGTGATACTTCAGCATGCTCGAGTTCGTCCTGGAACAGGAGCATACCCGGACGGGTTTCACCTCCCTCCCTCGGACTGCTACACCAGAGCCGGAAGACGGTGATCGATCTCTGAATGCATCTGTAAGTATATTTTTAAAAATACGTATTTAAGTTTAGCAAAGTTCCACTAACAGTCCAACACATGACACTAGTTAAATGTGGTCCTCCTGCCAATCGACTGCACCCACCCAGTTAAAATAGGCCAGATACTCGTCCCTGACCTTTTTGCCCGTAGATTTGCCCTTGAATGAAGTAGAGATGGTTCCAGAGAGGGAAACGCTGAAGTGTCCTCTGGGTGTTCTGGGTCTCCTAGGTTCCTCTGGGCTGTGTCCTGTGCTGGGTGCTTTTGATGCGAAAATAGTTATGCGGGACACAGCACGTAGTCACCACCCAATCAATCTTCTCCACCTGCATATTGATAGCCATTAGGAATATGCGGAACCGGCTAGACAGGATCCCAAAAGTATTCTCTATAATTCGTTGTGCGTGGGTTAGCCTATCTTGTAGATGCGCTTCTCCCTTGTCAGGTACCTTTGAGGGTATGGCTTTATAATGTTCTCGTGGAGTGCGAATGCCTCATCAGCCACGAAAACAAAATTGAGTCCGTGCTGGGTTTGCTCCATAGATGGCAAGTTCCGGGTCTTTGTGGTGAGCCGCTCGTAGTAGGTGGAATTCTCCAGCGAGCCACCGTCTGATGCACGACCGTTTTTTGCCAACGTCAATAAAGATGAATTCATAGTTGACATTCACTGCTGCCATCAACACGATGCTGAAATACCCTTTATAATTAAAATAAAGGGGGCCGCTGTTTGCAGGAGGCTTGATGTGGACGTGCTTGCTATCTATCACTCCACCACAGTTCGGGAAATGCCAGGTGGTGGCAAACTCCTCTGCCACAGCTTGCCATTCAAATGTACTTGCACGGAGCTATAATAAAAGATATAAAAATATTAGAAAACATGTATTTAAACTTTGTTTTTGTTTCTAACCACTACAGAATACAAGTGTGGAGATTCCCTCCACCCCAGACCTGAGCTTCAGCTAGGAGACGGAGGATTCCCAGCACCAGCTTCCGACCACAGAAACACCTGACACATCAGCACCAGCTCCTCCGCCGCCCCCCCCCGGAAGAGAGGTCAAAAGTAAAAACACACCGGCCAGGAGGGCGAAGATCTGATCTTTGAAGAGATCAAGTCCAGACAAACACCCCCTGACCACTTCTCTAATTTCTGTGTATTTATGGCATCATCGATGAGAAAATTTCCCCCCGACCTGACGGAGCAGATTGAGAGGCTTTATCTAGAAATCATGAACAAAGCCAGAAAGTCAGAACTCCACGATGATGTGGTCCTATTTGACCGCCGTCCCCTCTCTCTGCCAACCCCCCAAATCCAGCGTACTACGCCCACACAACCACCTCACAATCCGTACACCGAAACACATCCTACTCCCCCAGCCACCTGCTCCACGGCCATATACTCTGCTATGCTGGAGGCAGAGGAGTACATGCCCCTGTCTGAGGATTTGTAAACATCTTAAAATTCCCCATAAATATGGGGCGGTAAAGTATAATGGTATATAATGGTGTTTTGGGCCCAGATTTTTGGGGGAGGATACATGCATGCTGTTGGTGCATGAGAATGGGGCCGGGACCATTCCTTGTACACTTAACAGCATGTGTGTATTCTCCCTATCAAATCTGGGGCCAAAACACCATTTAGCACTCCATATTTATTGGGAATTTAATTTTTTATAAAACATTTATTAGTTTTACTGCTTTCAGTTTTTGCACAGTTTCCAAGAGGGAACAACAAACTTTTTTTTCTATAAACACTTTAAGTAACTAAACAGGTGTGGTGTCTTTTTTTTTTTCTTTACCTTTAAATAATGGTCTTGCATTTGGGCCAGCCCCCCTAGCACCCTAATCCAGCCCATCAGATGTATCTGATGGTACCTGTGAATGCATGCTATACATCCCATGCGATATGTAGGCATTTGACGTATCCTATGTGATGTATAGCATGCTCAAAAAAGTCACATTGTACCAAATCATTTGGAATCGTATGTAAACACTCCCGGGAAGCTCCTGGAAGAGTTCAAGGGAATTGCCCCGACTTCAGCCTCTAGACATATCGATCTAGTGTATGGGGCCCTTAAGAGTACTTCCTTTCGCCCTCCGGGAAAAGCAAAGGGTCAGCCGTACCCGAAACAGTTTCGCACTTCCAAAACCGCCAAGCCTAAACGTGCCTGGGCTGCCCTTCAGCCGGCTTCCAAATCTGACAAGCCTGCGGCATGACGGGGCGGGCCTCCCCCTGGGGGATCCCAGGGTGGGAGGCCGACTTCTACAGTTCACCCAGGTAAGGTTGAAGACTACTTCAGACACTTGGGTGCGGGAAATCGTCACTAACGGATACGCTATAACCTTCAAGACACGTCTCCCTCCTCGCTGTTGCCTGATGGACATCCCTTCGGATCAGGTGAAGGCAACAACTCTCCGTTTAGTGGTACAATCCCTCCCGGACACCGGAGTGGTAGTACCGGTGCCTCTGGCTCAGAGGGGCAGGGGGTACTATTCAACGCTGTTCCTAGTTCCCAACCGAATGGTTCCTCCCGGCCCATTCTCAACCTCAAATCTTTGAACAAGTTTGTGAGAGTCATCAAGTTTCGTATTGAGTCCCTTTGCTCTATTGTCCTGGCTTTGGAACCAGGGGACTATATGGTATCCCTGGGTACACAGGATGCTTACCTGCATATCCCTATTGCCATGTCACATCAGCAATACCTGCGGTTTGTTATTGGCAATCCCCATTACCAATTCCGGGCCTTACCATTTGGTCTGACCACGGCTCCGCTAATTTTCACCAAGGTCATGGCAGTTATGACGGCTTCACTTCGCCGTCGGGGCATCCGGTGCCGGATCTGGACGATCTGCTGATCCTGGCCAATTCCCCAGAAGTTCTCCTCAGTCATTTGGATCTGACGGTCCAGTTTCTGCAAGCCCACGGATAGCTCATCAACTGGAAGAAATCATCCCTGGTACCTGCCCAGAGCATGGTGCATCTGGGAGCGTTGTTGGACACACACAACCAGAGGTTGTTTTTGTCACAGGAGAAAGTCCTGAAGCTTCAGAACAAGATACGTTGCTTCCTCTCTCGTCCGCGTGTGTCAATACACTCGTCGATGCAAGTACTAGGCCTCATGGTGTCCGCTTTCAGCATGGTGGAGTATGCTCAATTTAATTCCTGCCCTCTGCAGAAACTGATTCTTGCTAAGTGGGACGGCCTGCCTCACCGGATCAGGTCTCAAATTATCTCGATCTCCAACTGCGTCCTTCTGACGACGGATGCCAGTCTGAGGGGTTGGTGTGCGGTGTTGGAGCAACACTTTCTTCAGGGTCGGTGGACCAGGGAGGAGTCTCTCCTCCCGATAAACATTCTGGAATTGCAGGCAGTGCTCTGAAACTGGCCTGGCATCTGGTACTGAAGAGGCCTGTTCAAGTACAGTCAGACAACGCCACCACGGTGGCATACATAAATCATCAAGGCGGCACTCGAAGTGTCAAAGATTTTTCAATGGGCGGAACGCCATCTGCCAGCCATATCGGCAGTGTTCATTCCGGGGGTCCTCAACTTGGAAGCAGACCTCCTCAGTCATCAGGATGTACACGCTGGAGAGTGGAGCCTTCATCCAGATGTATTTCAACTCCTACTGGACAAGTTGGGCCTACCAGATGTAGACCTGATGGCATCTCGGCACAATCACAAGGTTCCGGTCTTCGGAGCCAGGACAAGGGATCCTCAAGCGGCGTTCGTGGACGCACTGGCAATTCCATGGAACTTTCGGCTGCCGTACGTGTTCCGTCCGGTGTCACTACTGCCCAGAGTGGTGAGGAAGTTCAAGCAAGAAGGAGGAATCCTTCTAATAGCTTCAGCGTGGCCCAGGCGGCATTGATTTTCAGACCTGCAGGGTCTCTCGCTAGAGCGTCCTCTTCTGCTTCCGCAACGACCAGACCTCCTCGTTCAGGGCCCTTGTGTTTACCAGGATTTGGCCTGACTGGCTTTGGCGGCGTGGCTCTTGAAGCTTCCATACTGAGGGCCAAAAGATTTTCTGAGGCGGTCATTCAAACTATGTTGAAGGCCCCTAAACCGGCTTCTGCTCGGATTTACCATAGGGTCTGGAATTCTTACTTTGCTTGGTGTGCATCTAACAATCATGACGTTTACAAGTTTAGTACGCCCAAACTTTTGGCCTTCCTACAACAAGGCCTGGACTTGGGCCTTCGGTTGGCCTCCCTCAAGGTTCATATTTCTGCCTTGTCGGTATGGTTTCAGAGATAAATTGCGACTCTGCCTGATATTCATACCTTCACTCAGGGTGTTTTACGGATTCAACCTCCCTATATCCCACCTGTGGCTCCTTGAGATTTGTCGGTGGTTCTGGAGGCTTCACAAGAGTCTCCATTTTAACCTCTTGAATCTGTGGACCTTAAGTGGCTTTCCCTCAAGGTCTTGTTTCTCCTGGCTGTTGCCTCTGCTAGACGGGTATCCGATTTGAGTGCCTTTTCTTGTAGGTCCGCCTATCTGATTTTTCACTGTGACCGGGCGGTTCTTCGAATGCGCCCTGGTTATCTACCTAAGGTGGTGTCTTCTTTCCACCTTAACCAGGAGATTGTGGTTCCGGCCTTTGTCTCTCCAGATTTATCCCCCAAAGAGCGGTCATTGGCTGTGGTACGGGATCTCCGTATCTATGTGAAGAGGACAGCCTCCGTTAGGAAGTCTGATTCTCTCTTTGTACTGTTTGGTTTTCGCAAATGTGGCTGGCCTACTAACAAGCAGACCTTGGCCAGATGTATTAGAATGGTGATTGCACATGCTTATGTACAGGCTGGCCTTCCAGCTCCTGCTACCATCAAAGCCCATTCTACTCGGTCTGTTGGACCTTCTTGCGCGGCCCGCCGTGGTGCGACCTTTGAGCAATTGTGCAAGGCGGCTACGTTGTCCTCAGTGAACATGTTCATAAGGTTCTATGCCTTCGATACTTCCGCCTCCCTGAATGCTTCCTTTGGACGCCGGGTTCTTGTGCCTGCTACAGTGCGTCCCCTCCCATAAGGAACTGCTTTAGGACATCCCCGATGTCATTCCCTGTGGAATACCAGTGTACCCCGCTGCAGAAAAAGAGATTTATGGTAAGAACTTACCCTTGTTAAATCTTTTTGCGAGGTACACTGGATTCCACAGGACGCTCACCCTGACGCACTCGGCTTCTTTGGGTTGGTATGGCATTAGCCGCTGATACCTTCTCCTGTCGTGAGAATGTGGTGTACGTGGCTACTAACCGTTGTCGTCTCTTTTGCCTGCTACTGCATTTGACTGGTTAACGAAACTGAGCTCTTGTGCTCGGAGGCGGGGTTATACAGGAGGCGGCGCTGAGCATCTTGGGAACAGTCAAAGCTTTTAGCCTGTTGGTGCCTCTGATCAAGATCCTACTCTACACCCCCGATGTTATTCCCTGTGGAATCCAGTGTACCTCGCAGAAAGAGATTTAACAACGGTAAGTTCTTACCATAAATCTCCTTTTTCCAATGCCTTTTCCCTTTTTTTTGTTTTTTTTTGTTGTGTGTGTGTGTGTGTGTGTAGGCATTGGCAAAAAATGCCTTTAAAACGGGCCGTGTTTTTGCTGTCACAGGTGAGAAAACATGGATTCGCCAATCCACATGTTTTTCGCTCCTGCTGAATTTTTCGCCTAGGCGAAAAAATGACCCTGCTATTGAATAGGGCTAATCCCTATGTGGCCTAAAAATAGCAAAGTCCTGTTTTTTCACCAAGGTGATAAAAACGAATCAAATTGTATACCCCCCAAAATGTGAGGATATGTGAGGACTGTACAGAGTGGAAGTAATTGAATAGGAAAGATTGTGAAGGTTATGTGGGCGGTTTTAGAATTTGGTAAGCTTGCGGCTTGCCTGAAGAGGTGAGTTTTTTCTTCTTCAGGGAATTGTTGAAGGTTTGGAGACTAGAGGAGAGTCTTATTGTGCATAGGAGGGCATTCCATAGAGTGGGTGCAGCCCAAAGAAAGTCCTACAATCGTGAATGGGAGCGAATAATGATTGTGGATGAGAGAGACGTAGATCTTGTGAAGAGGTCAGGTTGGGAGATAAGCAGATAGATGTATGTTTGTGTAGTTTGGTTAATGGCCTTGTGTGTGAGTAAAAGTATTTTATACCGTGTTCAGTAGAATACAGGTAACCAATGGATTGACTGACAGAGCAGGTCCATAGGCGTTGAACTTCTAGCGAGGAAGATTAGCCTTGCAGCTGCATTCAGAATAGATTGTCGTGGTGAGAGTCATTTTGGTAAGACCAGTCAGAAGATTATTGCAATAATCCATGCGGGAGATAATGAGAGCATGTACTACAGTGTGTGCAGTGTCTTGTGTAAAATATGGTCATATTTTGTATATGTTTATTAGATTCATGCAAGACATATTGAAAGTGGGAAACAAAGGGCAGTTCAGAGTCGAGGATGAGCCCTAGACAGCGAGCTTGTGGGGTAGGATTAAGTGTTGAGTTCTCAACAGTGTGAGAGATATACTATTGTATGGGGACAAAATGAACTGAAAGGTAAACAGGAGTTATTTGTGATATCTCTTTAACTTCATCAAGAATTGCCCCCGATAATTACTTAATTTCTACAAAAGTAGATGAAAATGTTAATTTTAGCCTACTTTTGTACAGATTAAGGGATAATGAATTGCCATAGGGTTTACGGTGCTGGGAAACTCCGGGTTTAACGCCAACAAGCTATTCAATTATTACATTTTTTTGTCTGCATGGTAAACCCAAATATTCCGAGTTAAATGCTGGAATCAAAGGGTCTGTGCTGAGAGGAAAAATCTGTGTTTCACGAAGGTATGTAGGACCTAACTGAATAGGTCCAGGCTGTCAATTAGCTGCTGGCTAAGTGTTTTTAACTAAATATTAAATGGGGTAATTTAGCTATTATTAGTTGTGACAATTTATGACCAACTGAAAAATGTTTATCCTAAAGTTGTTTACCTTGTAACATCATACATGTATGTTTCCACAACTGCACCTGCTTATATTGCCATGCACTGGTTAGTGTGACAATAGCATCACTTGTAGTATTAGCTCATTGTTTGGGTGTTTGTGTCTAAGATAAGATGTTTTAATGAACTTCAGTTTCATATTTGGAAAGATTACTATTTAGTAGGAAATCGCAGAGCAGTTTTAGCTGAACAAAATTGTTCCATAATTACACCTGCCTGTAAAAACTTGATGGTTATAATTTTTCCACCATTAATAAAAAATGCCCAAATCAGCCATTTGACACCTTTTAAGAACCTGCAATACTTTAATTATGACCACAAACAGCTTTCTATATGGTCGTGCTATATCACTTTTAATTTTTTTGTTGTCCAGGATGTTTTCCCCACTTTTTCTTTTCCTTCTCTCAGGTTGCTTTTTGTAGAAAAGTCAAGCAACCTCACTGTAAGTCCCGTGAATAGGCATTTCCTAAAGAATCTTGCATTTCTTGGTTGTGTGCATTTACGCAATGTCTGAGAATATTATGATGCAATTTCACTTTTGCAAATCACTCTTAAGTGAATTGACCACCAGATCATAGACGTCTGCAAGTGTCATGCCTCTGGAGGGTGACATGAGGTAATTACACAGTAATGTCTTCTCAACTTGTTGAAGTTTACCTACAACTTGGGTTGCGTAACATTTATGCTGCTGCATTCATTTCCTAATGTGCTTGAGGGAAACATTGAAATATATCAAGGGTTTAACAAGGTCCAGGAGAGAAACATTCTTCAAATGAAGAGAAGTATTAGAACATGAGGACATGCGCTGAAACTGGAGGGAGGGAGGTAGGTTCAGGGGATATTTGAGGAAAAATTACTTCACAGAAAGGGTAGTGGAAAAGTGGACTAGCCTCCCATCAGCGGTGGTAGAGGCTAAAACAGTAGCGTAACTTAAACATGGATAGAATAGACATGAGAATATCCTTACAAGAAATAAGGGTCAAGTGGGGTTTGAGGTAACAATATAAAAAAGGGGCAGACTAGATGGGCAAAGTGGTTTTTATCTACCATCAAATTCTATATTTCTATGTAACTACACTGCTCAAAAAAATAAAGGGAACACTAAAATAACACATCCTAGATCTGAATGAATGAAATATTCTTATTAAATACTTTGTTATTTACATAGTTGAATGTGCTGACCACAAAAGCACACACAAATTATCAATGGAAATCAAATTTATTAACCCATGGAGGTTTGGATTTGGAGTCACACTCAAAATTAAAGTGGAAAAACACTACAGGCTGATCCAACTTTATGTAATGTCCTTAAAACAAGTCAAAATGAGGCTCAGTAGTGTGTGTGGCCTCCACGTGCCTGTATGACCTCCCTACAACACCTGGGCATGCTCCTGATGAGGTGGCGGATGGTCTCCTGAGGGATCTCCTCCCAGACCTGGACTAAAGCATCCGCCAACTCCTGGACAGTCTGTGGTGCAATGTGGCGTTGGTGGATGGAGCGAGACATGATGTCCCAGATGTGCTCAATTGGATTCAGGTCTGGGGAACGGGCGGGCCAGTCCATAGCATCAATGCCTTCGTCTTGCAGGAACTGCTGACACACTCCAGCCACATGAGGTCTAGCATTGTCTTGCATTAGGAGGAACCCAGGGCCCACCGCACCAGCATATGGTCTCACAAGGGAAGGGGTCTGAGGATCTCATCTCGGTACCTAATGGCAGTCAGGCTACCTCTGGCGAGCACATGGAGGGCTGTGCGGCCCCCCAAAGAAATGCCACCCCACACCTTTACTGACCCACTGCCAAACTGGTCATGCTGGAGGATGTTGCAGTCAGCAGAACATTCTCCTTGGCGTCTCCAGACTCTGTCACGTCTGTCACATGTGCTCAGTGAGAACCTGCTTTCATCTGTGAAGAGCACAGGGCGCCAGTGGCAAATTTGCCAATCTTGGTGTTCTCTGGCAAATGCCAAACATCCTGCACGGTGTTGGGCTGTAAGCACAACACCCACCTGTGGACGTCGGGCCCTCATACCACCCTCATGGAGTCTGTTTCTTATCGTTTGAGTAGACACATGCACATTTCTGGCTTGCTGGAGGTCATTTTGCAGGGCTCTGGCAGTGCTCCTCCTGTTCCTTCTTGCACAAAGACGGAGGTAGCGGTCCTGCTGCTGGGTTGTTGGCCTCCTCCACGTCTCCTGATGTGCTGGCCTGTCTCCTGGTAGCGCCTTCATGCTCTGGACACTACGCTGACAGACACAGCAAACCTTCTTGCCACAGCTCGCATTGATGTGCCATCCTGGATGAGCTGCACTACCTGAGCCACTTGTGTGGGTTGTGGACTCTGTCTCATGCTACCACTAGAGTGAAAGCACCGCCAGCTTTCAAAAGTGACCAAAACTTCAGCCAGGAAGCATAGAAGCTGAGAAGTGGTCTGTGGTCACCACCTGCATAACAACTCCTTTATTGGGGATGTCTTGCTAATTGCCTATAATTTCCACCTGTTGTCTATTCCATTTGCACAACAGCATGTGAAATTGATTGTCAATCAGTGTTGCTTCCTAAGTGGACAGTTTGATTTCACAGAAGTGTGATTGACTTTGAGTTACATTGTGTTGTTTAAGTGTTCCCTTTATTTTTTTGAGCAGTGTATTTAAAGCTATTGGTAGACCATACAGCAAAGATGGCCATCGCCAAAGAAGAAAAACAGTTTCTGGAGATACCAAATCCCACAATACTGACTAGTTACATTTTTCCCAAAATTCATCAAAATTAGTCCAATCCACCTTGGTGACCAATCATCTGAGGCACCAACAGTTTGAGGAGTAACCTCTCTGGATACATAGACCATCATCTGCAACCCATATTCACTACCAGTCCCTCTTATCTGAAGGATGCAACTGACACACTCAGCAAATTGAAAGAGATAAAATGGGAAAAGGACATGTACATGGTCTCTGCAGATGTGGCCTCTCTCATTATAGAATATGGGAAAGGACTTGAAGCTGCAAATTGGTATTTATAGAAATCCTATTTAGCTGAGGAAAAGATCAACTTCATCAAGGAGATTAGTTAGTTTTAGTCTTGAAAACAACTATTTCTATTTCAAAGGAGATTATTATCTACAATATATAGGAACTGGGATGGGTACCAGGTTTGTCCCCAGCTATGCCAGTTTGTTCCTCACAAAATATATGAGGAAGTTACTATTTGGCATGGATCCACCTGGGGGGACAAACTTGATATCCTAGTATTGTTACATTGACAGTGTCATTTTATTTTGGAATGGGAACATATAAAGATCTTTAGTCATGTTGTACCCTTTTGAACAACAATCCTTTAAATCAGAGGTTCTCAAACTCTGTCCTCTGGGTCCCACACAGTGCATGTTTTGCAGGTCTCCTCACAGAATCACAAGTGAAATAATTAGTACCACCTGTGGACCTTTTAAAATGTGACAGTGAGTAATTAATACACCTGTGCACCTGCTGGGTTACCTGCAAAACATGCACTGTGTGGGCTCCCGAGGACCGAGTTTGAGAACCTCTGCTTTAAATATAACTTTTCTTTAATATCAGCATAGAAGAACTCAACTTTCTTGACCTAATAATATACATAAAAAATGAGACAATACAAACGAAATGGTATCGCAAACTGACAGATACAAACAGTTACATTAATAAAGATAGTGAACATTTATACAAATGGCTTGAAGGTATACCCAAGAGCCAATTCTTATGGGTAAAAAGAAACTTCATGGAAAATGACACCTGTATGGTACAAATTAAACTGACGGAGACAAAATTCATAGCCCGAATATATAATTGAAAGAATTAAAGAAGAAACCCTCCAAATTGATTGATCTCCAGACCTAAAAAGACATCCAAAATGAATGACTTTGCATTCATCACAAAATATGGATCTTTCCATAGGAAAATAGAAGGAATTTTTAAGCATCATTGGAATGTTCTGCAAAAGGACCCATCTTATCCAAAGTCTTACCACCCAAACCCACTTTCGTTTACAGAAAAACAGATAATCTTATAAAGAAATTAGTTGGAAGCGCATTAGACATAGATCTTCGTGACTACATTAGAACAAATGGTTTCCATCAATGTGGGACATGCACCATGTGCAAGACGGTAAAAAGCAAGGAGACCGAGTTCACCCACTTCCAAGTAAAAGGATAAGCGTATTCCATCTCAAATTTTATCATGTGCCATACTCCAAACGTCCTATACCTGGTAGAATGTAGTTGTGGATACTATTACCTGGGCCGTACGTCGAGAGCTTTAAAAATCAGTATGGGGGAACCCCTCAGGAATATAAAAAAAGGTCTTGACACTCACTCTCTATCTGAAAACTCATGCACTATCCATAAAAAAAAAATAAAAAAAAAATTGTTAGGTATAGAGATAGAAGCCAGCCTGGCCAGCAGGGAAATAGAGTGGATTTTCAGATTCAAAACCATCAGTCCTGGTTTAAATAAAGATTTTGAGCTGAAATGTTTCCTATAAACATGCTTTGTGCTTCACTTTTACACATAACGTTCACATATCTTTTTTAGAGTATTTATTTATTTTTTTAATCAATGCCTTTTTACATATACCTTTTTTTATTGGAGCTTTTATCTTTGTTTTTTTACTTTATTTTTACAATTCCTCATTTTTCATTTCCTCTTTTATACTTTGGACCAAGGCAGCCATTGTACAGAACAGAGTACCATCCCTAGTATCTCTGGAATATGAATTACGTATTAAGATCAGATAGATACTTTATCATGATGACTTTCACAAATATCTGGAGGATCCAGTATGCCGATATGTAGTTGAATAAATGATTAGATATTTTAGAGCATTTGAAGAAACGTACCACTTCTTGTTCTTTGCCCATTCTTAGGCTGGCCTTCAGGACCAACTCTTTACCCACACTTTACAGGGACTTGCAGGATATGTAATTTCTGTCTCCAGACACCTCATCCAGCAACCAGTACTGGAAGCATTATGCAACTTCCAGTTTTGCAGCTAACTGGAGTCTCAATACCGCGTACTTTTGGTATAAAGGAGTCAGCACCTATAAAAGAAGTCAACAGCACTCCACCACACACACTCCAGCCTAAATGAAGAGCCCTGAGCAGCTAGAAACATGTTGATACAGACTTTGTGCATGCAATGACCACCTGCCACGATTGGGGCTCTTTCCCAGTATTACCTTGGAGCCCATGAAGTGTATAAATCTGGAAATACTCTTGTCTTCCATACTACCGGTAGCTCCAACATCAAAAACTGGGTATAATCCTCTCAGCATATGGAAATTTTAATATTTGTTTTGTTGCCATTCATATGTGCTAGTTATACTAATTGGTCCATATTGGGGATTGCCTATTTTCTATTATTTTGACCTATTCTTCTCTTTACCGTAGGGGGATAGCCTGTGATACCCTACTTTCAATGGCACTGCTTTTTTTATCATTGTTATTATTATTCTCAGGGTGGAATTCAGTTGTTTGAAAAGTCGGTTGGTTGTCTGTTTTTTCCTGTCTTATATAGGAAAAAACAGATACCCAACTGACTTTTCAAACAATTGAATACCCCCCTTAATGTGTTATATTGACTTTGATGTTTATTAAAAACTAAAATATTTTTTGAAAACTAGCCAGCGTCCTCTAAACATTAGCCAACCTTTTTCATATGTACCTTTTATTTTGAGGGTTCTGGGAGCCCCAGAGCTTTTGATTATGTGGCTGCTTGGTTAAGGTTGTGCTTTTGATCCATGTCACCTCTCTAGTTATTTACAAATCCTGATAGGATTGCCCAACAGTCCTGATCTCTCCCCTTTCCAGCCAGGTGACCAGCACTCAAATAAAAATATTTACCCAGGGGCCCTTCAAAACAGCTATGTGTGTATAGCAGTATATCCTGACCCACAGACTGGAGATGGACGGTCTCTTTAAAGCAAATAACATGACTTTGGCAAGCAAAAATTGGTAATCTGACATCTTGGTTTATTAAAAACCTTTTTCAAGGATAACACAACCAAAAGTCTTACCTGATATAACAGACCACCCCATGTATCAGCTTGTCTTTCTCCCCACAAGTCGTCCCTGCTTGATGACATCATCAGCATGCACAGAGCACCTGGTGTCAATGCATTCAGTACATCAGAGTCAGATAGTGGGTTGCCTAGGGGATGGAAATCACCACAAACCAAATGATGCAATGGACACACCAACACTTTACATTTATTACCCCTTTTCCATTAACGAGCACGGGTCGCAGCCGGGAGCCTGACACGGGAGCTGCCCCCTGCTGCGACCCGTGCTCAGTCCCTTTCCCATTAGCAGTCACAACCCGGCAAATGCCGGGTTGGTGACGCTTCTAGTGACACGGCAGGGGCGGTGCAGGGAGATCACATGATCTCCCAGCGCCGCCTTCCCTATGCACTGTGAACGGGAGCCGTGTCACCTCGACACGGCTCCCGTTCACACTAGACAGCTAGCCGGGTTGAACACGTGTTCAACCCGGCTAGCTACCAGGGTAGGATTCCCGGATCACTTGATCCGGGTTTACCCTTTTCCACTTGCAAAAAACACGGGTAAATGCGCGCCCCCGTGCATTTACCCGTGTTTTTTGAGCTAGTGGAAAAGGGGTATGAACCTGCCATCATGTACATAATTACATGATGTCATGTAATTATGTTACATTGATTTGCATAGACTGACATGCCTTGAATCTCTTAAGGGGACATCAATAAGTTATGCATGCCTAAAAAAATCAATATCCGATTTTGACCCATCCTCAAATAATGCGTCATTGAAAAGTTTGATTAGAATGATGGGCCAACATCTATACTCAGTAGCATCACAGAAACCTCATGATTATATCAATTTATTGGTGGATGAAAGAAAAGAGTTGAGTCAAGATACCAAAATAATTATACACAGTGCAGATAAAGGTGGTGAAATTGTAGTAATGGACATTGGTATTTATAAATCCGAAGTATATTGCCAGTTGGAAGACAACTCAGAGTTCTTTATAGTGATCCAACAAGTGCACAAGAGCTAAATAAGATAATTGAAGCAGCTGTGGATGAAAATGTGTTTAACAAGAAAACAGGCAAGGCTCTGGTAGCTTCTAATCCAGTGGTCCCATATTCAATACACTCTGCCTAAAATCCACAAGGACCCACACAGAGCACCAGGAAGATCTACTATTTCCGCCAAGGGCTCTATCCTAATATGCCTGTGGTTCTCAAGCTCTTTGCCGTGGCAGCCTAGGGTGCCGAAGGGCTCTTGCAGGGGTGCCTTGGATTGGTGGTCCAGGACCAATTCAGTTTATTTATGGTCAATGTAACAGGCAAAACCAGTGCTGGTGGCTGTCAATCATACAATATGTGTACAAACAGAAGCAAATCCTGTCCCTCACCACACAAATGAACCTAAGGATGACATATAAAAACAATTTACTTAATTTAATATTTATTTCTAAATTTCTCAATAAGAAACTTTTGGCCTAGGCGTGCCGTGAAAATAGTTCTGATACTCTAGGGTACCATGTTTCAAAAAAGTTTGGGATCCACTGCATATGCGGTTTTACAATTTTTAGAAAAACCTCTACAACCTGTAATTCCACCTCCAAAACATTTTTTTTAAATATATACAACCAGTTTCATGCTTAAATTGAAGGAATTAACCAATCTAAATGACAACTATTATCTTTGCACCATTGGCAGGGTGAGTATATATACAAATATTCAACATTACAGGGGTTTAAAAGCAGTGCAGAGACTACTTACCAATGATCCAAATTACAGTGATCCAGACCTGACATGCTTTTTAAGATTTTGGAGCTTACACTTAAACATAATAATTTTCTCTTTGAGGGTACATTTTATATTCAACTGGTACCATGGGATCATGTCTCCCAAAAGTGTTTGCAAACACCTTTATGTTTGAGCTTGAAAAGACCTGTTTTTTTGCGAGCCCAAGGGGGCAATCACAATGAAAAATGTAACACCCTACATTGATGATTTGTTTTCAATATGTAGTAAACAACAATTTATTGAAACTGTGGAAACCATCAATAAGAAGGATGACTACATCAAGTTTACCTGTAACTGTGATCAATCTACAGTGTGCTTTCTGGATATCCAGGTTTCCCTAATGTCATACATATAATGGGGCAGATATATTAACCTGGAGAAGGCATAAGGAAGTGATAAACCAGTGATAAATGCAAGTTGATAAACGCACCAGCCAACCAGCTCCTAACTTTAATTTACATATTGGAGCTGACTGTCTGGTGCGCTTATCACCTTGCACTTATCACTGGCTTATCACTTCCTTATGCCTTCTCCAGGTTAATACATCTGCCCCAATGATTTTTACCAAACCCACAGATCGCAACATGATCTTGCAAGCTGACAGCTGCCCATCAAGCACCTTTGATAATTTATAGGAAACTAACATTTTGACAGATTTGAAGATTTATAAATTCATCACAAGATGATATAACCCAAGAGTGTTAAAAGAGGTGAAGAGGAAAGTACTCTTTCAAGAGAAGAGACAATTAAATTCAGCAGCAGGAAAGATTTATCTTAAAAAATTGTCTGGGTGAATGACTTCAATAGTCATACATTAAAAGCTATGATAACTGCATAGTGCTTATGGTCAATTCTGAATACTTCTAAAGAGTTGCCAGCACTAAAAGTGTCAAAAATATTACTGTGTTTTAGGTGTGGAAAAAATACTGAAGCCCGGGTGGTCTGGAAGGACATAAATAATATAGAACGGAAGAACAGAAACATTTCCTGTCTCATAAAAAATAGTTGTTTTTCAAGTGCTTGTTTCAACATGTGGATACCAAGAGACAGGTGACATTTTTGTACACCCTCATTCTTGAAAAAAAATGTTTAAAATCAGACACACACTGACTTGCACCAGTAGCTACTATATCTGCTGTATCAGATGTGTCTGTGGGTATCTTTTTTTTTATATAGGTAAAACATCTAGAAAATGTAAGGAGTAAATGGTGCCCCACAGGTTGGTCATTCATCTTTCCCTGGAAGGCAGGGAGAGTGACCAGCCAGTGGCACGCCACTTCAAAGAAAAAAGTCATAATTTGTCCGCCAAAGATAAAATTATTGATTTTTGTCCGCTCTAAATTGAGAGGCGGAGACAGGGACTGTGAGCTCCTTCAGTTGGAGTCATGCTGGATATTAAGATTGAATAATGTACAACCCTTTGGATTAAATTAGCAGCTTTTTTGGACTGCTTTTTGTAGGTGTTATTTTGAGCATGTGAGTGGCAGTTTTGAGTAGATGAGATCCAACTGTGGATGCTGCTGCAAATAAGAGATTGCACATTGAGTATTAGTATATAGGCGTATGCTGTTAATTGCCAAATTTGATTATTTATTGTCTGTTTCTGTAAACCAGATCTAGTTTAGCCACTACTATAATTATGTACATGATGAAAGTTTATCTGTTAAATATAATGTATTGGTGTGTGGTATATTGCACTATTTGGTTGTGGCATTCTCCATCCCTTAGGCAACCCACTTACTGTCTCTGATGTACTGAGTGCGCTAAATGCCTGGTATGCGCCGATGATGTCATCAAATAGTGACAAGTTGTGGGGAGAGAGAGATACACTGAAGCATTGTAGGGTCTGTTATAGAAAGCAAGACATAGGGTTCAGTATGATTTACCGACAGACACAATACAGACTGTCATAATCCCGACAGCCATTGACCGAAAGTCAAATTACCGACACAGTCAAAATACTGAGATTCATTATGCCAACATGTCAAAATACCAACATGAGTTTTTTTGGGTTATTTTGTGTCAATGTCAACATAGGTCGACATGGACACCGTCTAAGTGTACCACGTCCCCTTGCATGGCTCGTGCTTTGGGCGCGGTGCCTCGCTGTGCTCGGCACACTATTATATTCCCCCTCCAGGTCCACTGGGATGGTAAAGTATGAACAAGTCTGTATTTGGGCAAAAATCCCTTAAACACACGTCGGCATTTTGACATGTCAGTATTTTGACTGTTGGCATTTTGAACACGTCGGCATAATGAATGTCGGTATTTTGACATTGTCTGTCAATGGCTGTTGGGATTATGACCGTTGGTATTGTGTCCGTCGGAAAATCAACTGCTACCCCTGTTTATGTATCTTTGATACATCTTTGGTTTTTAATAAACCCAAAATGTCAGATTAGCAATTTGTACTTGCCAGCCAGGTTCATGTTTTTTGATGTTAAAAAGCCCTTGAGTGCCGCCGGTCTGTGGGTATATATAGATAAAATTATATGGAATCAGGTTTAAATAGCTATTACAGGTTGAGTATCCCTTATCCAAAATGCTTAAGACCAGAGGTATTTTGGATATCGGATTTTTCCGTATTTTGGAATAATTGCATACCATAATGAGATATCATGGTGATGGGACCCAAGTGTAAGCACAGAATACATTTATGTGTCATATACACTTTATACACACAGCCTGAAGGTCATTTTAGCCAATATTTTTTATAACTTTGTGCATTAAACAAAGTGTGTGTACATTCACACAACTCATTTATGTTTCATATACACCTTATATACACAGACTGAAGGTCATTTAATACAATATTTGTAATAACTTTGTGTATTAAACAATGTTTGTGTACATTGAGCCATCAAAAAACAAAGATTTCACTATCTCACTCTCACTTAAAAAAGTCCGTATTTCGGAATATTCCGTATTTCGAAATATTTGGATATGGGATACTCAACCTGTATTTACATAATTTGATAATAAAACATGCCCAATTTTTGGAACGTTTTTGGGAAATGTGGTTATAACCCGTCTTGGTGAATGTTATATAGGGTCTGATTCTGAGTTGCACGCATAAGCGAATACAGCAGTGTCCATTGGAAGTCTCCATCTGTAAGTTTATGCATATGCTGGTACAAACTCCTTCCCTGGTGTACATCCGTTTGGTGAATGTGCATGTACTAAGATGCCAACTTCTAGCGTCTGTGCACACTGTAATACGATTGAAGCATCCTTATACCCCACCATCGGTTGCACCATCAAAACTTGCAGGTGCAGTTTCTCTGACCTGTCGCTGTGCATCTGAGAAAGCAACCACTTATGTTGACATGGCCAAAACACACCACTGAACAGACCAATTTCGATTGCAGCTACTAGCCACCTCCCATGTACCACCTAGGAATATCCATCACTGTTCCGCCACATTTATGGTACCGTCTGTCCCTATCATAACAGCATCTTTGTGTATCCACTCTAGTAAAAGTGTAACACATACACCGTAGGCCAAGTGGGCAGCTGTTTTGCTCTGTTTTGTGATTGACTCTCCCTGTAGATCTGCTAACATATACTCACTGGCGTAATTACCACCCCCGTAGCCACTGCGGAGGCTTGGAGGTGCATGGCTCCGGGGGCGCCACCGAATAGTGCTGCATGTGAGGCCGGAAAGGAGGGCACAGTGCGCACCTCTCCTGGGTCTCCACGGCAGTGGCGTGTCTGTCAAATGAAGCACCAATTCGTGAGCCAATCAGGAGCCGCAGCTGCCGGTCCGCGAGCTTTGATTGGCTCGCGAACCGGCGCTTCATTTGACAGACATCCTGCCGGAGACACAGCAGGACGGATACAGGAGAGGCGTGCACTGTGCCCTCCTTCCCGGACTCACACACAGCACAGCAGCGCTAAGTGGGGGGAGTACCTGGCGCTGGGAGGGCATATATGACACTGGGGGCATATGTGTAGTATCTGGCACTGGGGGGATATATATGGCACTGGGGCACGTGTATCTGGCACTGGGGTGGCAAATTTGACACTGGGGGCATATGTCTAGTATCTGGCACTGGGGGGGGGGTATATATGGCACTGGCGCACATGTGTATCTGGCACTGGGGTGGCATATTTGACACTGGGGGCATATGTGGCAATCGGGGCATATGTGTATCTGGTACTGAGGGGGCATATGTGGTACTAGGGGCATATGTGTTTCTGACACTATGGGGGCATATTTTTATCTGGCGCTGTGGGGGAATATCTGGCACTAGGAGCATATGTGGCACTGGGGGCACACCCCCAGCAACAAGCATTACCCCCTGGTAACAAACACAACTCCCAGCTCATGAAATCCCTGGCAACAAGCATTACCCCCTAGCAACGAGCATGACACCCAGTGCATGAAACTCCTGGCACAGAATATTACCCCCTGGCAACGAGCTTGACACCAAGCACATGAAACCCCTGGCAACAAGCATAATACTCATCGCATGAAACCCCTGGCAACGAGCATAGCACCCTGAGCATGAAAACCCCTGGCACCGTGCATGGAACCAAGAGCATGAAATCCCTGGCAACAAGCAGGTAATTTAAAAGTAATTAGAAGCCTTACTGTAGGGCTTAATGTGTAATGGGCATTGCGGTGTGTGGCATAATGTGTCACAGGCATTATGGTGTGTGTTATACTATATCACGAGCATTGTGGTATAATATCTCAGGGGCATTGCAGTGTGGCATAATGTATAACGGGCATTGCGGTGTGTATCATAATGTGTCACAGGCAAGACGGTGTATTGTATATTATATCATGGGCTTTGTGGTATAATGTCTCAGGGGCATTGCAGTGTGTGGCATCATTTATAATGGGCATTGTGGTGTGTGGCATAATGTGTCAAGGGCATTATAGTGTGTGGCATAATGTGTCGAGGCATTACGGTGCGTGGCATATTGTGTAATGGTTATTATGGTGTGGCATAATGTCTCTGGTCCATTGCAGTGTGTGGCATAATGTGTAAGGGGCATTACTATAGGGAGGAAAAATGACAAATAATGTTAGGGGCATGAATCAGGATTTTTTTTTTTTTCCGTGGTGTCAATGTCTCATCGTACAGGTTGCAAAACTGGGGTGTAAGGTAGTCTTTTCCTGCAATGCTATGCCCCTTTCAGTGAAGCCATGCCCATTTTTGTGAGGCCACGCCTCTCCGCAGGCGCACGCATGAGAATTTTTTGGCTTGGGGGAGAAAAATTTCTCTATCGTCCTAAGTGGATGCTGGGGTTCCTGAAAGGACCATGGGGAATAGCGGCTCCGCAGGAGACAGGGCACAAAAGTAAAGCTTTTACAGGTCAGGTGGTGTGTACTGGCTCCTCCCCCTATGACCCTCCTCCAGACTCCAGTTAGATTTTTGTGCCCGGCCGAGAAGGGTGCAATTCTAGGTGGCTCTCATAAAGAGCTGCTTAGAGAGTTTAGCTTAGGTTTTTTATTTTACAGTGATTCCTGCTGGCAACAGGATCACTGCAACGAGGGACAGAGGGGAGAAGAAGTGAACTCACCTGCGTGCAGGATGGATTGGCTTCTTGGCTACTGGACATGAAGCTCCAGAGGGACGATCACAGGTACAGCCTGGATGGTCACCGGAGCCACGCCGCCGGCCCCCTCACAGATGCTGAAGCAAGAAGAGGTCCAGAATCGGCGGCTGAAGACTCCTGCAGTCTTCTTAAGGTAGCGCACAGCACTGCAGCTGTGCGCCATTTTCCTCTCAGCACACTTCACACGGCAGTCACTGAGGGTGCAGGGCGCTGGGGGGGGGGCGCCCTGGGAGGCAAATGTAAACCTTTAAAAAGGCTAAAAATACCTCACATATAGCCCCAGAGGCTATATGGAGATATTTACCCCTGCCTAAATGTACTAAATAGCGGGAGACGAGCCCGCCGGAAAAGGGGCGGGGCCTATCTCCTCAGCACACGGCGCCATTTTCTGTCACAGCTCCGCTGGTCAGGAAGGCTCCCAGGTCTCTCCCCTGCACTGCACTACAGAAACAGGGTATAACAGAGAGGGGGGGCAAAATAAATGGCAATATATTAATATAAAAGCAGCTATAAGGGAGCACTTAATCATAAGGCTATCCCTGTCATATATAGCGCTTTTTGGTGTGTGCTGGCAGACTCTCCCTCTGTCTCCCCAAAGGGCTAGTGGGTCCTGTCTTCGTATAGAGCATTCCCTGTGTGTCTGCTGTGTGTCGGTACGTGTGTGTCGACATGTATGAGGACGTTATTGGTGTGGAGGCGGAGCAATTGCCAAATATGAGGATGTCACCTTCTAGGGGGTCGACACCAGAATGGATGCCTTTATTTGTGGAATTACGGGATAGCGTCAACTCGCTTAAGCAGTCGTTTGCCGACATGAGGCGGCCGGACACTCAATTAGTGCCTGTCCAGGCGCCTCAAACACCGTCAGGGGCTGTAAAACGCCCCTTGCCTCAGTCGGTCGACACAGACCCAGACACAGGCACTGATTCTGGTGGTGAAGGTGACGAATCAACCGTATTTTCCAGTAGGGCCACACGTTATATGATTTTGGCAATAAAGGAGATGTTACATTTAGCTGATACTACAGGTACCACTAAACAGGGTATTATGTGGGGTGTGAAAAAACTACCAGTAGTTTTTACCGAATCAGAAGAATTAAATGATGTGTGTGATGAAGCGTGGGGTGCCCCGATAAAAAACTGCTAATTTCAAAGAAGTTATTGGCTTTATACCCTTTCCCGCCAGAGGTTAGGGAGCGCTGGGAAACACCTCCTAGGGTGGACAAAGCGCTAACACGCTTATCAAAACAAGTGGCGTTACCCTCTCCTGAGACGGCCGCACTTAAAGATCCATCAGATAGGAGGATGGAAAAGATCCAAAAAAGGTATATACACACATGCAGGTGTTATACTACGACCAGCTATTGCGACTGCCTGGATGTGCAGTGCTGGGGTAGTTTGGTCAGAGTCCCTGATCGAAAATATTGATACCCTGGACAGGGACAATATTTTACTGTCGTTAGAACAAATAAAGGATGCATTTCTTTATATGCGTGATGCACAGAGAGATATCTGCACACTGGCATCACGGGTAAGTGCTATGTCCATTTCGGCCAGAAGAGCTTTATGGACACGACAGTGGACAGGCGATGCGTAGAGGAGTTATTTGGGGTCGGTCTATCGGATTTGGTGGCCACGGCTACGGCCGGGAAATCCACCTTTCTACCTCAAGTCACTCCCCAACAGAAAAAGGCACCGACCTTTCAACCGCAGCCCTTTCGTTCCTTTAAAAATAAGAGAGCAAAGGGCTATTCATATCTGCCACGAGGCAGAGGACGAGGGAAGAGACAGCAACAGGCAGCTCCTTCCCTGGAACAGAAGCCCTCCCCGGCTTCTACAAAAGCCTCAGCATGACGCTGGGGCTTCGCAAGCGGACTCGGGGGCGGTAGGCGGTCGTCTCAAGAATTACAGCGCGCAGTGGGCTCACTCGCAGGTAAATCCCTGGATCCTGCAGATAATATCTCAGGGGTACAGGTTGAAATTAGAGACAGAGCCACCTCGCCGTTTCCTGAAGTCTGTTTTACCAACGTCCCCCTCAGAAAGGGAACGGTTTTGGAAGCCATTCACAAGCTGTATTCTCAGCAGGTGATAGTCAAGGTACCTCTTCTACAACAAGGGAAGGGGTATTATTCCACTCTTTTTGTGGTACCGAAGCCGGATGGCTCGGTAAGGCCTATTCTAAATCTGAAGTCCTTGAACCTGTACATAAAGAAGTTCAAGTTCAAGATGGAGTCACTCAGAGCAGTGATAGCGAACCTGGAAGAAGGGGACTTTATGGTATCCTTGGACATCAAGGATGCGTATCTCCACGTTCCAATTACCCCTCACACCAGGGGTACCTCAGGTTCGTTGTACAAAACTGTCACTATCAGTTTCAGACGCTGCCGTTTGGTTTGTCCACGGCACCTCGGGTCTTTACAAAGGTAATGGCCGAGATAATATTTCTTCTTCGAAGAAAGGGCGTATTAATTATCCCATACTTGGACGATCTCCTAATAAGGGCAAGGTCCAGAGAACAGCTAGAGATGGGTTTAGCACTATCTCAAGAGGTGCTAAAGCAGCACGGATGGATTCTGAATATTCCAAAATCCCAATTAATGCCGACAACTCGTCTGCTGTTCCTGGGGATGATTCTGGACACAGTTCAGAAAAAGGTTTTTCTTCCCGAAGAAAAAGCCAAGGAGTTATCTGACCTGGTCAGGAACCTCCTAAAACCAGGAAAGGTGTCTGTACATCAATGCACAAGAGTCCTGGGAAAAAATGGTAGTTTCTTACGAAGCAATCCCTTTCGGCAGATTCCATGCAAAGGGATCTGTTGGACAAATGGTCAGGGTCGCATCTTCAGATGCACCTGCGGATAACCCTGTCGCCGAGGACAAGGGTATCCCTTCTGTGGTGGTTGCAGGAGGCTCATCTATTGGAGGGCCGCAGATTCGGCATGCAGGATTGGATCCTGGTGACCACGGATGCCAGCCTGAGAGGCTGGGGAGCAGTCACACAGGGAAGAAATTTCCAGGGAGTGTGGTCGAGCCTGAAAAAGTCTCTTCACATAAGCATTCTGGAACTAAGAGCAATCTACAATGCTCTAAGCCAGGCGGAACCTCTGCTTCAAGGAAGACCGGTGTTGATCCAGTCGGACAACATCACGGCAGTCGCCCATGTAAACAGACAGGGCGGCACAAGAAGCAGGAGGGCAATGGCAGAAGCTGCCAGGATCCTTCGCTGGGCGGAGAATCACGTGATAGCACTGTCAGCAGTATTCATCCCGGGCGTGGACAACTGGGAAGCAGACTTCCTCAGCAGACACGACCTTCACCCGGGAGAGTGGGGACTTCATCCAGAAGTTTTCCACATGCTATTAAACCGTTGGGTAAAACCAATGGTGGACATGATGGCGTCTCGCCTCAACAAAACACTGGACAGGTATTGCGCCAGGTCAAGAGATCCGCAGGCAATAGCTGTGGACGCGCTGGTAACACCTTGGGTGTACCAGTCGGTATATGTGTTTCCTCCTCTGCCTCTCATACCAAAGGTATTGAGGATTATACGGCAAAGAGGAGTAAGACTAGTGGCTCCGGATTGGCCAAGAAGGACTTGGTACCCGGAACTTCAAGAGATGGTCACGGACGATCCGTGGCCTCTACTTCTGAGAAGGGACCTGCTTCAGCAGGGTACTTGTCTTTTTCAAGACTTACCGCGGCTGCGTTTGACGGCATGGCGTTTGAATGCCAGATCCTAAAAGGAAAAGGCATTCCAGAAGAAGTCATTCCTACCTTGATAAAGGCAAGGAAGGAAGTCACCGCGAAGCATTATCGCCGTATTTGGCGAAAATATGTTGCGTGGTGCGAGCAGCGGAGTGCTCCGATGGAGGAATTTCAACTGGGTCGTTTTCCTACATTTCCTGCAATCAGGATTGTCTATGGGTCTCAAATTGGGATCTATTAAGGTTCAAATTTCGGCCCTATCAATATTCTTCCAAAAAGAATTGGCCTCAGTCCCTGAGGTCCAGATTTTTATCAAAGGAGTACTGCATATACAGCCTCCTGTGGTGCCTAAGGTGGCACCGTGGGATCTAAATGTAGTTTTAGATTTCCTCAAATCCAATTGGTTTGAACCACTAAAGTATGTGGATTTGAAATATCTCACATGGAAAGTGACTATGTTACTGGCCCTGGCTTCGGCCGGGAGAGTATCTGAATTGGCGGCTTTGTTTTATAAAAGCCCTTATTTAATTTTCCATTCGACATAGGGCAGAGCTGCGGACGCGTCCGCATTTTCTCCCTAAGGTGGTATCAGCGTTTCACCTGAACCAGCCTATTGTAGTGCCTGCGGCTACAGACGACTTGAAGGACTCCAAGTTGTTGGACGTTGTCAGAGCCTTAAAAATATACATTTAAAGGACGGCTGGAGTCAGAAAATCTGACTCGCTGTTTATACTGTATGCACCCAACAAGTTGGGTGCACCTGCTTCTAAGCAGTCGATTGCTCGTTGGATTTGTAACAAAATTCAACTTGTACATTCTGTGGCAGGCCTGCCACAGCCTAAATCTGTTAAGGCCCATTCCGCAAGGAAGGTGGGCTCATCTTGGGCGGCTGCCCGAGGGGTCTCGGCATTACAACTCTGCCGAGCAGCTACGTGGTCAGGGGAGAACACGTTTGTAAATTTTTACAAATTTGATACCCTGGCAAAGGAGGACCTGGAGTTCTCTCATTCGGTGCTGCAGAGTCATCCGCACTCTCCCGCCCGTTTGGGAGCTTTGGTATAATCCCCATGGTCCTTTCAGGAACCCCAGCATCCACTTAGGACGATAGAGAAAATAAGAATTTACTTACCGATAATTCTATTTCTCGTAGTCCGTAGTGGATGCTGGGCGCCCATCCCAAGTGCGGATTATCTGCAATACTTGTACATAGTTATTGTAAACTAATTCGGGTTATTGTTTAGGAAGCCATCTTTCAGAGGCTCCTCTGTTATCATACTGTTAACTGGGTTTAGATCACAAGTTGTACGGTGTGATTGGTGTGGCTGGTATGAGTCTTACCCGGGATTCAAAATCCTCCCTTATTGTGTACGCTCGTCCGGGCACAGTACCTAACTGGAGTCTGGAGGAGGGTCATAGGGGGAGGAGCCAGTACACACCACCTGACCTGTAAAAGCTTTACTTTTGTGCCCTGTCTCCTGCGGAGCCGCTATTCCCCATGGTCCTTTCAGGAACCCCAGCATCCACTACAGACTCCGAGAAACAGAATTATCGGTAAGTAAATTCTTATTTTCTAGTTACGCCACTGCATATACTGTAATTATGTGCACTGTATAGTCAGTTTCACTGAATAGTTTGTCACATAGGGTTGGTGGTGAGTGGGGAACGTGGGAAATGTATAATATATTGCATACAAATGCATGAAAATATATCTATATGTGTTTTACAACGTTAATGCAGAGACGAATCTCTGTTTGGCAGACAGGCCAATACGTTCTAGCTGGCTCATGACCCTATACACAGGTCTGATATTAATAATCACAAGAAGAAAATATAATGAGGGATTTTTATTAAATGCTGGTTTAGCCAGCTGGATGCCGGTATTTAATTGGGTGTCGGGATTCTGGCGTCAGTATCCTGACCTCTGGTATCCTGGCAGCCGCCTACTTGATCACCTTCCTTAATTGCCAGATTTATTATGCAGTGATCTGGAGGATTAAAAATAAAATTGACAGTGATACATAGCGATTTAAAACACCTAAATCGCATGTGGTTTAAGCCAACCTGCTTGTAGTTTATGGAAAACTGCTACCACCTGCAGCTAAGAAGCCTTTGCTCCCTCCTGCTGCCACGGCTGATGGATATCAGTGTTAAAGGAAAAAGAAAATGTGTTCCCCGTTTATGGTATATAAAATGTGCTCCTTTATAACATGTGCCCCCTTTTATGTTTAAATAATATCTGGTGGTTCCTTACACCTTTACTATCGTACTATAGAAAATGCTGTTCCCCTTTCTTATTTTCTCTGACGTCCTAGTGGATGCTGGGAACTCCGTAAGGACCATGGGGAATAGCGGCTCCGCAGGAGACTGGGCACAAAAGTAAAAGCTTTCTGACTAGCTGGTGTGCACTGGCTCCTCCCCCTATGACCCTCCTCCAAGCCTCAGTTAGATTTTTGTGCCCGGCCGAGAAGGGTGCATGCTAGGTAGCTCTCCAGAGCTGCTTAGAGTAAAAGTTTTTAAATAGGTTTTTTTATTTTCAGTGAGACCTGCTGGCAACAGGCTCACTGCATCGTGGGACTAAGGGGAGAAGAAGCGAACTCGCCTGAATGCAGAGTGGATTGGGCTTCTTGGCTACTGGACATTAGCTCCAGAGGGAAGATCACAGGTTCAGCCTGGATGGGTCCCGGAGCCGCGCCGCCGGCCCCCTTACAGAGCCAGAAGAGCGAAGAGGTCCGGAAAAATCGGCGGCAGAAGACGTTCCTGTCTTCAATAAGGTAGCGCACAGCACTGCAGCTGTGCGCCATTGCTCTCAGCACACTTCACACTCCGGTCACTGAGGGTGCAGGGCGCTGGGGGGGAGCGCCCTGAGACGCAATAAAACATGTTTTAAACCTTATATGGCTAAAGAAATGCATCACATATAGCTCCTGGGCTATATGGATGCATTTAACCCCTGCCAGTTTTCCTTAAAAAAGCGGGAGAAAAGGCAGCCGAAAAGGGGGCGGAGCCTATCTCCTCAGCACACAAGCGCCATTTTCCCTCACAGCTCCGCTGGAAGGATGGCTCCCTGACTCTCCCCTGCAGTCCTGCTACAGAATCAGGGTAAAACAAGAGAGGGGGGGCACTAATTGGCAGAAAATACATATACAGCAGCTATAGAAGGGAGAAACACTTATATAAGGTTATCCCTGCATATATATAGCGCTCTGGTGTGTGCTGGCAAACTCTCCCTCTGTCTCCCCAAAGGGCTCGTGGGGTCCTGTCCTCTATCAGAGCATTCCCTGTGTGTGTGCTGTGTGTCGGTACGATTGTGTCGACATGTATGAGGAGGAAAATGATGTGGAGGCGGAGCAATTGCCTGTAATAGTGATGTCACCCCCTAGGAAGTCGACACCTGACTGGATGGTAGTATGGAAGGAATTACGTGACAGTGTCAGCACTTTGCAAAAAACTGTTGACGACATGAGACAGCCGGCAAATCAGTTAGTGCCTGTCCAGGCGTCTCAAACACCATCAGGGGCTCTAAAGCGCCCGTTACCTCAGATGGTCGACACAGACCCAGACACGGATACTGACTCCAGTGTCGACGGTGACGAGACAAACGTAATGTCCAGTAGGGCCACACGTTACATGATCACGGCAATGAAGGAGGCTTTGAACATTTCTGATACTACAAGTACCACAAAAAGGGGTATTATGTGGGGTGTGAAAAAACTACCCATAGTTTTTCCTGAATCAGATGAATTAAATGAGGTGTGTGACAAAGCGTGGGTTTCCCCCGATAAAAAACTGCTGATTTCTAATAAATTATTGGCATTATACCCTTTCCCGCCAGAGGTTAGGGCGCGTTGGGAAACACCCCCTAGGGTAGATAAGGCGCTCACACGCTTATCAAAACAAGTGGCGTTACCGTCTCCTGATACGGCCGCCCTCAAGGAACCAGCTGATAGAAAGCTGGAAAATATCCTAAAAGGTATATACACACATACTGGTGTTATACTACGACCAGCAATCGCCTCAGCCTGGATGTGCAGCGCTGGAGTGGCTTGGTCGGATTCCCTGACTGAAAATATTGATACCCTGGATAGGGACAGTATATTATTGACTATAGAGCATTTAAAGGATGCATTACTATATATGCGAGATGCACAGAGGGATATTTGCACCCTGGCATCAAGAGTAAGTGCGTTGTCCATTTCTGCCAGAAGAAGTTTATGGACACGACAGTGGTCAGGTGATGCGGATTCCAAACGGCATATGGAAGTTTTGCCGTATAAAGGGGAGGAGTTATTTGGGGTCGGTCTGTCAGACCTGGTGGCCACGGCGACGGCTGGGAAATCCACCTTTTTACCCCAGGTCACCTCTCAGCAGAAAAAGACACCGTCTTTTCAAACTCAGTCCTTTCGTCCCCATAAGGGCAAGCGGGCAAAAGGCCACTCATTTCTGCCCCGGGGCAGAGGAAGGGGAAAAAGACTGCAGCAGGCAGCCTAGCCTCTTCCCAGGATCAGAAGCCCTCCCCCGCTTCTGCCAAGTCTTCAGCATGACGCTGGGGCTTTACAAGCGGACTCGGGCACGGTGGGGGCCCGTCTCAAAAATTTCAACGCGCAGTGGGCTCACTCGCAAGTGGACCCCTGGATCCTGCAGGTAGTATCACAGGGGTACAAATTGGAATTCGAGACGTCTCCCCCTCGCCGGTTCCTGAAGTCTGCTCTACCAACGTCTCCCTCCGACAGGGAGGCAGTATTGGAAGCTATTCACAAGCTGTATTCCCAGCAGGTGATAATCAAGGTACCCCTCCTACAACAGGGAAAGGGGTATTATTCCACGCTGTTTGTGGTACCGAAGCCGGACGGCTCGGTGAGACCGATTTTAAATCTGAAATCATTGAACACTTCATAAAAAGGTTCAAATTCAAGATGGAATCACTCAGAGCAGTGATAGCGAACCTGGAAGAAGGGGACTATATGGTGTCTCTGGACATCAAAGATGCTTATCTCCATGTCCCAATCTACCCTTCTCACCAAGGGTACCTCAGGTTTGTGGTACAGAACTGTCATTATCAGTTTCAGACGCTGCCGTTTGGATTGTCCACGGCACCATGGGTCTTTACCAAGGTAATGGCCGAAATTATGATTCTTCTTCGAAGAAAAGGCGTCTTAATTATCCCTTACTTGGACGATCTCCTGATAAGGGCAAGATCCAGGGAACAGTTAGAGGTCGGAGTAGCACTATCTCAGGTGGTGCTACGTCAGCACGGGTGGATTCTAAATTTTCCAAAATCGCAGCTGATTCCAACAACACGTCTACTTGTTCCTAGGGATGATTCTGGACACAGTCCAGAAAAAGGTGTTTCTCCTGGAGGAGAAGGCCAGGGAGTTATCCGAGCTAGTCAGGAACCTCCTGAAACCAGGACAAGTGTCAGTGCATCAATGCACAAGGGTCCTGGGAAAGATGGTGGCTTCTTACGAAGCGATTCCATTCGGAAGATTCCATGCAAGAACTTTTCAGTGGGATCTGCTGGACAAATGGTCCGGATCGCATCTTCAGATGCATCAGCGGATAACCCTATCTCCAAGGACAAGGGTGTCTCTCCTGTGGTGGTTGCAGAGTGCTCATCTTCTAGAGGGCTGCAGATTCGGCATTCAGGACTGGATTCTGGTGACCACGGATGCCAGCCTGAGAGGCTGGGGAGCAGTCACACAGGGAAGAAATTTCCAGGGCTTGTGGTCAAGCATGGAAACGTCTCTTCACATAAATATCCTGGAACTAAGGGCAATTTACAATGCCCTAAGCCAAGCAAGGCCTCTGCTTCAGGGTCAGTCGGTATTGATCCAATCGGACAACATCACGGCAGTCGCCCACGTAAACAGACAGGGCGGCACAAGAAGCAGGAGGGCAATGGCAGAAGCTGCAAGGATTTTTCGCTGGGCGGAAAATCATGTGATAGCACTGTCAGCAGTGTTCATTCCGGGAGTGGACAACTGGGAAGCAGACTTCCTCAGCAGACACGACCTCCACCCGGGAGAGTGGGGACTTCATCCAGAAGTCTTCCACATGATTGTAAACCGTTGGGAAAAACCAAAGGTGGACATGATGGCGTCCCGCCTCAACAAAAAACTAGACAGGTATTGCGCCAGGTCAAGGGACCCTCAGGCAATAGCTGTGGACGCTCTGGTAACACCGTGGGTGTACCAGTCAGTGTATGTGTTCCCTCCTCTGCCTCTCATACCCAAGGTATTGAGAATTATAAGACGGAGAGGAGTAAGAACTATACTCGTGGCTCCGGATTGGCCAAGAAGGACTTGGTACCCGGAACTTCAAGAGATGCTCACAGAGGACCCGTGGCCTCTACCTCTAAGGAAGGACCTGCTCCAGCAGGGACCTTGTCTGTTCCAAGACTTACCGCGGCTGCGTTTGACGGCATGGAGGTTGAACGCCGGATCCTGAAGGAAAAAGGCATTCCAGATGAAGTCATCCCTACCCTGGTCAAGGCCAGGAAGGATGTAACCGCAAAACATTATCACCGCATTTGGCGAAAATATGTTGCGTGGTGTGAGGCCAAGAAGGCCCCTACAGAGGAATTTCAACTGGGTCGTTTCCTGCATTTCCTGCAAACAGGACTATCTATGGGCCTAAAATTAGGGTCCATTAAGGTTCAAATTTCGGCCCTGTCGATCTTCTTCCAAAAAGAACTGGCTTCAGTGCCTGAAGTTCAGACGTTTGTCAAAGGGGTACTGCATATACAGCCTCCTTTTGTGCCTCCAGTGGCACCTTGGGATCTCAATGTAGTGTTGAGTCTCCTAAAATCACATTGGTTTGAACCACTCACCACTGTGGAATTGAAATATCTCACATGGAAAGTGGTCATGCTGTTAGCCCTGGCTTCAGCCAGGCGTGTCTCAGAATTGGCGGCTTTGTCATATAAAAGCCCTTACCTAATTTTTCATTCAGACAGGGCAGAACTGAGGACTCGCCCTCAATTTCTCCCTAAGGTGGTTTCAGCGTTTCACATGAACCAGCCTATTGTGGTGCCTGCGGCTACTAGGGACTTGGAGGACTCCAAGTTGCTGGACGTAGTCAGGGCCCTGAAAATATATGTTTCCAGGACGGCTGGAGTCAGAAAATCTGACTCGCTGTTTATCCTGTATGCACCCAACTAGCTGGGTGCTCCTGCTTCTAAGCAGACGATTGCTCGTTGGATTTGTAGTACAATTCAGCTTGCACATTCTGTGGCAGGCCTGCCACAGCCAAAATCTGTAAAAGCCCATTCCACAAGGAAAGTGGGCTCATCTTGGGCGGCTGCCCGAGGGGTCTCGGCTTTACAACTTTGCCGAGCAGCTACTTGGTCAGGGGCAAACACGTTTGCTAAATTCTACAAATTTGATACCCTGGCTGAGGAGGACCTGGAGTTCTCTCATTCGGTGCTGCAGAGTCATCCGCACTCTCCCGCCCGTTTGGGAGCTTTGGTATAATCCCCATGGTCCTTACGGAGTTCCCAGCATCCACTAGGACGTCAGAGAAAATAAGAATTTACTTACCGATAATTCTATTTCTCGTAGTCCGTAGTGGATGCTGGGCGCCCATCCCAAGTGCGGATTGTCTGCAATACTTGTATATAGTTATTGTTACAAAAATCGGGTTGTTGATTGTTGTGAGCCGTCTTTTCAGAGGCTCCTACGTTTATCATACTGTTAACTGGATTCAGATCACAAGTTGTACGGTGTGATTGGTGTGGCTGGTATGAGTCTTACCCGGGATTCAAGATCCTTCCTTATTATGTACGCTCGTCCGGGCACAGTATCCTAACTGAGGCTTGGAGGAGGGTCATAGGGGGAGGAGCCAGTGCACACCAGCTAGTCAGAAAGCTTTTACTTTTGTGCCCAGTCTCCTGCGGAGCCGCTATTCCCCATGGTCCTTACGGAGTTCCCAGCATCCACTACGGACTACGAGAAATAGAATTATCGGTAAGTAAATTCTTATTTTAACCAATTAGTCTTTTCTCTCTCCTGTGCCCATAGCCAGATTAAAGTGGGGGCACATGGCATATTGTACCCCTGGCCCCCCTCTCTCAGGGGGCCCCCCAGCTGGAGAACAAAGACATCACTAGTTCTCCCTCTTGTGCAGCAGCAGAACCAGGCAGCCAGAATGTGAGTAGGACATTATGCAGTGCAGGCAGAGACACTGCCATGAGCTACCAACAGAGCTTCCCTGCCAGAGTATAGATAGAAGTGGGGAGAGCGCTGTAATGCTGCTTTCACATCGCAAAACCTGCTTTTGAAATGGTATTTGAAACGGTTCTTTAAACGGGTTTGAGCAGTTAAACCCCTTTCACATCTCATGTTGTAACCAGTAAATTACCATTTCATTACCGTTTTGGTACCTTTCACACTGAACCCGTTTCACCCATAGAAAACAGTGGTTGTCATTATAAATGGACTTTTCTGGCCCACACATTATTAATAATTATTAATTAATTCATTATTAATAATTTGGATAGTCGTACGATGGAACCCAGCAGCTTGAAGCATATCTATTTATATTAGAAGGGATTAGGTACTTGGTTTGTCTTTTTTGAAGGCACAAGTATTATTTATATATTTTTTAAAATAATTTTTTTTTTTTTTAGATGGAATGGTAAAATTCAGGAAAAAAATGGCGTGGGGTCCCCCCTCCAAAGCATAACCAGCCTCAGGCTCTTCGAGCTGGTCCTGGTTCTAAAAATGCGGGGGAAAAATTGACAGGGGATCCCCCGTATTTTTAAAACCAGCACCGGGCTCTGCGCCTGGTGCTGGTGCAAAAAATACGGGGGACAAAAAGAGTAGGGGTCCCCCGTATTTTTTACACCAGCATCGGGCTCCACTAGCTGGACAGATAATGCCACAGCCGGGGGTCACTTTTATACAGTGCCCTGCGGCCGTGGCATTAAATATCCAACTAGTCACCCCTGGCCGGGGTACCCTGGGGGAGTGGGGACCCCTTCAATCAAGGGGTCCCCCCCCCCCCAGCCACCCAAGGGCCAGGGGTGAAGCCCGAGGCTGTCCCCCCCCCCATCCATTGACTGCGGATGGGAGGCTGATAGCCTTGAGTAAAATGACAGAATATTGTTTTTTCCAATAGTACTACAAGTCCCAGCAAGCCTCCCCCGCAAGCTGGTACTTGGAGAACCACAAGTACCAGCATGCGGGAGAAAACCGGGCCCGCTGGTAACTGTAGTACTACTGGGAAAAAAATACCCAAATAAAAACAGGAGAGACACACCGTGACAAGTACAACTTTATTACACACTGCCGACACACACATACTTACCTATGTTGACACGAAGCAGTCGGTCCTCTTCTCCAAGTAGAATCCACGGGTACCTGAAAATAAAAGATAATTATACTCACCTGATCCATGGTCCAGAGATAAATCCTCGTACTTGTCAAAAAAAGAAAACTAACACCCGACCAGCGAACTGAAAGGGGTCCCATGTTGACACATGGGACCCCTTTCCCCGAATGCAGAGAGACCCCCCCCCCCCCCCGTGACTGCTGTCACTGAAAGGTCTCGTAAGCCAATCAGCGAGCGCAACGTCCTTGCACTCTGCTGATTGGCTCTGTGCGCGTCTGAGCTGTCAGCTCATCGCACAGCTCCCTCCATTATATTCAATGGTGGGAACCTTGCGGTTAGCGGTGGGGTCACCCGCCGGTCAGCGGCTGACCGCGGGTAACCCCACCACTGACGGCAAAGTTCCCACCATTGAAAGTAATGGAGGCAGCTGTGCGATGCGCTGTCTGAGCTTAGACGCGCACAGCCAATCAGGTGAGCGCCACGGAGTAGCGCTTCCTGATTGGCTGAAGGGACCTCAGTGACAGGAGTCACGTGATGTCCCGGCATTTGGGGAAAGGGGTCTCATATGTCAACATGGGACCCCTTTCAGTCCGTTGGTCGGGTGTTCGTGTTTTTTTTTTTGCCAAGTACGAGGATTATCTCTGGACGTGGATTTATCTCTGGACACTGGCAGGTGAGTATAATTTTTTTCACAGGTACCCTCGGATCGTCGGAGACTGTGGCAGTCGGCGTGTCAACATAGGTAAGTATGTATGTGTGTCGGCAGTGTGTAATAAAGTTGTACTTGTCACGGTGTGTGTCTCCTGTTTTTATTTGGGTATTTTTTTTTCAGTAGTACTACAGGTACCAGCGGGCCCGGTTTTCTCCCGCATGCTGGTACTTGTGGTTCTCCAAGTACCAGCTTGCGGGGGAGGCTTGCTGGGACTTGTAGTACTATTGGAAAAAACAATATTCTGTCATTTTACTCAAGGCTATCAGCCTCCCATCCGCAGCCAATGGATGGGGGGACAGCCTCGGGCTTCACCCCTGGGTGGCTGGGGGGGGGACCCCTTGATTGAAGGGGTCCCCACTCCTCCAGGGTACCCCGGCCAGGGGTGACTAGTTGGATATTTAATGCCACGGCCGCAGGGCACTGTATAAAAGTGACCCCCGGCTGTGGCATTATCTGTCCAGCTAGTGGAGCCCGATGCTGGTTTTAAAAATACGGGGGATCCCCTGTCAATTTTTCCCCCGCATTTTTAGAACCAGGACCAGCTTGAAGAGCCCGAGGCTGGTTATGCTTTGGAGGGGGGACCCCACGCCATTTTTTTCCGTGTTTTTCCCGTTTAAACGTTTATAAAGCCACTCTCACATGTGTCTCCTGTGTTTTCCAAGCTGTTTCCTGGTTGTGGCTGCTGACATCAGACATGGAGACAGCCTATGACCTGCTGGGGCTTGCAAATACCGTTTCAGACCCTTTCACACTGCACAGTGAAATGGGACTGAAACGGGTAGGACCCTTCTTTTTTACCGTTTCAAAATACCGGTATTTTGAAAACGGTAAATTGAAGGGGACCCTTTCACATCGCAGCTTGACCCGTTTAGGAAGCCAGTTAAAACGGCAAAATACCGGGTATAAGCTGCGGTGTGAAAGGGGTGTAAGTGACCCAGGGATCCCAGCTTTCCCTCCTCCCCACCTGGGTGTCTGGGTCCTGTTAAATGAGAGCATTCGGTTCTAGAGAGAGAGAGACATAGTCCTCGTGAGTCCTGTCCCATTGTGTAAGTAGTACAGAGGCTGCTGCTATTGCATTTTTTGCAAGATAAATTACAGATTAAATTTTTCTGTGTAATTTAAGGTTGTTTATGTTGTCTTTCTGCTGCGGGGTACACTGGGCTCCACAAGTCTGGACAATGGGGTGTAGAGTAGGATCTTGATCCGAGGCACCAACAGACTCAAAGCTTTGACTGTTCCCAGAATGCACAGTGCCGCCTCCTATATCGCCCCACCTCCCAGCACAGGAGCTCAGTTTGTCAGTTGGTGCTGCAGTAAGCAGGCACTTAACAGAGGGGCTGCTCCAAGCAGCCCTGAGAAAAGCTTTTTATGAGGTAAAAAGTGAAGACTTCAAGGGCAGCAGCGGTGGTAAATGTTTTGTGACATTCACTGCTGCAGCTCCAGCTCTCCCCAGCGACGCTGTACACTCCCGAGCCCTGGTTGCCGGGTACCTACAGCGGAGGCTCCGGTTTTCTTCATGTTAGACACACACGGCTGGGGCTCTCCAGGATCGCGTGGCCGCGCTTCGGGAGGTGGTAAGTGGGTCCCGCTCGCGGGACCCGGTCTTTATCGCGATCCGGCGCGGTCAGTGGGAGGTGGGCCGCGAGCACTGGCGGTGGACACTGTGGCAGTACAGGCGATCCCACTAGATCACCAGGGCATGGGCGCAGGTCGGGTTTTCTCTCTAAACCACTTCTTATATCGCCCACAGTACCGGTGGTTTTGCCAGCAAGGGGGATAAGGCTTAGACCTGAAGTCCCTCCCCCAGCCCCAGGGCGCCATTTCCCGCAAATGTTCCCGCCCTGGAGCTGCATATCTGTTTTTCTCTTACGTCCTAGAGGATGCTGGGGACTCCGTAAGGACCACGGGGATAGACGGGCTCCGCAGGAGACATGGGCACTTTAAGAAAGACTTTAGATCTGGTGTGCACTGGCTCCTCCCTCTATGCCCCTCCTCCAGACCTTAGTTTGATACTGTGCCCAGAGGAGATGGGTGCACTTCAGGGAGCTCTCCTGAGCTTCCTGACAGAAAGTATATTTGTTAGGTTTTTTATTTTCAGGGAGCCTGCTGGCAACAGACTCCCTGCATCGAGGGACTGAGGGGAGAGAAGCAGACCTACTTCTGTGAGTTTCAAGGCTCTGCTTCTTAGGCTACTGGACACCATTAGCTCCAGAGGGAGTCAGAACACAGGTCTCACCCTGGAGTTCGTCCTCCTCACAGAGCCGGAAGAAAGAAGCCGGGTGAGTATGAGAAGAAAAAGAAGACTTCAGAGACGGCAGAAGACTTCATGATCTTCACTGAGTTAACGCACAGCAGTGCAGCTGTGCGCCATTGCTCCCACACACCTCACACACGGCAGTCACTGTAAGGGTGCAGGGCGCAGGGGGGGCACCCTGGGCAGCAATATAAACCTCATTTCTGGCAAAAGAGATATATATACAGCTAGGCACTGTATATATAAAGCGCCCCCGCCAGTTTTTATTATACACTGCTCAAAAAAATAAAGGGAACACAAAAATAACACATCCCTAGATCTGAATGAATGAAATATTCTTATTAAATACTTTGTTCTTTACATAGTTGAATGTGCTGACAACAAAATCACACAAAAATTATCAATGGAAATCAAATTTATTAACCCATGGAGGTCTGGATTTGGAGTCACCCTCAAAATTAAAGTGGAAAAACACACTACAGGCTGATCCAACTTTGATGTAATGTCCTTAAAACAAGTCAAAATGAGGCTCAGTAGTGTCTGTGGCCTCCTCGTGCCTGTATGACCTCCCTACAACCCACACAAGTGGCTCAGGTAGTGCAGCTCATCCAGGATGGCACATCAATGCGAGCTGTGGCAAGAAGGTTTGCTGTGTCTGTCAGCGTAGTGTCCAGAGCATGGAGGCGCTACCAGGAGACAGGCCAGTACATCAGGAGACGTGGAGGAGGCCATAGGAGGTCAACAACCCAGCAGCAGGACTGCTACCTCCGCTTTTGTGCAAGGAGGAACAGGAGGAGCACTGCCAGAGCCCTGCAAAATGACCTCCAGCAAGCCACAAATGTGCATGTGTCTACTCAAACGATCAGAAACAGACTCCATGAGGGTGGTATGAGGGCCCGACGCCCACAGGTGGGGGTTGTGCTTACAGCCCAACACCGTGCAGGACGTTTGGCATTTGCCAGAGAACACCAAGATTGGCAAATTCGCCACTGGTGCCCTGTGCTCTTCACAGATGAAAGCAGGTTCTCACTGAGCACATGTGACAGACGTGACAGAGTCTGGAGACGCCAAGGAGAATGTTCTGCTGCCTGCAACATCCTCCAGCATGACCAGTTTGGCAGTGGGTCAGTAATGGTGTGGGGTGGAATTTCTTTGGGGGGCCGCACAGCCCTCCATGTGCTCGCCAGAGGTAGCCTGACTGCCATTAGGTACCGAGATGAGATCCTCAGACCCCTTGTGAGACCATATGCTGGTGCAGTTGGCCCTGGGTTCCTCCTAATGCAAGACGGTGCTAGACCTCACGTGGCTGGAGTGTGTCAGCAGTTCCTGCAAGACGAAGGCATTGATGCTATGGACTGGCCCACCCGTTCCCCAGACCTGAATCCAATTGAGCACATCTGGGACATCATGTCTCGCTCCATCCACCAATGCCACGTTGCACCACAGACTGTCCAGGAGTTGGCGGATGCTTTAGTCCAGGTCTGGGAGGAGATCCCTCAGGAGGCCATCTGCCACCTCATCAGGAGCATGCCCAGGCAGTGTAGGGAGGTCATACAGGCACGAGGAAGCAACAGAAACTACTGAGCCTCATTTTGACTTGTTTTAAGGACATTACATCAAAGTTGGATCAGCCTGTAGCGTGTTTTTCCACTTTAATTTTGAGGGTGACTCCAAATCCAGACCTCCATGGGTTAATAAATTTGATTTCCATTGATAATTTCTCTGACGTCCTAAGTGGATGCTGGGGACTCCGTCAGGACCATGGGGATTAGCGGCTCCGCAGGAGACAGGGCACAAAAGTAAAAGCTTTAGGATCAGGTGGTGTGCACTGGCTCCTCCCCCTATGACCCTCCTCCAAGCCTCAGTTAGATTTTTGTGCCCGGACGAGAAGGGTGCAATCTAGGTGGCTCTCCTAAAGAGCTGCTTAGAGTAAAAGTTTTGTTAGGTTTTTTATTTTCAGTGAGTCCTGCTGGCAACAGGCTCACTGCTACGAGGGACTTAGGGGAGAAGAAGTGAACTCACCTGCGTGCAGGATGGATTGGCTTCTTAGGCTACTGGACACCATTAGCTCCAGAGGGATCGAACACAGGCCCAGCCATGGAGTCCGGTCCCAGAGCCGCGCCGCCGACCCCCTTGCAGATGCAGAAGAGG
Source organism: Pseudophryne corroboree (assembly GCF_028390025.1). Taxonomy (NCBI): domain Eukaryota; kingdom Metazoa; phylum Chordata; class Amphibia; order Anura; family Myobatrachidae; genus Pseudophryne; species Pseudophryne corroboree. Next base: position 298,531,017 of record NC_086452.1, read on the forward strand.
TCCAGAAACCGGCGGCAGAAGACTTTTCAGTCTTCATGAGGTAGCGCACAGCACTGCAGCTGTGCGCCATTGTTGTCAGCACACTTAACACCAGCGGTCACTGAGGGTGCAGGGCGCTGGGGGGGACGCCCTGGGCAGCAATGAAATACCTATACTGGCTAAAAGATACATCACATATAGCCCCTGGGGCTATATGGATGTATTTAACCCCTGCCAGGTCTCAGAAAAACGGGAGAAGAAGCCCGCCGAAAAGGGGACGGAGCCTATTCTCCTCAGCACACAGCGCCATTTTCCCTCACAGAAATGCTGGTGGGAAGGCTCCCAGGCTCTCCCCTGCACTGCACTACAGAAACAGGGTTAAAACAGAGAGGGGGGGCACTTATTTGGCGATATGATTATATATATTAAGATGCTATAAGGGAAAAACACTTATATAAAGGTTGTCCCTGTATAATTATAGCGTTTTGGTGTGTGCTGGCAAACTCTCCCTCTGTCTCCCCAAAGGGCTAGTGAGAATGGATGGCTTATTTAGGGAATTACGTGATAATGTCAACACGCTGCAAGGTCGGTTGACGACATGAGACGACCGGCAAACCAATTAGTACCTGTCCAGGCGTCTCAAACACCGTCAGGGGCTTTAAAACGCCCATTTACCTCAGTCGGTCGACACAGACACGGACACTGACTCCAGTGTCGACGGTGAAGAAACAAACGTATTTTCCTTTTGGGCCACACGTTACATGTTAAGGGCAATGAAGGAGGTGTTACATATTTCTGATACTACAAGTACCACAAAAGAGGGTATTATGTGGGGTGTGAAAAAACTACCTGTAGTTTTTCCTGAATCAGATAAACTAAATGAAGTGTGTGATGATGCGTGGGTTTTCCCCGATAGAAAATTATTGGCGTTATACCCTTTCCAGCCAGAAGTTAGGGCGCGTTGGGAAACACCCCTTAGGGTGGATAAGGCGCTCACACGCTTATCAAAACAAGTGGCGTTACCGTCTCCAGATACGGCCGCCCTCAAGGAGCCAGCTGATAGGAGGCTGGAAAATATCCTAAAACGTATATACACACATACTGGTGTTATACTGCGACCAGCGATCGCCTCAGCCTGGATGTGCAGCGCTGGGGTGGCTTGGTCGGATTCCCTGACTGAAAATATTGATACCCTTGACAGGGACAGTATTTTATTGACTATAGAGCATTTAAAGGATGCATTTCTATATATGCGAGATGCACAGAGGGATATTTGCACTCTGGCATCAAGAGTAAGTGCGATGTCCATATCTGCCAGAAGATGTTTATGGACACGACAGTGGTCAGGTGATGCAGATTCCAAACGGCACATGGAAGTATTGCCGTATAAAGGGGAGGAGTTATTTGGGGTCGGTCCATCGGACCTGGTGGCCACGGCAACAGCTGGAAAATCCACCTTTTTTTTACCCCAAGTCACATCTCAGCAGAAAAAGACACCGTCTTTTCAGCCTCAGTCCTTTCGTCCCCATAAGGGCAAGCAGGCAAAAGGCCAGTCATATCTGCCCAGGGATAGAGGAAAGGGAAGAAGACTGCAGCAGGCAGCCCATTCCCAGGAACAGAAGCCCTCCACCGCTTTTGCCAAGTCCTCAGCATGACGCTGGGGCCGTACAAGCGGACTCAGCTGCGGTGGGGGGTCGTCTCAAGAGTTTCAGCGCGCAGTGGGCTCACTCGCAAGTGGACCCCTGGATCCTACAAGTAGTATCCCAGGGGTACAGATTGGAAATTCGAGACGTCTCCCCCTCGCAGGTTCCTGAAGTCTGCTTTACCAACGTCTCCCTCCGACAGGGAGGCAGTATTGGAAACAATTCACAAGCTGTATTCCCAGCAGGTGATAATCAAAGTACCCCTCCTACAACAAGGAAAGGGGTATTATTCCACACTATATTGTGGTACTGAAGCCAGACGGCTCGGTGAGACCTATTCTAAATCTGAAATATTTGAACACTTACATACAAAGGTTCAAATCAAGATGGAGTCACTCAGAGCAGTGATAGCGAACCAGGAAGAAGGGGACTATATGGTGTCCCTGGACATCAAGGATGCTTACCTCCATGTCCCAATTTGCCCTTCTCACCAAGGGTACCTCAGGTTCGTGGTACAAAACTGTCACTATCAGTTTCAGACGCTGCCGTTTGGATTGTCCACGGCACCCCGGGTCTTTACCAAGGTAATGGCCGAAATGATGATTCTTCTTCAAAGAAAAGGCGTCTTAATTATCCCTTACTTGGACGATCTCCTGATAAGGGCAAGGTCCAGAGAACAGTTGGAGGTCGGAGTAGCACTATCTCAAGTAGTTCTACGACAGCACGGGTGGATTCTAAATATTCCAAAATCGCAGCTGTCTCCGACGACACGTCTGCTGTTCCTAGGGATGATTCTGGACACAGTCCAGAAAAAGGTGTTTCTCCCGGAGGAGAAAGCCAGGGAGTTATCCGAGCTAGTCAGGAACCTCCTAAAACCAGGAAAAGTGTCAGTGCATCATTGCACAAGGGTCCTGGGAAAAATGGTGGCTTCTTACGAAGCGATTCCATTCGGCAGATTTCACGCAAGAACTTTTCAGTGGGATCTGCTGGAAAAATGGTCCGGATCGCATCTTCAGATGCATCAGCGGATAACCCTGTCTCCAAGGACAAGGGTGTCTCTTCTGTGGTGGCTGCAGAGTGCTCATCTACTAAAGGGCCACAGATTCGGCATTCAGGACTGGGTCCTGGTGACCACGGATGCCAGCCTGAACGGCTGGGGAGCAGTCACACAAGGAAAAAATTTCCAGGGAGTGTGATCAAGTCTGGAGACTTCTCTCCACATAAATATACTGGAGCTAAGAGCAATTTACAATGCTCTAAGCTTAGCAAGACCTCTGCTTCAAAGTCAGCCGGTATTGATCCAGTGGGACAACATCACGGCAGTCGCCCACGTAAACAGACTGGGCGGCACAAGAAGCAGGAGGGCAATGGCAGAAACTGCAAGGATTCTTCGCTGGGCGGAAAATCATGTGTTAGCACTGTCAGCAGTGTTCATTCCGGGAGTGGACAACTGGGAAGCAGACTTCCTCAGCACGACCTCCACCCGGGAGAGTGGGGACTTCATCGGGAAGTCTTCCACATGATTGTGAACCGTTGGGAAAGACCAAAGGTGGACATGATGGCGTCCCGCCTGAACAAAAAACTGGACAGGTATTGCGCCAGGTCAAGAGACCCTCAGGCAATAGCTGTGGACGTTCTGGTAACACCGTGGGTGTACCAGTCGGTGTATGTGTTCCCTCCTCTGCTTCTCATACCTAAGGTACTGAGAATTATAAGACGTAGAGGAGTAAGAACTATACTCGTGGCTCCGGATTGGCCAAGAAGGACTTGGTACCCGGAACTTCAAGAGATGCTCACAGAGGACTCATGGCCTCTGCCGCTAAGAAGGGACTTGCTTCAGCAAGTACCATGTCTGTTCCAAGACTTACCGCGGCTGCGTTTGACGGCATGGCGGTTGAACGCCGGATCCTAAGGGAAAAAGGCATTCCGGAAGAGGTCATTCCTACCCTGGTCAAAGCCAGGAAGGAGGTGACCGCACAACATTATCACCACATGTGGCAAAAATATGTTGCGTGGTGTGAGGCCAGGAAGGCCCCACGAAGAAATTTCAACTCGGTCGATTCCTGCATTTCCTGCAAACAGGAGTGTCTATGGGCCTCAAATTGGGGTCCATTAAGGTTCAAATTTCGGCCCTGTCGATTTTCTTCCAGAAAGAATTGGCTTCAGTTCCTGAAGTCCAGAAGTTTGTCAAGGGAGTACTGCATATACAACCCCCTTTTGTGCCTCCAGTGGCACTGTGGGATCTCAACGTAGTTCTGGGATTCCTCAAATCACATTGGTTTAAACCGCTCAAATCTGTGGATTTGAAATATTTCACATGGAAAGTGACCATGATGTTGGCCTTGGCCTCGGCCAGGCGGGTGTCAGAATTGGCGGCTTTGTCTCACAAAAACCCATATCTGATTGTCCATTCGGACAGGGCAGAGCTGCGGACTCGTCCCCAGTTTCTCCCTAAGGTGGTGTCAGCGTTTCACCTGAACCAGCTTATTGTGGTACCTGCGGCTACTAGGAACTTGGAGGACTCCAAGTGGCTAGATGTTGTCAGGGCCCTGAAAATATAGGTTTCCAGGACGGCTGGAGTCAGGAAAACTGACTTGCTGTTATCCTGTATGCACCCAACAAACTGGGTGCTCTTGCTTCTAAGCAGACGATTGCTAGTTGGATGTGTAGTACAATTCAGCTTGCACATTCTGTGGCAGGCCTGCCACAGCCAAAATATGTAAATGCCCATTCCACAAGGAAGGTGGGCTCATCTTGGGCGGCTGCCCGAGGGGTCTCGGCTTTACAACTTTGCCGAGCTGCTACTTGGTCAGGGGCACACCCTGGCTGAGGAGGACCTGGAGTTCTCTCACTCGGTGCTGCAGAGTCATCCGCACTCTCCCGCCTGTTTGGGAGCTTTGGTATAATCCCCATGGTCCTGACGGAGTCCCCAGCATCCACTTAGGACGTCAGAGAAAATAAGAATTTACTTACCGATAATTCTATTTCTCGTAGTCCGTAGTGGATGCTGGGCGCCCATCCCAAGTGCGGATTGTCTGCAATACTTGTACATAGTTATTGGTACAAAAATCGGGTTATTATTGTTGTGAGCCATCTTTTCAGAGGCTCCGCTGTTATCATGCTGTTAACTGGGTTCAGATCACAGGTTGTACAGTGTGATTGGTGTGGCTGGTATGAGTCTTACCCGGGATTCAAAATCCTTCCTTATTGTGTACGCTCGTCCGGGCACGGGTGTAGTACGGGTGACCGGCGGTCTCCTGACCGCCGGTCACCTTACCGACGCCGGGATCCCGGCAGCATACCGACGCCGGGATCCCAGCGGGGAGGGGCGAGTGCAGCAAGCCCCTTGCGGGCTCGCTGCGCTCGCCACGCTGCGGGCTCGGTGGCGACCTGCGGTCGCCACGGGTTCTATTCCCACTCTATGGGTGTCGTGGACACCCATGAGTGGAAATAGTCCCTGTTGGTCGGCATGCCGACCATCGGGATAGTGAGCTGTCGGGCTCATGGAGGAGGTCATGTGACTGTCGGTCAGCTGACCGGCGGTCACATGACTACCACCCCCGGGCACAGTATCCTAACTGAGGCTTGGAGGAGGGTCATAGGGGGAGGAGCCAGTGCACACCACCTGATCCTAAAGCTTTTACTTTTGTGCCCTGTCTCCTGCGGAGCCGCTAATCCCCATGGTCCTGACGGAGTCCCCAGCATCCACTACGGACTACGAGAAATAGAATTATCGGTAAGTAAATTCTTATTTTTTGTGTGATTTTGTTGTCAGCACATTCAACTATGTAAAGAACAAAGTATTTAATAAGAATATTTCATTCATTCAGATCAAGGATGTGTTATTTTTGTGTTCCCTTTATTTTTTTGAGCAGTGTATTTAAGCGGGACAGAAGCCCGCCGCCGAGGGGGCGGGGCTTTTCCCTCAGCACTCACCAGCGCCATTTTCTCCACAGCACAGCTGAGAGGAAGCTCCCCGGACTCTCCCCTGCTTATCCACGGTGAAAGGGGGTTTCAGAGAAGAGGGGGGGCACATAATTGGCAGCAAATAATAGTATTACAGCGCTACTGGGTAAACACATTGTGTGTTTTTTCTGGGGTATTAGCGCTGGGTGTGTGCTGGCATACTCTCTCTCTGTCTCTCCAAAGGGCCTTGTGGGGGAACTGTCTTCAGATAAGAGGATTCCCTGAGTGTGTGGTGTGTCGGTACGTGTGTGTCGACATGTTTGAGGCAAAAGGCTCTTCTAAGGAGGAGATGGAGCAAATGTGTGTGTGTGGTGTCTCCGTCGACAACGCCGACACCTTACTGGATATGTGGAATTAAGTGCTGAGGTAAATTTATTGCAAAAAAGATTAGAGAACAGACAGGGAATCTACCCATGTCTGTCCCTATGTCGCAGGGACCTTCAGAGTCTCAAAACGCCCACTATCCAAAATAATAGACACTGATACCGACACGGAGTCTGACTCCAGTGTCGACTACGATGATGCAAAGTTACAGCCAAAACTGGCAGAAAAGTATTCAATATATGATTATTGTAATAAAAGATGTTTTGCATATCACTGATGACCCATCTGTCCCTGACACGAGGGTACACATGTTTAAGGGGAAGAAAGCTGAGATAACATTTCCCCCCTCTCATGAACCAAATGAATTGTGTGAAAAAGAGCGGGAATCTCCAGACAAGAAACTGCAGTTTCCCAAAAGAATTCTCATGGCGTATCCTTTCCCTGCTTGGGCCAGGATACGATGGGAATCCTCCCCTAGGGTGGACAAGGCGTTGACACGTTTACCCAAAAGGTAGCGCTGACATACCAAGATACAGCTACCCTCAGGGATCCTGCAGATAGCATGCAGAAAAGTACGTTGAAGTCCATTTACACACATTCTGGTACACTACTCAGACCGGCGATTGTGTCGGCAGGGGTTTATAGCGCTGTAGCAGCGTGGACAGATACCTTATCAGCGGAGATTGAAACCCTAGATAAGGATACCATGTTATTGACCCTAGGATATATAAAAGATGCTGTCTTATAATATAAGACATGCTCAAAGAGACATTGGTCTACTGGGTTCTAGAGTCAACGCTATGTCGATTTCTGCTAGACGTGTCCTGTGGAACATGCAATGGACAGGTGATGCCGACTAAAAGAGGCATATGGAGGTTTTACCTTACAAGGGTGAGGAATTGTGTGGAGAAGGGCTCTCGGACCTGGTCTCCACAGCTATAGCTGGTAAATCTGATGTTTTGCCTTATATTCCCTCACAGCCTAAGAAAGCACGACATTATCAAATGCAGTCCTTTCGGTCGCAGAAAAACAAGAAAGTACGAGGAGCGTCCTTTCTTACCAGAGGTAAGGGCGCAGGGCACAGCTAGTTCCCAGGAACAGAAGTCCTCCCCGGCCTCTACTAAATCCACTGCATGACGCTGGGGCTCCGCTAAGGGAGTCCGCCCCAGTGGGAGCACGTCTTCGACTCTTCAGCCACATCTGAGTTCACTCACAGGTGGATCCCTGGGCAATAGAAATTGTTTCTCAGGGTTACAAGCTGGAATTCGAAGAGGTGCCTCCTCGCCGGTTTTCCTTATCGGCCCTACCGGCTTCTCCCCCAGAAAGGGAGATAATATTAAATACAATTCACACATTGTATCTCCAACAGGTGGTGCTCAAGGTTCCCCTCCTTCAACAAGGAAGGGGATATTACTTAACCTTGGCTGTAGTCCCGAAACCGGACGGTTCGGTCAGACCTATTTTAAAATTAAAATCTCTGAACCTATACTTGAAAAGGTTCAAATTCAAGGTGGCATCGCTCAGAGTGATCATCGCCAGCCTGGAAGGGGGGGATTTTATGGTGTATCTAGACATAAAGGCTGCATACCTTCATGTTCCCATTTATCCACCACATCAGGCGTACCTGAGAATTACGGTACAGTATTGTCATTACCAATTTCAGGGTAATTGGCGGAAATGATGGTGCTCCTACCCAAGCAAGGAGTCACAATTATCCCATACTTGGACGATCTCCTAATAAGGGCGAGATCAAAAGAGCAGTTGTTGAACAGCGTGTCACTTTCGCTGAAGGTGTCACAGCAACTCGGCTGGATTCTCAATATCCCAAAGTCACAGTTGGTTCCTATGACTCGTCTGCCCTTCTTGGGTATGATTCTGAATACGGACCAGAAATGGGTTTATCTTCCGATAGATTAGGCCCAGGAACTAATGACTCTGGTAAAAAACCTATTAAAGCCAAAACAGGTGTCAGTGCATCACTGCACTCGGGTCCTGGGAAAGATGGTGGCATCTTACGGGGCCATTCCCTTCGGCAGGTTCCATGCGAGGACTTTCCAATGGGATCTACGGGACAAGTGGTCCAGATCACATCTACAGATGCATCAGTTAATCACCCTGTCCCCTAGGGCCAGGGTGTCTCTCCTATGGTGGCTGCAGAGTGCTCACCTTCTGCAGGATCGCAGGTTCGCCATCCAGGACTGGATTCTGGTAGCCACGGACGCGAGCCTCCGAGGTGGGGGAGCAGTCACACAGGGAAGAAACTTCAAAGGTCTCTGGGTCAAGTCAAAAAACTTGTATTCAAATCAGCATCCTGGAGCTGAGGGCCATATACAACGCCCTTCGGCAAGCGGAAACATTGCTTCGCGACCTACCGGTTCTGATCCAGTCAGACAACATCACCGCAGTGGCTCATGTAAACCGCCAAGGCGGCACAAAGAGCAGAGTGGAAATGGCAGAAGCCACCAGGATTCTCCGCTCGGTGGAAAATCATGTAAGCGCATTTTCAGCCGTTCATTCCGGGAGTGGACAACTGAGAAGCAGACTTCCTCAGCAAACACGACCTGCATCCAAGAGAGGACTTCTTTAGGAAGCCTTCGCACAGATTGCAAGTCGGTGGGAACTGCCACAGATAGACATGATGGCGTCCCGCCTCAACAAGAAGCTACAGAGGTATTGCACCAGGTCAAGAGACCCGCAGGCAGTAGCTGTAGATGCCCTAGTGACACCGTGGGTGTTCCAGTCGGTCTATGTATTTCCCCCTCTTCCTCTCATACTCAAGGTGTTGAAAATGGTAGGAGGGAGAGGAATGAGAACAATCCTCATTGTTCCAGATTGGCCACGAAGGACCTGGTATCTGGATCTGCAGGAAATGCTCACAGAAGATCAGTGGCTTCTTCCTCTAAGACAGGACCGGTTGCAACAGGGGCCATGTCTATTCCAAGACTTACTGCGGCTGCGTTGGACGGCATGGCGGTTGAACGCCGGATCCTAGAGGATAAGGGTATTCCGGATGAGGTCATTCCTACGCTAATAAAGGCTAGGAAGGACATGACATCTAAACATTATCACTGTATATGGCGAAAATATGTTTCTTGGTGTGAGGCCAGGAATGCTCCTACGGAAGAATTCCATCTGGGCCGTTTCCTTCACTTCCTGCAAACTGGAGTGAATTTCGGCCTAAAATTATGATTAAGGTTCAGATTTCGGCCTTATCCATTTTCTTTCAAAAGGAATTGGCCTCTCTCCCTGAAGTACAAACTTTTGTGAGGGGAGTACTGCATATTCAGCCTCCTTTTGTACCTCCGGTGACGCCTCCGGTAACGTGGTGTTAAGTTTCATTAAGTCACACTGGTTTGAACCACTTAAAACGGTGGAGTTGAAAAATCTCACTTGGAAGGTGGTCATGTTTATTAGCCTTGGCTTCGGCTAGGCGAGTGTCGGAATTAGCGGCTTTATCACATAAAAGCCCCTATCTGGTTATCTATATGGATAGAGCGGAATTGCGGACCCATCCTCAATTCCTGCCAAAAGTGGTTTCATCCTTTCATATGAACTATTGTGGTGCCTGTGGCTACGCGTGACTTGGAGGATCCCGAGTCCCTTGATGTGGTCAGGGCTTTGAAAATTTACGTGGCCAGATCGGCTACAGTCAGAAAAACAGAAGCACTGTTTGTCATGTATGCAACCAACAAGATTGGTGCCCCTGCTTCAAAGTAGACTATTGCTCGCTGGATCTGTAACACGATTCAGCAGGCGCATTCTACGGCGGGATTGCCGTTACCTAAATCGGTCAAGGCCCATTCCACTAGGAAGGTGGGCTCTTCTTGGGCGGCTGCCAGAGGGGTCTCGGCGCTACAGCTGTGCCGAGCTACTACTTGGTCGGGTTCAAACTCCTTTGCAAAGTTCTATAAGTTTGAAACCCTGGCTGAGGAGGACCTCCTGTTTGCTCAATCGGTGCTGCAGAGTCATCCGCACTCTCCCGCCCGTTTGGGAGCTTTGGTATAATCCCCATGGTCCTTACGGAGTCCCCAGCATCCTCTAGGACGTAAGAGAAAATAAGATTTTAAACCTACCGGTAAATCTTTTTCTCGTAGTCCGTAGAGGATGCTGGGCGCCCGTCCCAAGTGCGGACTACTTCTGCAAGACTTGTATAAAGTTATTGCTTAAATAAGGGTTATGTTATAGTTTCATCGGTCTTGGACTGATGCTATGTCGTTTTCATACTGTTAACTGGATAGTATATCACAAGTTATACGGTGTGATTGGTGTGGCTGGTATAAAATCTTGCCATTGGATTAACAAAAATCCTTTCCTCGTACTGTCCGTCTCCTCTGGGCACAGTTTCTCTAACTGAGGTCTGGAGGAGGGGCATAGAGGGAGGAGCCAGTGCACACCAGATCTAAAGTCTTTCTTAAAGTGCCCATGTCTCCTGCGTAGCCCGTCTCTCCCCATGGTCCTTACGGAGTCCCCAGCATCCTCTACGGACTACGAGAAAAAGATTTACCGGTAGGTTTAAAATCTTATTTTTCCTCACTCCCAGTCAGTGTCTGCGGCGCCATTATCCCTCTGTTCCTGGGACTGCTTGGGCAAATCCTCCTATGTAAAGCCGCCTGGTTGTCAGCGCTGTGCCTTTAAATGACACTTAACTATTCTACCTGCCTTTTTAGGCAGTGATAGTTAAGAAAGAGTGCATTTAGTCAGGGTTTTATAGTACAATTACCCTGTGATATACATCCAGTTCTTACTGTGTACTGTTATATCTACTGTTATATACAGTAGCTGTGTAAGCTAGTCCAGTGCAGTATTATTGTCTGTAATAACCTCTGCATTGTACAAACTGTGACCTTCTGTGTGTGCATTTGATAGCTGAGTGTTGTCCATCTTGTGTCTTTCACTCAACTTGCTATCCCTATATTCTATAACCTGTGGGGGCTTGGTGCGTCAGGTGTTATCTAATATAGGATTTTCACAAAGATATACTGTATTACGTATTTTTCTCTGTGATTTGGTCACCATATCTCTCCTTTATCTCTGCTAGTGCTGACTACACTGCGCAGGGGTTTGGGATATTGTGCTGCTGATAATTGTACTATGTTACCTCAAACTGCAAGTTATATCATGTCTGCTTCTGAGGGTAACGGTTCTGGGGTGGAACACACTGCTGGTGTTGCTGAAGCCACAGGCACATATGAGGAGAATTTAGCAGCTGTGGGCTCTGGTTCTGGGGGCTTCTTGCCCCCCAGTGGGACTGTGGCAAAGGAGGTACTTACTGACCCACCGTGGGCCGCTTTTTCCACGCTTCTGCATACGCTAGTTCATAAACTAACTCCCCCTATGGGACCCCCAATGCCGGTACAACCGTATGTGGGCCCTGCAGCTAACCCGCTATGGGCGGACGATTTATCTGCTCAATTAAAGAAGTTGAACCAGTCCTTGACTGCTAAAAAGTCTGACCAACGCTCGCCTAAGTCCAAGAGGTCCTCTAAGCGAGCGCTCGTCTCCTAACAATCCACTGCTGTCACTGACACCTCGTCTGATGAGGACGGCACTTACACTAACCCCACAGCTTCTGACTCAGATACGGCTGATGGGGAGGGTAGTTTACATGTGGATGTTCCCGACCTTTTGGAGGCTATTAAGTTAATTCTGCAGATTACGGATGATCCCGAGCCATCCGTGCTTCCTAAGAAACCAGATAGGTTCAAGCGTCAGAAGGTGGTTAAGCAGGTTTTACCTCACTCTGATCACCTAGTGGATATACGTCAGGAACCCTGGGAAAACCCGGGTACGAAGTTTGTGCCTCAAAAGAGGATGCTGGCTCGCTATCCCCTCGCGCCAGAGCTGTCTAAGAATTGGGAAACGCCTCCTCCAGTGGACTCACATGTGGCTAGGATGGTGGTTTCCTCAGCTCTACCTGTCACTACCGTCACGTCTCTGAAAGAGCCTACGGATAAACGTGTGGAGGGTTGTCTAAAAGCGATTTACACCCTCACGGGTGCTGCACAAAAGCCTACTATTGCAGCTTCATGGGCTGCTGAGGCTATTGAAGCATGGGCCTTGGAGTTAGAAGCCGATATCTCCTCTGACCATGCTAGACCATGCTTGTCATATATTGTCACAGCTTCTCGATATATTAAAGAGGTGGCTTCTGATGCCGGTATCCTGGCAGCCAAGGCCTCTACCACGTCAGTCCTGGCTCGCCGGATATTGTGGCTGAGATCCTGGTCTGTGGATCTGGACTCTAGAAAAACCCTGGAGGTACTCCCTTTCAAGGGAGATATTCTGTTTGGGGAGGACTTAAATAAGATAGTGGCTGACTTGGCTACTGCCAAAACTGCCTGTCTACCTAATACCGCTCCTTCTGTGTCGAAGGCTAAAGGTACGTCCTTTCGACCCTTTCGTCCTTCAGGTAAAGCAAAAGGTCAGGCGTACCATAAGCAGGCCCGCACTTCCAAACCTGGTAAGCCAAAGCCCAAAAGAGCCTGGGCTGCCCGTCAGCCAGCTGTCAAGATGATAAGCCTGCCGCATGACGGGGCGGGCCTCCCCCTGGGGGATCCCAGGGTGGGAGGCCGGCTGCTAGGGTATACCCAGGAATGGTTGAAGACCACTTCAGATGTCTGGGTACGGGAAGTCGTCACTCGAGGTTACGCCATTGCCTTTCGAAAACCGACCCCCTCATCGATTTTGCCAGACAGACGTCCCTTTGGGCCGGACAAAGGCAAAAACTCTACACTCGGGGGTACAGACCCTCCTGGATACAGGAGTCGTAATACAGGTGCATCTTGCTCAGAGGGGCCGGGGGTACTATTCTCCGCTGTTTCTAGTCCCGAAACCGAATGGGTCCTCCCTGCCCATTCTCAACCTCAAGGCATTGAACAGGTTTGTGAAGATTTCCAAGTACCGTATGGAAACCCTTCGCTCTATAGTTCTGGCCTTGGAACCTGGGGACTACATGGTCTCCTTGGACATACAGGATGCTTACCTGCATATTCCTATAGCAGTGTCACATCAACAATACCTGAGGTTTGCTATTGGCAACATCCATTACCAGTTTCGGGCGTTACCTTTTTGGTTTAACAACGGCTCCGCGAGTCTTCACCAAAGTTATGACGGTGGTACTCCGCCGTCAAGGGGTCAGGATACTGCCGTATCTGGACGACTTGTTAATCCTGGCAAATTCCCCAGATCTTCTCCTGTGTCATCTGGATATGATGGTCCGGTTTCTAAAAGCCCACGGGTGGCTCATCAACTGGAAGAAATCCTCCCTGGTCCCTGCTCAGAGCATGGTGCACCTGGGAGCGCTGTTAGACACTCACAACCAGAGGTTGTTCTTGTCTCCGGAGAAAGTCCTGAAGCTTCAGGACAGGATTCGTTGCTTCCTTTCTCGTCCACAAGTGTCGATACATTCGGCTATGCAGGTGCTGGGCCTCATGGTGTCAGCATTCGACATGGTGGAGTATGCTCAATTCCATTCTCGCCCCCTCCAGAAGCTGATTCTAGCCAAGTGGGACGGCCTGCCTCACCGGATCAGGTCTCACATGATCTCATTGACTCCGGAGGTCCGTCTGTCGCTGCTCTGGTGGCTCCAGGACCAACAATTGTGCAGGGGCCGTCCCTTCTGGATATCCAACTGGGTCCTGTTGACGACAGATGCCAGTCTAAGAGGTTGGGGCGCGGTGCTGGAGCAGCACTCCTTACAGGGTCGGTGGACCAAGGAGGAATCTCTCCTCTCGATCAACATTCTGGAGTTGCGGGCGGTCCTCAATGCGTTGAACCTGGCCCAGCATTTAATTCAGAACCGTCCTGTTCAAGTACAGTCGGACAACGCCACCACAGTGGCTTACATAAATCATCAAGGCGGCACTCAAAGCCGTTTGGCAATGAAGGAAGCCTCACAGATTCTACAGTGGGCAGAACGCCATCTACCGGCAATATCGGCAATATTCATTCCGGGAGTCCTGAATTGGGAAGCGGACTTTCTCAGTCGTCAGGACGTGCATGCCGGCGAGTGGGGCCTCCATCCAGAAGTGTTTCAACTCCTCGTGGACAGGTGGGGTCTTCCAGATGTGGATCTGATGGCGTCTCGACACAATCACAAGGTTCCGGTCTTCGGAGCAAGGACAAGGGATGCGCTGGCGGTGCCGTGGAGGTTTCGGCTGCCGTACGTATTCCCTCCGGTGTCACTCCTGCCCAGGGTAATTCGGAAGTTCAAGCAAGAAAAAGGAAATCTGCTTCTTATAGCTCCGGCGTGGCCCAGACGGCACTGGTTCTCAGACCTGCAAGGCCTATCGTCAGAGCGTCCACTTCTACTTACACAACGCCCAGACCTCCTCGTTCAGGGCCCTTGTTTCTACCAGGACCTAGCCCGGCTATCTTTGACGTCGTGGCTCTTGAAGCTTCCGTCTTGAGGGCTAAGGGTTTTTCTGAAGGGGTCATTAAAACTATGTTTCGGGCCCGAAAACCGGCTTCGCTCGGATTTACCATAGGGTCTGGCATTCATACTTTGTTTGGTGTGCATCTAACAATTATGACGCTTCCAAGTTTAGTACAGCCAAACTTTTGGCTTTTCTGCAGCAGGGCCTAGATTTAGGCCTGCGTCTGGCCTCCCTCAAGGTTCATATTTCTGCCTTGTCGGTGTGGTTTCAGAGAAAAATTGCGACTTTACCTGATGTTCATACTTTCATTCAGGGTGTGAATGTCCCACCTGTGGCTCCTTGGGACTTGTCGGTGGTTTTGGAGGCGTTGCAGGAGCCTCCATTTGAACCTCTTGCTTCAGCTGACCTTAAGTGGCTTTCCCTTAAGGTGGTGTTCTTGCTGGCTATTGCCTCTGCTAGAAGAGTGTCGGATCTGGGTGCCTTGTCTTGTAGTTCCCCATATCTGATTTTTCACCGTGACCGGGCAGTTCTTAGGACTCGTCCCGGATATTTACCTAAGGTGATTTCTTCGTTCCACCTTAATCAGGAGATTGTGGTTCCAGCCTTTGTCTCTCCTGATTTGTCTCCCAAAGAGCGGTCTTTGGATGTGGTACGGGCTCTCCGTATCTATGTGAAGAGAACTGCTTCTATTCGAAAATCTGATTCTCTCTTTGTTTTGTTTGGATTTCACAAACGTGGCTGGCCTGCTCACAAGCAGACCCTGGCCAGATGGATTAGAATGGTGATTGCACATGCTTATGTGAAGGCTGGTCTGTCAGCTCCTGCTCACATTACGGCCCATTCTACTCGGTCTGTTGGACCTTCTTGGGCGGCCCACCGTGGTGCGACCCTTGATCAATTGTGCAAGGCGGCTACGTGGTCCTCCGGGAACACGTTCATAAGGTTCTATGCCTTCGATACTGCCGCTTCCCAGGATGCTTCCTTTGGACGCTGGGTTCTTGTGCCCGCTACAGTGCGTCCCCTCCCATAAGGAACTGCTTTAGGACATCCCCATTGTCCAGACTTGTGGAGCCCAGTGTACCCCGCAGCAGAAAATGAGTTTTATGGTAAGAACTTACCTTTGTTAAAACTTTCTGCGAGGTACACTGGGCTGCACAAGGCGACCACCCTGACGCAATTAGCTTCTTTGGGTTGATATGGCATTAGCCGCTGACACTTCTCTTCTCATGAGAGTGTGGTATATGTGGCTACTAACCGTTGTCGTCTCTTTTTCTGCTACTGCATTGGGCTGGTTAACTAAAACTGAGCTCCTGTGCTGGGAGGCGGGGTGATATAGGAGGCGGCACTGTGCATTCTGGGAACAGTCAAAGCTTTGAGTCTGTTGGTGCCTCGGATCAAGATCCTACTCTACACCCCATTGTCCAGACTTGTGGAGCCCAGTGTACCTCGCAGAAAGAGTTTTAACAAAGGTAAGTTCTTACCATAAAACTAGTTTTGTTCCACTACAAGAAAATGTTATAAAATAGTCTCTCAATTAGGTGGAACTATAAACAGTACCCAGACACTATTAAACTATTTGTTTTAATCTAATATACACCATTGTTTTAAATTTTATATACACAATCCATGCTTCCCAACATGACCCATTCCAGGAGGGACAAAATGCTCTCTACCTGGACTTCCCTCTTAATTTATGATTGCAATCACCTTTTGTTGAAATACCTTTCTTATTACATAGTTCAACATAAGTGATGCCAATGATATTAAGAGGGAAGTGAACAATTGGTGATTCGCAGCACTCAACCTATATGAGTATATAAATGATGATGCTGTGAGACAGAGTGAAATATCAAGAATGACTTGGTTTTATTACTAAAAAAGGCAAATGCACAATTAATATGCATGCATAACGAAATAGTGATCAAGAATTAATCTGTTGAGGATATGTTGTGTGGGTAGTGATGTAATTGCTGTTGGTGACGGTAAATTTATGATAGGATGCTAAGGCAGAGTTATGGGATGCACAACCAGGTTGGTACACCTGCTGAGGAATGTAGTTCTGGTGGTATAAAAATGTCCAGTTAAATGTAAAAAAAAAGGGAAAACAAGGGAAAAAATAGAATAAAAAGTTCTGTTAAGCTGTGACCCAGCTGGTTGTGAGAGATCCAAATGGCAGTAAGGAATAAAGTCACTTTCAGGATAGTCAGCGACGTCCCGCTGACTATTTGCACGAGCTAATGATGATGCCGGCTTACGGTGATTGCGGTGTTCCCCCGGGGTTCAAGGTGCGCCGGGTGCGGGGAGGGTGAGGGGACAGGGAACTACGACTGATTTCCCACCTTGAACCCCGGGGGAACACCGCAATCACCGTAAGCCGGCATCATCATTAGCTTGTGCAAATAGTCAGCGGGACGCCGCTGACTATCCTGAAAGTGACTTTATTCCTTACTGCCATTTGGATCTCTCACAACCAGCTGGGTCACAGCTTAACAGAACTTTTTATTCTATTTTTTCCCTTGTTTTCCCTTTTTTTTACATTTAACTGGACATTTTTATACCACCAGAACTACATTCCTCAGCAGGTGTACCAACCTGGTTGTGCATCCCATAACTCTGCCTTAGCATCCTATCATAAATTTACCGTCACCAACAGCAATTACATCACTACCCACAACATATCCTCAACAGATTAATTCTTGATCACTATTTCGTTATGCATGCATATTAATTGTGCATTTGCCTTTTTTTAGTAATAAAACCAAGTCATTCTTGATATTTCACTCTGTCTCACAGCATCATCATTTATATACTCATATAGGTTGAGCGCTGCGAATCACCAATTGTTCACTGCTCTCCGTAGGTCAGTCACCCTACTTTGTAAGCAGCTCGCCGACCTCATTTAAACCTAGTGCGCTGGTACACCCCCCCCTATATTAAGAGGGAAGTCCAGGCAGAGAGATTTTGTCCCTCCTGGAATGTATATGTTGATAGGAACGCACAATGGGTGTAATTCCAAGTTGATCGCAGCAGGATTTTTGTTAGCAATTGGGCAAAACCATGTGCACTGCAGGGGAGGCAGATATAACATGTGCAGAGAGAGTTAGATTTGGGTGGGGTGTGTTCAATCTGCAATCTAATTTGCAGTGTAAAAATAAAGCAGCCAGTATTTACCCTGCACAGAAACAAAATAACCCACCCAAATCTAACTCTTTCTGCACATGTTATATCTGCCTCCCCTGCAGTGCACATGGTTTTCCCCAATTGCTAAAAAAAATCCTGCTGCGATCTACTTGGAATTACCCCCAATATAATATACATTCCCCATCCCCTGGGCCCCCCCGTGTCTTAAGTACCCTGGGCTTAATCCGGCCCTGCCTGTGCTGGATCTGTTTTGGCACTCTTTGGCCTGTTCGTATTCCAATATCAATATCCGTAATGATTTTATGCAGAACCCACACAACTGATACTACTTTTTTTTCACAAGACTTTGAGGGAGTTATTCAGGTTTGTTAGCAAACCAAAAAAGTAAGCAATTGGGCAAAACCATGTTGTACTGCAGATTTTGATTTGGGTGGGTTATATCATTTCTGTGCATGGTAAATACTGGCTGCTTTATTTTTACACTGCAATTTAGATATCCGTTTAAACACACCTAACCCAAATCTAAATCTTTCTGCACATGTTACTTCTGCCCCACCTGCAGTGCAACATGGTTTTGCCTATTAGTGTTTTTTTTTTGTTTGCTAACAAACCTAAATAAGGCCCTGAGTTTCCAGAAAAGATTGTTAGTTTGCTTAATCCTGCTTTTTATAGCAAATAAATTCTACCAAAAATGAACAAAAAGTTGTTTTTTTAAATTGAAATCAGTCAATAACGACTAGGAAGCCACATAATTTGAAAGAGCAGACACCCCTATTTCAAATGATGGTTCCCCTGAGTTTACTGAAGCCAGGATGGGGGATATCTTCCCCATCCCTGTACTTCATGATTTCTGTAGTGTATGGGTTATTGTCTGGTGATTTCAAATAACTGTGCCTCAGTTTTCCTTGGTGTCCAGATGGGGGAGATAGGGCACTTTTCAGTGTGATTACTGTCATGTTGGGCTGAGATTGAGGTTCCAACAAGTGAGCATCAGCTGAGTAAGCGGATGTCTCCGCACAAAGAAACAAGGTGGCTGAATGTAGTTCTTGCTCATAAATCTTGGAGCTTTAGGAGTAGACAAGAAGAGAGCTGTAGACTGCGGAGCGAATACTTGGTAACATGGCGGAAGAACTCTCTGGAATGAAGACTTGTAAACTGAAGAAAGAATGCTTGTTGACCATGGCTGAAGAATACTGACAAATGAGGACTCGAAGACTGAAGAAAGAATGCTTGTTATGCGTGATAGAGGAGCCCTTAGGATTGAAGACTTGATAAATGTGGCTGAAGAACTTTAAAGAATGTAGACCCATGGACTGAAGGAAGAATGCTTGGCAAACGAGGCTGAAGAGCATTGAAGAATAAAGACTTGCGGACTGAAGAATATACAGTATGCTTGGCAAACAAGGGTGAAGAGTACTGAAGAATAAAGACTTGCGGACTGCAGAATGTATGCTTGTCCAGGGAGGCTGAAGAGCACTTTTCCCAACTCGGGGATCCCTCAATGGCCCCAGGTTTTCAGAGGTCGCCACACAAGTGGCGGCCGGCTGCAGGCAACGGGACTGAAGCGACTGCTCAGCTGAAGGCTACAGAGGCGGCAAGAGAGACCGAGCCAGAGAACAACTGGAACAATAACCAAAGGAGAATGCTGTGGGAGAACAGAGCTGGAGCACCCAAGGCAGTAACTTGAAGCACTGGCAGCGCTTGTATCAGAGCTGACCTCTTTTAACAGAGGAAACTGGCCAGGATAGGCTGAGAAAGACATGGAGCCTCAACCATTGGTTCCTAAAGCGTTGGTCTCCAACATGGTGGCTCCTAGCTCTGTAAATACTCCAGGCTGCGGTATCTCACCTGCCCGGCCCTCCACCTCCAGCACTCGAGCGGCCGCACCGGATGCCCCCGTTGGACCCGCCGCAGCCTCACTTCAAGCAACAGCAGTCCTTGAGACCCCGGTCCCTGACAGTTCCAGCTCAGCACATTTGATGTATATGCTGATGGCATTCTTAGAACTGAAGCGGTTAAAATTCAGTGCCACATTATTTGTATAAATAATATTTCCACCGTTGTAATACTAATATGTTATGTTGACTCCATAGTTATTCTAGTGTAGTGGGCAGTGCTATTTTTGTAGAAAAATAAGTTCAGGAACTCCCGGGGATAGGCAGTGGTGGGTGGAGGAGTGGGTAATGTGGGAGGAGCTACAGTGGGCCTGGGCACCTTTGTAAAATAGTCTTTTTCTGTGTAAGAATAAAGAATTTGTGAGCTCCTCCAAAAGGGGGTGTGGCCTTGCTGCAACGGGCATGGCCTTGCAACAAAGCACTATCGTATACCCCAGTTTTGCAAGCTGCACGCCCAGAAATAGCCCACAACAGGAAAAATAAAAATCCTGATTCATGCTCATTACTTTGTTTGTCATTTTCCATCCTTATAGTAATGCCCCTTACACAATATGCCACACACAGTAATGCCCATTACACATTATGCTGCACACTGTAATGCCCATTACACATTTTGCCACAAACTGTAATGCGCATTACACATTATAGGCCAGATGCACTAAGCCTTGAAAAGTGATAGTAACATGGCAGTTAGGAGCTGATTGGCTGGTACTTTATCATCATACAATGTATTACATTTCATGGCTTATACATCGTCCCCTATGCCACACACCGTAATTACACAATATCCCTCACATCGTATCGGCCATTACACAATATCCCACACACCGTAATACGCATTGCTCATTGCCAAGGTGTTTCCTGCTCGTTGCAAAGAGGTTTCTTGCTCGATGCCAAGGGTTTTGGTTCCCGGCCACAAGCGACAGAGCACCGGGGGCTGTGGGGCCGGCCCGCTGTGTAAAAAAACTAACAAAAAAACAAACAAAAGTCCACCCAAAATGGCCACTGCGGAGTACGACACAGACACTAGAGGTCCTACTTGACCTCTAAGGTCTGTCTCCTGCTCCGTGATGGCCATTCTGGGTAAGCTTTTTTTACACAGAGGGTTTCCTCGCAGCCCCCATTGCTCCCAAGCAACTACAGGGGCTACGGGGGCTATTATTATGCAACCTCCGCACCCGCCCACCTAAATTTAACATTTAAAAAAACGTTGTTGATGCCGGCTTCCAGGACATTCCGGAACTCCCTTCCTGGAGATGTCCTTTTTCACAAGACCTTCAGGAATGGCGTTCCAGAGCATTTCGGCAGAAAAACAGCCCACGTAGTGGGTATTCAAAATAATTTCCATCCAACAGTACAGTAGGTTTCAAAAATAAACACAAGTCAAGCTGATTCTGTGAGAGATGTCTCCTGATTGGCTGAATGTCTATTTAGTAGGAGGGCTTGGCGGAGGTAACTCATTTACATTGGTGAACGATACAGAGCTGTCTGCTTAAGATTCTCTTGACTTTTGTGTTGTTTTTAAAGCCCAGATTTATCAAGCCTTCTAGAGTGATAAATTGCACGGTGATAAAGTACCAGCCAATCAGCTCCCAATGGTCATGTTACATGATGTTTGAAAAATGACAGTTATGAGCTGATTGGTTGGTACTTTATCACTGTGCAATTTTTCATTCTCCAATGCTTGATAAATCTGGGCCTAAATATTGAATGAATTTTTTTTTAAACCGACCTCTGCTCACAGTAAAATAAGTATGAAACAAGGAAAAAGAACTAAACATATTGTGCAATCCACAAAAGCATTTCTTCTGAACATGTAAGCACTCATTTCACCACTGAAAAGGACTCAACAGTATAGATATGAGGTTGAGTAACAGAAAAACACTATAATACCAAATAGACCTGAAAAGCAGGAACTAAACCTCAGGTGAGTACTAAATATCAATGAAGGCTAGCACTTATAAAAAAAAAAAATACAGAGTTCTCTAAGGAAATGTTATACCTGGAAAAGTGGGAGCAATATGTAAGAAGTAAAGGAATGTAGGCCAGTAATTATTCCAGACTGGGTGGATTACATATAGATTTGAGGAATTTGGATGGGTCATGGCTGCTATGACTACCTCTCCCCAGAGCCTGATATGCATTTTTCTTTTAAAATATCAGGTATTACTATTTCTCTAACGTCCTAGTGGATGCTGGGGACTCCGTAAGGACCATGGGGAATAGACGGGCTCCGCAGGAGATAGCGTACTTTAAGAAAGCTTTGGTTTCTGGGTGTGCACTGGCACCTCCCTCTATGTCCCTCCTCTAGACCTCGGTTAGATCCTGTGCCCAGAGGATGAAGGGCACACTGCAGGGAGCTCTCTTGAGTTCTTTGCTATAGAAAGCATTTTTGTTTTGGATTTTCACTTTTTTACAGGGAGCACTGCTGGCAACAGGCTCCCTGCATCGAGGGACTGAGGAGAGAGGGGCAGACCTACTTAACTGATAGGATCTGCTGCCTCGGCTACTGAACACCATTAGCTTCAGAGGGGGTGAACACAGGTTCGTCCTGGGCGTCCACCCCCGGAGCCGCGCCGCCGTTCTCCTCACAGAGCCAGTAGAGCAGAAGCAAGAAGACGTCTCAGGCGGCAGAAGCCTTCAGCTTCACAGAGGTAACGCACAGCACTGCAACTGTGCATCATTGCTCCACATCACCTCACACACTCCGGTCACTGTATGGGTGCAGGGCGCAGGGGGGGGCGCCCTGGGCAGCAATAGTTACACCTCTTGGATGGCAAATAGGTATATACATGTACAGCTGGGCACTGTACATGTATATAATTGAGCCCCCGCCATTTTTTCACGATTTTGAGCGGGATAGAAGCCCGTCGCCGAGGGGGCGGGGCTTCTCCCTCAGCACTCACCAGCGCCATTTCTCTCTCCACAGAACGCTGAGAGGAAGCTCCCCGGACTCTCCCCTGATTACACACGGTGAAGGGGGTTTAAAAAGAGAGGGGGGGGGGCACATAATTGGCGGATACAATATAATACAGCGCTACTGGGGGAAAAACATTCTGTGTTGGTCTCCAGGTTGTTGCGCTGGGGTGTGTGCTGGCATACTCTCTGTGTCTCTCCAAAGGGCCTTTCAGGGGATACTGTATTCAGAAAAAGTTTCCCTGGGTGTGTGCAGTGTGTCGGTACGGGTGTGTCGACATGTTTGATGAGGAAGGCTCGCTAAATGTGGAGGGGGAGTGCTTGAATGTCAGGTCGCCGTCGGCAACGCCGTCGGCAACGCCGACACCGGACTGGGTGGATATGCTAAATGTCTTGAATGCTAATGTAAATCTGCTGCATAAAAGATTAGACAAGGCTGAAGCTAGGGATCAGTCAGGTAGCCAGCCCGTGCCTGTCCCTGGGGAGCCAGGACCTTCAGGGTCTCAAAAGCGCCCCATATCCCAGGTCGCTGACATAGATACCGACACAGATACTGACTCTAGTGTCGACTATGAGGATGCAAAATTACAGCCGAAGGTGGCAAAAGGTATTAGGTACGTGATTATTGCCATAAAGGGGGTTTTGCATATCACGGAGGAACCCCCTGTCCCTGACACGAGGGTTCACATGTATAAAGGGAAAAGGCCTGAGGTCACGTTTCTGTCCTCATTTGAGCTAAGCGAATTATGCGAAAAGGCTTGGGAATCTCCAGATCGGAGACTACAGGTTCCCAAAAGGATTCTCATGGCGTATCCCTTTCCACAGAAGGGAATCTGCGCCTAAAGTAGACAAGGCGCTGACACGCTTATCCAAGTAGGTGGCACTGCCTTCTCCGGATACAGCTTCCCTCAAGGATCCTGCTGATCGCAAGCAGGAAATCACCCTGAAGCACATTTACACACATTCAGGAACTATAGTTAGGCCGGCCATGGCGTCGGCCTGGCTTTGTAGTGCTGTCGTGGCATGGGCAGACTCCTTATCTACGGAGATTGACACCTTAGATAGGGATACCATCCAAATGACCATGGAGCATATCAGAGATGCTGCCTTGTATATGAGGGATGCTCAGAGAGACATTTGTTTACTAAGCTCTAGAATAAACGCTATGTCTATTTCTGCTAGGCGGCTCTTGTGGACCCGACAGTGGACGGGAGACGCCGACACGAAGCGGCATATGGAGTCATTGCCGTACAAGGGGGAGGAGTTGTTTGGAGAAGGCCTCTCGGACCTAGTCTCTACTGCTACGGCTGGTAAATCGAATTTTTTACCTTATGTTCCCCCGCAGCATTCTAAGAAGGTACCGCATTATCAAATGCAGTCCTTTCGTTCCAATAAAAACAAGAAGGTACGTGGATCGTCCTTCGTTGCCAGAGGTAAAGGCAAGGGAAAACGGCTGCACTCAGCTAGTTCCCAGGAGCAGAAGTCCTCCCCTGCTTCCGCAAAGTCCACAGCATGACGCTGGGGCTTTCCGGGGGGGGGGTCAGATCAAGTGGGGGCACGTCTTCGTCTTTTCAGCCACGTCTGGGTTCAATCACAGGTGGATCCCTGGGCAATAGAGATTGTTTCCCAGGGATACAGACTGGAATTCGAAGACATGCCCCCTCGCCGGTTTTTCAAATCGGCTCTGCCAGCTTCCCCGTCAGAGAGGGAGCTAGTGTTAGCGGCAATTCACAAATTGTACATTCAACAGGTGATAATCAAGGTTCTTTATCTCCAGCAAGGAGAGGGTTATTATTCATCCCTGTTTGTGGTACCGAAACCGGACGGTTCGGTCAGACCCATTCTAAATCTAAAATCCCTGAACCTGTACTTGAAGAGGTCCAAGTTCAAGATGGAATCGCTCAGAATGGTCATCGCCAGCCTGGAGGGAGGGGGTTGGATAGTGTCCCTGGACATAAAGGATGCGTACCTTCATGTTCCGATTTTCCCCCCTCACCAGGCGTTTCTGAGATTTGCAGTACAGGATTGTCACTACCAATTTCAGACGTTGCCGTTTGGTCTTTCCACGGCCCCGAGAATTTTCACCAAGGTAATGGCGGAAATGATGGTGCTCCTGCGCAAGCAGGGAGTCACAATTATCCCGTACTTGGACGATCTCCTTATAAAGGCGAGATCTCGGGAGAAGTTGCTGGACAACGTGTGTCTGTCCGTGAAGACGTTGCAGGTTCAGCATTCAGGACTGGATCCTGGTGACCACGGACGCGAGCCTCCGAGGTTGGGGAGCTGTCGCACTGGGAAGAAATTTCCAAGGTCTCTGGTCAAGCCTAGAGACTTGTCTCCACATCAATGTCCTGGAGTTAAGGGCCATTTACAACGCCCTACGCCAGGCGGAGGAATGGCTTCAGAACAAACCGGTTCTGATTCAGTCGGACAATGTCACGGCAGTGGCTCATGTAAACCGCCACGGCGGCACAAGGAGCAGAGTGGCCATGGCAGAGGCGTCCAGGATTCTGCACTGGGCGCAAGGCCATGTAAGCGCGCTATCAGCAGTGTTCATCCCGGGGGTGGACAACTGGGAGGCGGACTTCCTCAGCAGGCACGACCTGCATCCGGGAGAGTGGGGACTTCATCAAGAAGTCTTCACACAGATTGTGGATCGGTGGGAACTGCCTCAAATAGACATGATGGCGTCCCGTCAAAAAAAAGCTAAAGAGGTATTGCGCCAGGTCAAGAGACCCTCAGGCGGTAGCGGTAGACGCTCTGGTGACACCATGGGTGTTCAGATCGGTCTATGTGTTTCCTCCTCTGCCTCTCATACCCAAGGTGTTGAGATTAATAAGACTAAGAAGGGTCAGAGCAATTCTCATTGTTCCAGATTGGCCAAGGGGGACTTGGTATCCGGATCTGCAAGAGTTGCTCACAGAAGATCCGTGGCCTCTTCCTCTAAGGCAGGACCTGCTGCAGCAGGGGCCCTGTCTGTTCCAAGACTTACCGCGGCTGCGTTTGACGGCATGGCGGTTGAACGCTGGATCCTAGCAGAAAAAGGGATTCCGGAGGAGGTCATTCCTACCCTGATCAAGGCTAGGAAGGATGTGACATCGAAACACTATCACCGTATATGGCGGAAATATGTTTCTTGGTGTGAGGCCAGAGCTGCTCCTACGGAGGAGTTCCATTTGGGCCGTTGGCTTCACTTCCTTCAAACGGGAGTGAATTTGGGCCTAAAATTAGGGTCCATAAAGGTCCAAATTTCGGCCTTATCCATTTTCTTTCAAAGAGAATTGGCTTCTCTTCCTGAAGTACAGACTTTTGTGAAGGGCGTGCTGCATATTCAGCCTCCCTTTGTGCCTCCGGTGGCGCCTTGGGATCTTAACGTGGTATTAAGGTTCCTCAAGTCACCTTGGTTTGAACCACTCAAAACAGTGGAGTTGAAATACCTCACTTGGAAAGTGGTCATGTTGTTGGCCTTAGCTTCTGCAAGGCGTGTTTCAGAATCAGCGGCTTTATCATATAAAAGCCCATACCTAATTTTTCACGTGGATAGGGCAGAGTTGAGGACTCGGCCTCAATTTCTGCCCAAGGTGGTCTCATCTTTTCATATGAACCAACCTATTGTCGTGCCTGTGGCTACTCGGGACTTGGAGGACTCTGAGTCCCTGGATGTGGTCAGGGCTTTGAAGATTTATGTGACCAGAACAGCTAGGATCAGGAAGACGGAAGTTCTGTTTGTTCTGTATGCGGCCAACAAGGTTGGCGCTCCTGCTTCAAAGCAGACTATTGCTCGCTGGATCTGTAACACGATTCAGCAGGCGCATTCTACGGCAGGATTGCCATTACCTAAATCGGTTAAGGCCCATTCCACTAGGAAGGTGGGCTCTTCTTGGGCGGCTGCCCGAGGGGTCTCTGCATTACAGCTTTGCCGAGCGGCTACTTGGTCAGGTTCCAACACTTTTGCGAAGTTCTATAAGTTTGATACCCTGGCTGAGGAGGACCTTGTGTTTGCTCAATCGGTGCTGCAGAGTCATCCGCACTCTCCCGCCCGTTTGGGAGCTTTGGTATAATCCCCATGGTCCTTACGGAGTCCCCAGCATCCACTAGGTCGTTAGAGAAAATAAGATTTTACTTACCGGTAAATCTATTTCTCGTAGTCCGTAGTGGATGCTGGGCGGCCGTCCCAAGTGCGGACTTCTTCTGCAAGACTTGTATATAGTTATTGCTTCAATAAGGGTTATATTATAGTTGGTCGGTCTTGAACCGAGGCTATGTTAATTGTTCATACTGTTAACTGGGTAGTTTATCACAAGTTATACGGTGTGATTGGTGTGGCTGGTATGAATCTCGCCCT
This sequence comes from Pseudophryne corroboree, assembly GCF_028390025.1. NCBI lineage: Eukaryota > Metazoa > Chordata > Amphibia > Anura > Myobatrachidae > Pseudophryne > Pseudophryne corroboree. The sequence goes on from NC_086452.1 coordinate 298,557,601, forward strand.
TAGATTACAAAAATCCTTTCCTTGTACTGTTCATATCCTCTGGGCACAGTTTCTCTAACTGAGGTCTAGAGGAGGGACATAGAGGGAGGAGCCAGTGCACACCCAGAATCCAAAGCTTTCTTAAAGTGCCCTATCTCCTGCGGAGCCCGTCTATTCCCCATGGGAATCCCCAGCATCCACTACGGACTACGAGAAATAGATTTACCGGTAAGTAAAATCTTATTTTTTTTTAGGACACCGATTAGCCATAAATTCTGAATTTCTGAATATTTTCAGAGTTTTCTTTTAACGCATTGGACTACATCACATCAATAAAATGAAAGGTGACCTTTTTTCCCACTAAACTACTGATATTATGGTGGGGAATCAAATTTTATTTATTTCAATAATAAAGGAGGCACCTCTTAAGCTGGGTACACACTACAGCGACGTCGGCACAATATGCCGTTTCGTAACAACATATTACCTACATCACTCAGTGTGTATGGGGAATTGCGCGCTCCCGCGGACGCTAGCGATGGACGCTTGGTTCTGTGTGCTGCACATAAAACTAAGCGTTGTCACTAGCGTCCTGTATTATGCTAATGAAGGACGGAACATGTTTGTTCCAACCTTCATTAGCATCGCCCGAGTGTATACACACAATCTAGGGCTGACTGGGATTCGTACCGATGTCGTAACGAATCCCCGTCGCTCTAGTGTGTACCCACCTTTAAGCTGGGTACACATGGTAAGATTTTGGCTATGTTAACATATCGTAATATCCCTTGAAATTTCCTGAGCTCCTGAACAAACAAAACAGTGCATTCACACGGTAAGATATAGCATAAGACTTAGCACAAACGATTTAGCATAAGATATAGCATAAGATATGGCTTCTCACTTTATTGTGATCACGCAAATAGTACGTTAAATACACACGGTACAATATGCAGTAGATAGTGTAGTATCTAGCCAAAATAGAGCTGCATGTTAATCCGACATAGAACATCGGATACGACCCGCGGGAGCGCGCAACGCACTATATTGCATACAATATTATGTGTACAGATGGTGAGATATAGGGCCAGCGCGTAGGAACTGTGCTTGCAGGAAACTAATCCTAAAATACAAAAGCATCGCCGCTGTGTGATGCTTTTGAACTTGTGCGGGGAAGTCGGGCCTGACATGCAGGGCCGACTAGCCCTGTGCTGGGCGTCCCCCTGCATGTCTGTGTGACTGATCGTAGATGTGCTAAATTTAGCACATCTACGATCAGGTCTGAATTAGGCCCATAGTGCACTATATTGCACTATTGCCAGAGACTGTGCGATATAGTGCAAAAAAATCGCACTGTATGTACCCAGCCTTAGGGGTATATTCAATAAGAGTCGGATCCATTCCGACATGCAGTTGTCGGAATGTATCCGACAACCCCTATTCAACGGACGGCCAAGTCCGACTGTCTGATTTGGCCGTACACAGGGACCCGTCCTGCCGCTGTTGTCAGCAGCTGCAGATACGCTGGGTGTAGTACTGCTGACCGGCGGTCAGCTTACGATACGCTGACAGCAGCGGCCAGGTGCGCAAATGGCGGCAGGTGAGAGCGGGAAGGCAGTGGGGGTAAGCTGGGCGGCAGGGGGAGCAGAGATCGGCGGCTGCAGGGAGAGATGTGCCTGCGGGTGGTGGGGAGAGCACAGATTGGCGGCCTGAGAGAGGAGCTGGCTGTGGGGGAACATGTCTGCGGCGGCGGGGGGAGACGCTGCAGGGAGAGAGGCACCTGGCGGGGGACGGCTAGGCACCTCTCTCCCTGCAGCGCCTTTCCCCGCCACCGCAGACATGTCCCCCCGCAGCCAGCTCCTTCCGCCGGCCGTCGATCTCAGCTCCCCCAGCCGCCCGCAGCACCGCTTGTCTTCTCACCTCAATCCGACTTGTTTTCAAGTCAGATTGAGTTTGTCGGAAAAGGGGCCAAAATCTGTCGGATTTGGCCCCATTTCCGACAGAAGCACGTGGATCGGCGGCTATTCCGCCGATCCACGTGTTTTCCGACAAGTCAGGAATTCCCGACTTTTCGGAAAAAATCAGCCCCTATTGAATAGGTCGGAACCCCTTCCGACCTGTTTCAGTCAGAAGCTGCTATCTTTCCGACAAGACGGCAGCTTCCGACAGTTATTGAATACACCCCTTAGTGTCTCGTGCAGTCTCCTTGCCTGCATCTGCATCCCCAGCTATTTCGCTCTGAATTCCCAATTGGTCCTTTTTTTTAGCTTTGTTTCATAGAATTCAAAGTACAGATTTTTGTTATAATTTGTAATGTTTTATTGTCTTATATTATAGTGCCTGCTGATACATTTATTTTAATTATTCCTACTCCAATAATATATCATTTTCATAACCTAGATAAAGGTAATGTGCAGTCCACTTGAAGCTTAGAGGGCCACACTTGGAATGTTAAAATACAAAGGAACTCATGCAAACTGAGACCCATGCTGGTAGGCGTGTCATCTCTTGCATGATTGCGCATGCCCAGAAGTGTGTGGTCACATGTATGTGCCCAGATTTATATGTATTCTGCCACTTGCACCTGGATTTGTCGAATGAGTGTTATAGGTCAAATATTCATGCAGATGAAGTCCTGTAATCAAAAAGCACTGGGCTGTGGCCTAGGCTAGCACATCCGAGAGACTGCTGAAACTGCTGGTACTATTGTATACTACATTCTGCCTGGAAATCAGCTAAAAGCTTTTCCTGTGAACCTGTCTGAGCTTCATATTGTTTATCATTTTTATTTGTTCTAATGGTATGAATCTAGTGAATACAGTAAGCTACTTGATAACATTTACTTGTGAATGTATTATGAAGTGTTGTTTTTTCCAGACATGTTTTAACCCACGATGTTTCAAATAGAAATAATGTTAATTATATATTTGTTTTCTATTTTCACTTGTAGATGGACATTTGAAAGGACTGGCACATATTGGACCTGTGGTCAGTAACACAGGTGAGGAATGCTGCCTAGAACATTTTTCTTGCTTTAAATCGTTATTAATTTAAAAGACACTCATCTGCCATTTGATTCCAGTATGCAGTCAGTAACTTCACATTTCCTACCCTTATGAAACAATTGCCCTTATTTATCAATGAGTGATACATTTCACTGTGAGTTATAAATTGCACCAGCCAATCCACTCCTGTCATTTTTTTAAACACTGTCTGTAACATGACAGTTAGGTGCTGATTGACTGGTGCAATTTATCACTCACAGTGAAAGTTATCACTCATTGATAAATAAGGGTATGTGTTTGATAAATGACAGCTAGGAGGTGATTGGCTGGTGCAATTTATCACTCACGGTGAAATTTATCACTCATTGATAAATAAGGGGGAATGTTTCTACTAGAGCAAGTCCTGTGTGAATTAGTCAAAACACCAGCTTTGTCCATGTATTGAATGAAATTCCCCCAAATTCCCTCCCTCCACATGTGACATTTCTGTGACAATTCATATCTGAGAGTAGACCACACCCTTAGCATGGAGGGGAGAATATTGTCAGTGCTGACTGGTACCAAAATCACATCTCCAGTCTCGGCATTCTTGTGGATATGTGTCAAGCCTTGGGAAGAGAGAAAGTGGAGAAAGATAAAGTATTAACCTAGCACAACCTGTAAAATGACAGAAACTGACTGTTTGGCACATTATCTTTCTTCACTTTATCGCTCTCCATGTGAAACAAACCAAACTGTGAACCAAAATGGTTTTGGTTCACAGTTTGGTTTGTTTCATGTTGGTTACTCAACCTGAGGAAAAGGCATTACAGCCTTGAAACGTTGTTCTAATGTAACCCTTATTTTAAGCACGTTTTTCAGTGATGTGAATATTAAATACAAGAGTTTTGCTTCAAATCCGGTGAGGGCCTTGCAAGAGGTTCAGGAAAATTGATCTGCATGTGCACCCACGGAGGGCACCCCGCTATTATTCCTAGTGTCCAGAGTGCCAGACGACCAGTGTGTGTGTGTGTGTATATATATATATATGTATGTGTGTGTATATATATATATATGTATGTGTGTGTGTGTGTGTGTGTGTGTGTGTATATATATATATATATATATATATATATATATATATATATATATATGACACAAGAAATAGCGTCACTCAGAGTCCTGAATCAATCAAAGTGTTAACACATATCAGATATCTCCAACGTTTTGGGGCTGCAGCGCCCCTTTGTTAAGGTGAGCAACAACTAAACACACACATAAACAAACCTTTATACTGTAGAAGAAGCCCGCCACTGTGTCCAAAAGAACCGAAAAGAGACCACTCGGTCGCGCTTCTGGTCGCACACCAGCCGCGTCAGGCCGGCGGCGGCATCCGGTCATCATGGTAACCGGAACGCCCACCTCGGACTGTGCGTATATGCTGAGATAAGAAGAAAAAGTTACTAATTACAGAACTCTCTGTACCCTTTAAAAAATAGCACAGTAGCACTAAGATCGCTTATCAATATAACACATAAGGAGATTTATGGTAAGACTTACCATTGTTAAAACTCTTTCTGCGGGGGGGCGTGGCCTGGCTTCTGAGGCAGCAGGACGTGTGGAGCTCGAGCTCCTGCCTGGGCCTTATATACCTGCCCTTCCTGCACCCCTAAGGTCCCCCACGGCCCACCATCCTCCCTGCTGGGGTCCCCCTGATCCGACCTGCGTGGTCCGCGGAACCTCCTGTGTCTGTGCGGGTTGCGGCCTGCGGGTCGGGGTGAAGCCGGGGCCTCTGTTGCTGTCGGACGCCGGGACGCGGCCGCTGCTTCCGGTTCCGGTGTGGCGGCGAGCGTCTCACTTGCCGGATCCCCGTCTACCATTCGGCTCCTCCGGGCTGCCCTGGACCTCGTCAGCCTCCTCACCCGCTCGGAGAGCGGCATCCACAGCACCCCTGCCCTCCGGCCTCCTCCGCTTCCGGAAGCCGGGACCCGACGCCGTGCGGCTGAGGGGAGAGGTGCAGACGGCCGAACACTCACACTGCAGTGGCTCTGTGCGGGTAGCGTCAGCCTGCTCGTAGCCTGCACTCCTCTACCCCCCTTCCCTGACCTCTCCGTGTGAGCCCTCGGAGCGCTGCTGTCTCCACCCCCCCGGCAGCCTGTGTCTCCTCAGCAACCCGGCGACCCCGCGCTAGGGGCCCCCCCACTCTGACCCTCCGGAGCCCGCATTTTACCTGGCCTCGGGCCCCCTGCACTGGCCCCCCTCCTGTGGCCCTTCGGAGCCCGCAATTCACCTGGCCTCTGGCCCTCCACACTCCTGCCACACCTGCGGGCCCCTGCTTCTCCCGGCTTCTGTGACGACTCCTTCCACTGCTGGGGCCTGACAACCCGGTTTGCCTACCGGAACTCGGTACTATCCCGGTCACTGGCTGGTCCGTGTCCGGGCCTCATCCTCGCAGACCCTGCATACGGGCATATATACGGATTACACCAGCCCATCTTCTGCGATCTCTGATTGTCTATCTCCCGTCCGAGGCCACGTGGGCCTTTCTATCTGCCGGAACTCCTTGGCCCTGTCCCACCCACGCTGCCTTGCTGGCCGCGTCATGACATCTCTCTAGTACCCCCGCCTTACCCCCCCTGGGCCTGAGCCTTACTGCTGGAGCGCCTTCTCTACCCCCCTTTCTGCCGTCTACCCCCCTTCTCGACTGTACAAGATGCCCAGAGGTGGCAAAAAATCACAAGGATCTGACCTCACACCATTCCTTACTAAAAAGAGCACCCCCGCCAAGAACCGGTCCGATGCTCCCGAACACCCCCATGGTCCCTCCGACTCCGATCCTGATGACGACGATCTTACACCCCTTACCCGCAGGGACTTTCTCTCCCTCCTTAAAGAGATGCGGGATGTCAAGAACTCTGTCCAGGCTCTCCACTCCCTGAAGTCTGATATCGCCGAAATTGGCTCCAGAACGGATCAGCGACGAGTTGAAGAGGTGGTGTCGTTTCAACAATCTGTCGAGACCGACTTCCATCAACTCCGCCAAGATGTTGCCCAATTGCGGGAGGAGCATGAGGACCAGGACAATAGGGCGAGGAGAAATAATCTCAGGATTCGGGGTATTCCTGAAGACGTTGAAGTGGCCCACCTTGAACTCTACCTTAAACGCCTCTTCACCTTCCTGTCACCTGACACCCCCGAAGACCATCTTCTCCTGGACCGAGCACACCGAGCCCTCCGACCCAGCTCCCAAGACTCTTCCCAGCCTAGAGACGTCATTATCCGAATGCACTACTTCACCGCGAAAGAGTCCGTTATGAGAGTAGCTCGGCGACTGGGGTCTGTGTCCTTCCAAAATGTCTCCCTGCAGATTTTCCAGGATTTATCCCCGCTCACCATGGCCAAACGTAGAGACTTTAAGCCCATCACTTCCCTGCTCTCCCAGCACAATGTCAAGTACCGCTGGGGTTTCCCATTCCATATCCTGGTTTGGCATCAGGGAAAGCTACTTACAGCCAGAAACCCATCCGAGGCTCAATCGCTGCTCTCCAAGCTGGGTATCCACACCGACGAACAGGACCCCTCTGCATCCAGTCTGCCTCCCCAGATGCAGCGAAATCCACCTCCGCCCCCCTGCTCGGAGTGGTTCACGGTTCTAGCATCTTCGGCCTCTCTGGCTCCTCCTCCAGTTCCCTGATGGACTTCTAGCTTTCTGAGTTGACATACCATGCCTATATTTGTGTCGACCTTTCTTGGTCGTACTCCCTAGCCGGGGAGCTGTTTACTTTTAGATCTCCCATGTTCTAACTTCCCGATCCCTTAGTCGGTTCTTAACTGTTATGATGTTACCCCTTGTTACAGTGTGATACTGTTTCTTGTTTCCATTTTATTTCCTTTTTCTCCTGCTCCTTCTTTTCTCTTTCCTTCGATTTCTCTCTGGAGCTGGCGCTCCACCCGTTCCTCACTCCTGTCTTCTCTCCAGCCTTTCCCTGCAGGTCCCTCCAGGGGGGGCCTGCCTCTTAATCATTGCTAAGCGGTTAGTGATGCATCGTCTGGATGCCATGCTGCGCCCCCTTAGGGCTCCGAGCCCTCTTGCTGACCTAGGTGCCCTCCCGACACCTAGCACCCCTTCCCCCTGTCAGCGCCACTGGTCCTAGCCTCCACCGCCGGACGACCACCTACCCTACCCTCCCTCCCGGTTTCTTTTCCTTCCCCCCTCCTTTCTGACCACGCTATCTTATGTTATGCTTCTCTGTCATCTACTATTCTTCCTTTCCACCCTACTTTTGGAACTCGGCGCTCCTCCTATTCTGCCTACCTCTTTGCTGCTTGCCCATGGGTCTCTGGGTACTCTCTTTTAATGTGAAGGGCCTGAATAGCCCTCAAAAGAGAGGTAAACTCTTTGCCTCCCTTAAACTCCATAGGTGTGACCTGGTCTTCCTCCAGGAGACTCATTTTCTACATAACGCCCATCCTACGCTACAATGTAAACCGTACCCTGACGCTTTTCATGCCTGTGACCATTCGGCCAAAAAACGAGGATTCGCGATCTTATTTGCCCGTCACCTCACCTTTGAACTCCTCGACTCCCACGCTGATAAGGATGACCGGTTTCTTGTGCTGGTGGGGAAACTTACTAACAAATTATGCACCTTAGCCAACATCTATGCCCCTAACCAACGACAAGAGTTGTTCTTTGCAAAACTAGATACGCTTCTTACTCAAGTCCGGCAAGGCGACCTCATACTAGCTGGAGATTTTAACTCTGTTTTAAATCCAAATATAGACCTCTCTCCCTCTCTGCCCTCTGCTTCCCCGTCGGACTCTCTCCGCTCTAAATCCCTCCTCCGTCTCATGCGATCCCAGCTTCTCTACGACTCCTGGAGGATAAAAGATCCTTCGGCGCGTGACTACACCTTCTATTCTGCTCCTCATAACTCTTACTCCCGCATCGATATGATCCTGCTCAGCCATGAACTTGCCTTGAATCTCCGCGCTGCCCATATCCACTCACTGATCTGGTCTGACCACGCCCCTATCTCTTGCGACCTTTCGGGCCTGCTCTCTCGCCCCCGCCCCATGACTTGGCGCCTTAACGACTCCCTCCTTCACAACCCGGAGATACGCTCCCATCTTCGGGATAAGCTTTCTGACTATTTTACCCTGAACGACTCCCCCGACACTTCCAGGTCCACTCTCTGGCTGGCACACAAGGCGGTCCTTCGTGGGCACATCAACAGCCTAGCCTCGAAAACCAAGAAACAATCTCTCACCCAGTTTAACAGACTTTCTATTAAACTCCACACCCTTGAGACTCGGCACAAGGCGTCCTCCGTCCAGGCCATCTTGTCTGAACTCCGTACTGTTAAGGCGGAACTTGATCTCCTTCTCTCCAGACGGGTGGCTAAACGTCTCAAATGGCTTCGCCAGTCTTTTTATGAGAAGGGGGATAAGGCGGACAAGATCCTGGCGGCACGACTCCGCTCCGCCAGAGCCAAAACTAATATAATTTCTATTAGGGACCCTCTCAATAGATTAGTCCATAACCCTACCGCCATTAGGGCTGCCTTTCAATCCTACTACACTGACTTATACAATCTGCCACCCTCCCCGTCTGGCCCCCCCCTCCCAGTCCTACTCTGACCTGGTCTCTCGCTTTCTCTCAGCCTCTAACCTGCCTAGATTGCCTCGAGACGCCATGGACCATCTTAACAGCGAGATCTCGTGGAAGAAATTGCCCAGACTATTCTCTTGCAAAAGATCGGTAAATCTCCTGGCCCAGATGGCTTCACAGCTCTTTACTACAAACAATTCTCTGATCTCCTCTCCCCCCACCTCCAATCCCTGTTTAATAAGATTATCCATGGCGACTCCTTTCCTCCTGAGATGTTAGAGGCCAGAATTGTGGTAATTCCTAAGGAAGGCAAGGACGCCCTTAATTGCGCTAGCTACCGCCCTATATCCCTCCTGAACCTGGACCTAAAAATTTTTGCTAAAATCCTAGCTAACCGCCTTAACCCGTATCTCCCTTCCCTTGTCCACTACGACCAAGTGGGGTTTATTCCGGGCCGCCAGGCGAGGGATAACACCAGACGCACTATCGATCTTATACACATCTCGAACTCCAGGGGATCCCCCACTATCATGCTCTCCTTGGATGCTGAAAAAGCTTTCGACCGGATCTCCTGGAGTTTTTTGAGAGCCGCCCTGGAGGCCTATGGCTTGTCGGGTGTCTTCCTTACTGGTGTTCTGGCACTATACTCCACCCCCTCCGCCACAGTCCTAATCAACGGTGTCTCGTCTGCCCCGGTCCGCATATCGAATGGTACGCGTCAGGGTTGCCCTCTATTGCCATTGATATTCGCCCTTGTTATTGAGCCGCTCGCCTCCCAAATCAGAGCTCACCAGGGTATACATGGTATACCAGTGGGCCGTACCGATCCCAAAATCTTCCTCTTCGCAGATGACATTCTACTTTCCTTGACCCAGCCCCTTATCTCGCTCCCGAATCTATTTTCAGTCCTCCATTCTTATAGCCTTGTATTAGGCTACAAGATCAATTATTCCAAATCCGAGGCCATGCTGCTCCATGTCCCCCACCGAGAAGCTGAATCCCTTCGCACGAACTTCAATTTTAAATGGCAGCCTACAAAGATCAAATACCTGGGGATTTACTTGACCTCCCGCTACGACTCTCTCTTTCGGGAAAACTTTCCACCCCTCCTCACCAAAACGCTCGCTGACCTGACGTCCTGGAAGAGTCTTTTTATTTTGTGGCTGGGCAGGATCATAGCGGTTAAAATTAACATAATCCCCAAATGGCTCTACCTTTTCCAGACCCTCCCTGTGACAGTCCCGGCCTCCTTTCTTCGTACTACCCAACGAGCACTCAAGCGTTTTATTTTGAACCACAGACCTCCCCGCATTGCTGCCAACACCCTGAAACGACCAACCTCCGCTGGCGGTAGAGGTCTTCCTGTTATCAAACTCTACTACCTGGCCTCCCACCTCTCCCATGTAGTCACCTCTTATGCCCCTCCGGGATCCGTATCCTGGTTAGATATCGAAGCAGCCCATATCAACCTTTCGGACCTGACCCCCTTATGGGGTCTGCCCTCTACCTCCTGACCCCCAGCTTCCAAACTCCTCCCCACGATTAAATTTAACCTTAAAATTTGGGACTCCCACTCTCTGAAGATGGGTCTCACCACTACCCCTTCACCCTTGACCCCTATCTGGCAGAACCCTATGTTTCCTCCTGGATACTCGACTACGAGATTCCGTACATGGATAACGCTGGGCTTCAAATTCCCATCTGATTTTGCTGATCGGGGTCAATGGTTGTCCCTCCCTGACTTACAACAGAAGACCCCCTCGTACTCACTTGACCCCTTTCAATTCCTACAAATCCGGCACTTTTTGGGCTCTCTGCCCTCCTCCGCCCTGCTTCGAGCCCTCACTCCCTTGGAAAGTTTATGCGTACACTCTCACCTCTCCAAAGGCTTAATCTCCCAACTTTACTCCCTTTTACTGGACTCTTCCCTTCCCTCCTCTTGGCCCCACGAACTCGCATGGGAGCGTGATCTTGGGCCCCCTCCGGAGAGTGGAGACTGGGAGGACATGAGACTGGGGATTGCTAAATGCTCCATTGCTACTGCTTTCAAAGAGACGGCTTACAAAATTTACTACCGTTGGTACTACACCCCGGATAGACTTAACAAACTCTTTCCGTCTTCTTCCCCTGATTGCTGGAGGAACTGTGGATCTAGAGGCAATATGCTACATATATGGTGGTCCTGCCCGTCCATCATTCCCTTTTGGAATCTAGTCCACTCCCTCCTTGTCTCCCTTCTAGATTCCCCCCTGCTGAAGGATCCCTGGATCTTTTTGCTGTGCTACCCTCCCCCGATGCTTGATAAATTCTCCCGAAAACTGACTACACATATTCTAACTGCGGTGAAATCACTGATAGCCCTTAATTGGAAAAAACCCTCTCCTCCCTCTCTCTTATCCCTTAAAACCAAAATTTGGCATATTGCATCAATGGAAAAGATTACGTATTACCTCCATGACCGAGGTCATGTTTTTGAGCAGGTTTGGGCCCCCTGGCTCGCAGCTAAACGTGGACCGCCGTCTCCCCCCTCTTGTCCCTAGCTCCTTCCGTAGACCCATGGGCATCCCCTACTGCTCTTCCTCTATCTCCTTTTCTTCTCCTTTCTCTTCTTCCCTCCTCTTCCTTTCCTCCTTCCTATCCTCTCTTGTCTTTCTCTTGCCCACCTGCTCTATCTTTTTTCTGAATTCATGATTTTCAGCATATATACTGTGATTGGATTATATCGTGGTCTCCCCTTCCCCCCCCCCCCCCTCTCCCTCCCCCCCCCCCCCCAAATCTGATTACTGATGTTTTATTTTTGATTACTTTTATTGTTTATTCTAAAATTGTGGTTTTTGTTGGACGTTGGTTCTCTGGACCACTTGTCCCTCTTGTCAATGTTTGTTTACCTACTCTGTTAGCCGCACAAAATTAAAGAATTAAAAAAAAAAAAAAATCTCTTTCTGCGAGGTACACTGGTTTCCACAGGGAATAACATTGGGGTGTAGAGTTGGATCTTGATCCGGGGAACCAACAGGCTAAAGCTTTGACTGTTCTCAGGATGCACTCTATAGCCCCTTCTCCAGGCACTGGAGCTCAGTTTCATTAACCAGTCTAATGCAGTAGCAGGTAAGAGAAACGGTAGATGTTAGTCACATAGACCCACATTCTCATGACAGGAGAAGGGACTAGCGGTTAATGCCATACAAACCCAAAGAAGCTAAGTGCATCAGGGTGGGCGCCCTGTGGAAACCAGTGTACCTCGCAGAAAGATTTAACAATGGTAAGTCTTAACATAAATATTCTTTTTTTGCAGCGGGGTACACTGGGAATAACATCCGGGATGTCCTAAAGCAGTTCCTCATGGGAGGGGATGCACTGTAGCAGGCACAAGAACCCGGCATCCAAAGGAAGCATCCTAGGAGGCGGAAGTGTAAGAAAGGCATAGAACCTGATGAACGTGTTCACTGAGGACCACGTAGCCGCCTTGCACAATTGTTCAGCGGACGCGCTACAGCGGCCCAGCCCAGAAGGTCCAACAGATCGAGTAGAATGGGCCTTGATAGCAGCAGGAGCTGAGAGTCCAGCCTGCGCATAAGCTTGTGCAATAACCATTCTAATCCATCTGGCCAAGTTCTACTTATTCGCAGGCCAGCCACGTTTGTGAAAACCAAAAAGTACAAAAAGAGAATCTGACCTGCTGATAGAGGCAGTCCTTTCTACATATATACAAAGAGCCCGTACCACATCCAAAGACCGCTCTAAAGACAGGAATAGATACAATTTTTCACTGAAACCACACCGACAAGTCAGAAATGTGAACCTTGAGGGAGGCCAGGCGAAGTCTTAAATCCAGGCCTTGTTGCAAAAAAGCCAGAAGTCTGGAAGTACTAAACTTGTATGCATCATAATTTTAAGCAGCACACCAGGTGAAGTAAGAATTCCAGACCCTATAATAAATCTGTGCAGAAGCCGGTTTGCGAGCCTTCAACATAGTTTGAATAACCACCTCAGAAAATCCTTTGGCCCTCAGGAGTGAAGCTTCAAGAGCCACGCTGTCAAAGCCAGTCTTGCCAGGTCCTGGTAAACACAAGGGCCCTGAACGAAGAGGTCTGGGCATTGAGGAAGTAGAAAGGACGCTCGATCGAGAGACCCTGCAGGTCTGTGAACCAATGCCGTCTGGGCCACGCTGGATCGACTAGAAGCAGTATTCCTCCTTCTTGCTTGAACTTCAGTAGTACCCTGGGTAGGAGTGACACTGGAGGGAACACGTATGGCAGCCGAAAGTTCCATGGAATTGCCATTGTGTCCACGGACGCTCCTTGCTCCGAAGACCGGAACCTTATGATTGTGTTGAGACGCCATCAGGTCTACATCTGGTAGACCCCACTTGTCCACAAGGAGTTGGAAGACCTCTGGATGAAGACTCCACTCCCTGGTGTGTACGTCCTGATGACTGAGGAAGTCTGCTTCCCAGTTGAGGACCCCCGGAATGAACACTGCTGATATTGCTGGCAGATGTCATTCCGCCCATCGAAGAATTTATGACCCTTCCATCAGTGCCAGGCGGCTTTGTGTGCTACCTTCATGATTTATGTATGCCACTGTGGTGGTGTCTGATTGTACTTGAACAGGCCTGTTCTATACGAAAGGCTTGGCCAGTGTCAGCGCATTGAACACTGCCCGCAATTCCAGAATCTTTATCGGGAGGAGAGATTCCTCCCCGGTCCACCGACCCTGAAGAGAGTGGCATCCGTCGTTAGGAGGACCCAGTTGGAGATTCAGAAGGGACGAACCCTGCTCAATTGTTGGTCCTGTAGCCACCAACTCAGTGACAGACGAACCTCCGTAGTCAAGGAGAACATTTGAAACCTGATCCGGTGAGGCAGGCCGTCCCACTTGGAAAGGATTAACCTCTGCAGAGGGCGGGAATGAAATTGAGCGTACTCTACCATGTCGAAAGCCGACACCGTGATGCCTAGTACTTGCATCGCCGAGTGTATCAACACTCTTTGGCAAGAGAGGAAATATCTGATTCTGTCCTGAAGACCAGAACAAACGTTGGTTGTGTGTGTCCAGTAATGCCCCCAGGTACACCATGCTCTGAGCAGGGACCAGTGAGGTTTTCTTCCAGTTGATGAGCCACCCGTGAGCTTGTAGGAATTGGACCGTCAGTTCCAGATGACGGAGGAGAACCTCTGGGGAGTTCACCAGGATCAACAAGTCGTCCAGATACGTCTGGCTCCTGATACCCTGACGGCGGAGAAGGGCCGTCATGACCGCCATGACCTTGGTGAAGATCCGAGGAACCGTGGTCTGTCCGAAAGGCAAGGCTTGGATCTGATAATGAAGGTTGCCAATAGCAAACCTAAGCTATTGCTGATGCGACATGGCAATAGGTATGTGTAGGTAAGGATCCTAAATATCCAGGGATACCATATAGTCCTTGGGTTCCATAGCCAGTACAATAGAGCGCAGAGTTTCCATACGGAATTTGGACACCCTCACAAATTTGTTCAAAGATTTGAGGTTGAGTATAGGTCGGGAGGATCCATTCGGCTTCGGAACTAGAAACAGTGTCGAATAGTATCCCCTGCCTCTCTGAGACGGGGGCACCGGCATTATCACTCCTGTATGCTAAAGCAGTGTCCTACATAAACAGGCAGGGCGGAACGAAGAGCAGGGCTGCAATGTCAGAGGTAACAAAAATCCTCCTCTGGGCAGAAAGGCACGCGATGGCGCTGTCGGCGATCTTCATTCTGGGAGTTGACAACTGGGAAGCGGACTTCCTCAGCAGACACGATCTCCATCCAGGAGAATGGGGCCTCCACCCGGAGGTGTTCGCAGAGGTAACAAGCCGATGGGATGTACCTCAAATAGACATGATGGCCTCTTGCCTCAACAAGAAGCTTTGGAGGTACTGTTCCAGGTCACGAGACCCACAAGCAGTGGCTGTGGACGCCCCGGTGACTCCGTGGGTGTTCCAGTCAGTGTATGTGTTCCCTCCACTTCCACTCATCCCAAGGGTTCTCAAACTAATAAAAAGATGGCCAAGAAGGGCTTGGTACACGGATCTTCTGGCATTACTGCTGGAGGAAAAGAGGCCTCTTCCTCTTTGCGAGGACCTTCTACAACAGGTGCCGTTTGACCTATCAAGACTTACCGCGGCTACGTTTGATGGCATGGAGGTTGAACGCCAGATCTTAACTCGGAAGTTCATTCCGAACAAGGTTATTCCTACTCTGATCCAAGCTAGGAAGGGGGTAACGTCTAAACATTACCATCAGATTTGGAAAAAGTATGTCCAAGACGTGTCCTACGGTGGAGTTTCAACTGGGACGTTTTCTCCTCTTTCTGCAAGCAGGTGTGGATGTGGGACTATGCTTGTGCTCAATCAAAGTCCAGATTTCGGCTTTGTCCATTTTCTTCCAGAAATAATTAGCTGCTATCCCTGAGGTTCAGACTTTCTTGAAAGGAGTTCTGCACATCCAACCACCCTTTGTGCCACCTACTGCGCCTTGGGATCTTAATGTGGTGCTGCAGTTCCTGCAATCGGATTGGTTCGAACCTTTACAGGAGATGGACGTAAAGTTTCTTACTTGGTAGGCGGTCACACTGTTGGCATTGGCACCTGCAAGATGTGTGTCGGAAATTGGGGACATTGTAGCACAAAAGCCCCTACTTGATTTTCCATGAGGATAGTGCTGAGCTCAGAACGCGTCAGCAATTTCTTCCAAAGGTTGTGTCGGCTTTTCATATCAACCAACCTATTGTGTTGCCAGTGGCTACTGATACCTCAATTAGCTCAAAGTCCTAGGATGTTGTGTGGGCTTTGAAGATATATGTGAAGAGAACTACTCGTCACAGGAAATCAGACGCACTATTTGTCCTTTATGATCCCAACAAGATTGGGTGCCCTGCTTCTAATCAGACGATTTCTCGCTGGATCAGGCTTACTATCCAGCATGCTTATTCGACAGCAGGATTGCCGATTCCAAATTCTGATCAGGCCCTCTCTACTCGTAAGGTGGGTTCTTCCTGGGTGGCTCCCCGGGGTGTCTCGGCTTTACAGCTTTTCTGAGCAGCTACTTGGTCAGGGTCGAACACGTTTGCCAAGTTCTACAAGTTCGATACTGTGGCCTCTGGGGACCTAAAGTTTGGTCAGTCTGTTCTGCAGGAACCTCAGCACTCTCCCTCCCGTACTGGGAGTTTTGGTACATCCCCATGGTACTAATGTGGACCCCAGCATCCTCTAGGACGTAAGAGAAAATAGGATTTTAATTACCTACCGGTAAATTCTTTTCTCGTTGTCCATAAAGGATACTGGGCGCCCGCCCAGTGCTTCGTATTCCTGCATAGTTACTTGGTTTATTATTGTTGGTTCAGCCGTTGCTGAATTCTTCCAAGTTGGTAAGCTTGGCTTTTCTTTTTTATTATGTGTGAGCTGGTGTGAATCTCACCACTATCTGTGTATTTCCTTCTCTCAAAGTATTTCCGTCTCCTCGGACACATTTTCTAGACAGAGTCTGGTAGGAGGAGCTTAGAGGGAGGGGCCAGCCCACACTATTAAACTCTTAAAGTGCCAGTGGCTCCCAAAGGACCCGTCTATACCCCATGGTACTAAATTGGACCCCTGCATCTTCTACGGACTACGAGAAAAGGATTTACCGGTAGGTAATTAAAATCCTATTTTTAGGTCTTACACTTATTTTCACACGGCTGTCTGTTGTCCAGTTTGTGGTTGCAGGTTATTCAATGTTGTGGTTGGCAACACGGGTATATCTACCCTTTAGCCAGGATGGCACTCACCAGGGGCGCCGTCCAGCCGTGTCACCCGTGGCCAATGGATAGAGCTCTACAGTCTGGAAATGCGCAGTAGCAATCAGCGTGGGACTGATCAATTAGACGGCGAGGGGAGGAGACTGAAATTGTGCACTCCCAACCCTGCTACAGTATAAAACGCCCCTCAATTGCTGCTTCTCCGAGTTCCTCCTAGCTCTGCCCCTTTGAAATTATTAATCCCTGCCCCCGGTAGGGTAGAGTTCCCCAGGCCCTTGCTCACCACTGCTGTATGTGGCATCAGTGGACGTGCCTGCCATGGTCACACAGAGGGCAAGGAGTTGGCTGGAGACAGCTGCACAGCTATACCTTGCAAGATCAGGAGAACTGTTGAATTTCAGCGCTTTGAGTCAGAACCTGACCCCTGCTGAGACATCATGTTGAGCCCATGCAGCCTGCTACAGTTAATGTGGAGGAGAGTGATTTGTGTATGTGTGCTATCATTGTGTGAGTTGGGGGGAAGGGGGGAGCGTGGAGAGAATTGCTTGTGTGGGGGATGGAGGATGTGTGTGAGGGAGTGGTCAGTGTCAGTTGTGGGGGGGGAGCAGGGGGGAGTTGTAAGTGTGTGGGAGTGATGAGTTGTCAGTACAGGGGGATATGTGTGTGTGTGTGTGTGTGTGTGTGTGTGTGTGTGTGTGTGTACTAGATTTAGGAGTATGTGTTTCTGATAGTTTTCAGTTGGGGGATTAGTGTTCATACAGTAATTAAGTGTTTTGATGTGGAGAACTACATTTCCCAGCATATACAGTGTGCTGCTGATGCTAACAAGCTTTATTTAAACATTTAAAAAACATATTGCTTTTATGATTGGAATGGTTAAAAAGGGAGAGCTATAAATCATTTTACCAGTGAATGATCGCAGTTTGAGCTGTTACATTTTACTGAACTACCCCCCAATATAATTGCACCCACCTACATAATCTTGGGTAATGATTGGCAGAGGGATATACAGATGTAGCCACCTTTATCTTGACTGGCTGAGGCGTTTGTCCCGATCGAGCATACGCAGCGTAGGGAGGCGCGCCTAGTCACAGAGAGGCGTACCTAATCGCACGGAGGCAGACAGAGCGTTTGGCGTTACCTTTACGTGTAATACCTGCGATCATCCACCAGATGTCGCCTTTTACAATCACCACTGCGCATGCGTGTGGTCTCCCGTAAAATACAATACTGAAATATATAATAAGGACTACTTTACTAAGCGTCTCATTACGCTGCATACAGTAAATACTCATTACGCTGCATTATTTAATACAGTAAATACTCATTATGCTGCATTATTTAATACAGTATATACGGTACAAACGCAAATAGTACAGCATACAGTATATGATCCATCTACAGTACTTTATGAATATGTGAGCGTCCAAGTCCCGCAGACAAAACAACATAAAACCAGTAGTTTACACTGTCGCAAATGGACGTGTTAGAAGTTCACTATTGCCTCTTGAGATTAGGAATTTTGTACAGTATGTTAGCGTCCTAATCCCATAGCCATTACAGCATAATCAAAACCAATGGATTTATTCATCTGTCTGCGGCGAAGTGGTGAAGTGTTCCGCTTCCTATACTCAGAGTCCCGAGTTAGATTTCTAAAGTACGAATGCATGTTAGTTTTTTCCAGACACTTTATTATTTTTTTATTCACATAAACCAGGGCAAAGCTGCAGGAGCGGTTCTGTTAAGGTTCTATGCACCGTACAGTACACATACAATTCTGTAGCAGGGCAGACTCAATTGAAATGGCTACCACCTATGACTCCTTGCTCCACGGAGGCCCTAGGCTACGGAGCAAGTAACAGTCCAGATTGTGCAGGCTATGGGGCAATGCTGAAGGAGCGTCACAATCCCCTAGCTAAAATACACAGGGGCGATAGGACTAAGCGAGGTATATGCACATAACGATACACTGCAAAGTTCCCCATGGTTTTAATTATGCCTTTTCTTTGAACACAGTATTTTCGACTGCCTCGCCCTACACCCATCCCACTTTCCCCTTCCCCCCTGGGAGCCTGCAATGTACATGCAGTAGACAGGGAGGGAGTTCCGATCAGGTTACAAGACGTGCAACAGTATACTACTGTATGTAGGAAAATCCCCCGCCCACTCTGATTTATGTGAAACCTGTGTGCACCCTTCCATTGAATGTATAACAAAGAAAAAAAATAATAATAAAGTGAATGTTACAGGAACACATTAAAAAAAGGTTGGCACTTCCTTCCCATTGGTGTTGGTTTATGCCTTAGGGGACTCGGACGCAAATACTTGTATTTGAAAAGCACGTATTTTCCACTGCCTCTCCCTACCCCCATTGCCCTTCCCCCCTGGGAGCCTGCACAGGTCATGCAGTGGACAGGGAGGGAGTTCAGGTCAGGTACAATACACAAATGCCGACAATCTACAGTACTGTGTTGCTCAGTTAGTTGCGTCGGAATACACTAGTTTATACTCATTACCGCTGTGTATTTGTATATAGCGGAATGAATCGCTGCTGCAGATTTACTTTGATTTATGTGAAACCTGTGTGCACCCTTTCATTGAATGTATAACAAAGAAAAACAATAATAAAGTGAATGTCACGGGAACATTAAAAAAAAAAAAGGTTGGCACTTTGGGACTCAAAGCTGGGACTCTCAGTGTGGGATGTAAGAGCCTTCATCGCTAGGTTGGTATGGAAGAGGAGACAATTAGCTACCAGAGGGTACCAACTCCAAGTTTCTGTGACCCCCACAAGGCTCATGGCAAGCGTCGGAACCCATGGTAGGTCTGAATTAACGGGCCCATTATAGTCTATGGGAAAATGAGTCCACTTTGCGTACTGATATCTCTGGTTCTGGGTGTCCCAGAGACTCGGGACTGGTACCATTTAAAAGAGGAGACTCTTGGCTTTCAGGGCAGACCTGGAAAGGGAAACAGTAAGCAACCGTATATCGGGTCCCCTCCAGTTGTCCGCCTAGCTTGCACAGGATGCAGGGTTTCTGGCTAGCTAGGAAATACTGTACAGAAATGCTAAGCATGGTAATTTGACATCCAGGAACATAGGGAGGAGTTTATCTCTCTCCATTATACTTAGAAAAATTACACTTGCCACTGTACGTTACAAGCTGTTCGTGCTAATTAGTACAATAGTAGAACATACTGTACAGAGATACTAAGTACAGTGATTTGGCATCCACAAACTTAGGGAGGAGCTTTAATCTCTCTCCATTGTAATCTTTCTAAGCATAATGGAGAGAGATAAAAGCTCCTCCCTAAATTCCTGGATGTTAAATTGCCATCCAGAGTATCGCTGTACTCTATGTTCTACTAGTGTACTAATTAGCACGAACAGCTTGTAACATACAGTGGCAAGTTTAATATTTCTATGTATAATGGAGAGAGATAAAAGCTCCCCAGTAAGTTCCTGGATGCCACATCACTGTACTTAGTATCTCTGTACAGTATTTTCTGTTAGGGTACTAATTAGCTGTTCGTGCTAATTAGTACCCTAATAGAACATACTGTACAGAGATACTAAGGACGGTGATTTGGTATCCAGGAACTTACTGAGGAGCTTTTATCTCTCTCCATTATACATAGAAAGATTAAACTTGCCGCTGTATGTTACAAGCTGTTCGTGCTAATTAGTACCCTAATAGAACATACTGTACAGAGATACTACAGACAGTGATTTGGCATCCAGGAACTTAGGGAGGAGCTTTTATCTCTCTCCAATATACTTAGAAAGATTACAGCGGAGAGAGATAAAAGCTCCTCCCTAAGGTTCCTGGATGCCAAATCACTGTCTGTAGTATATCTATACAGTATGTTCTACTAGTGTACTAATTAGCACGAGCAGCTTGTAACGTACAGTGGCAGTTTTGATCTTTCTATGTATAATGTAGAGAGATAAAAGCTCCTCCCTCAGTTCCTGGTTGCCAAATCACCATCCTTAGTCTCTCTGTATAGTATTTTCTATTAGGGTACTAATTAGCACGAACAGCTAATTAGTACCCTAATAGAAAATACTGTACAGAGATACTAAGTACAGTGATGTGGCATCCAGGAACTTACTGAGGAGCTTTTATCTCTCTCCATTATACATAGAAAGATTAATCTTGCCACTGTACGTTACAAGCTGTTCGTGCTAATTAGTACACTAGTAGAACATACTGTACAGAGATACTACATACAGTGATTTGGCATCCAGGAACCTTAGGGAGGAGCTTTTATCTCTCTCCATTATGCTTAGAAAGATTACAATGGAGAGAGAATAAAGCTCCTCCCTAAGTTCGTGGATGCCAAATCACTGTACTTAGTATCTCTGTACAGTATGTTCTACTAGTGTACTAATTAGCACGAACAGCTTGTAACGTACAGTGGCAAGTTTAATCTTTCTATGTATAATATAGAGAGATAAAAGCTCCTCCCTAGGTTCCTGGTTGCCAAATCACCGTCCTTAGTATCTCTGTATAGTATTTTCTATTAGGGTACTAATTAGCACGAACAGCTAATTAGTACCCTAATAGAAAATACTGTACAGAGATACTAAGTATAGTGATGTGGCATCCAGGAACTTACTGAGGAGCTTTTATCTCTCTCCATTATACATAGAAAGATTAATCTTGCCACTGTACGTTACAAGCTGTTCGTGCTATTTAGTACACTAGTAGAACATAGAGTACAGCGATACTCTGGACAGCAATTTGGCATCCAGGAATTTAGGGAGGAGCTTTTATCTCTCTCCATTATACTTAGATAGATTACAATGGAGAGATTAAAGCTCCTCCCTAAGTTCGTGGATGCCAAATCACTGTACTTAGTATCTCTGTACAGTATGTTCTACTAGTGTACTAATTAGCACGAACAGCTTGTAACGTACAGTGGCAATTTTAATCTTTCTATGTATAATATAGAGAGATAAAAGCTCCTCCCTAAGTTCCTGGTTGCCAAATCACCATCCTTAGTATCTTTGCATAGTATTTTCTATTAGGGTACTAATTAGCACGAACAGCTTGTAACGTACAGTGGCAATTTTAATCTTACTATGTATAATATAGAGAGATAAAAGCTCCTCCCTAAGTTCCTGGTTGCCAAATCACCATCCTTAGTATCTCTGCATAGTATTTTCTATTAGGGTACTAATTAGCACAAACAGCTAAATGGTACCCTAATAGAACATACTGTACAGAGATACTAAGTATGGTGATTTTGTATCCAGGAACTTATTGAGGAGCTTTTATCTCTCTCCATTATACATAGAAAGATTAATCTTGCCACTGTACGTTACAAGCTGTTCGTGCTATTTAGTACACTAGTAGAACATAGAGTACAGCGATACTCTGGACAGCAATTTGGCATCCAGGAATTTAGGGAGGAGCTTTTATCTCTCTCCATTATACTTAGATAGATTACAATGGAGAGATTAAAGCTCCTCCCTAAGTTCGTGGATGCCAAATCACTGTACTTAGTATCTGTGTACAGTATGTTCTACTAGTGTACTAATTAGCACGAACAGCTTGTAACGTACAGTGGCAAGTTTAATCTTTCTATGTATAATATAGAGAGATAAAAGCTCCTCCCTAGGTTCCTGGTTGCCAAATCACCGTCCTTAGTATCTCTGTATAGTATTTTCTATTAGGGTACTAATTAGCACGAACAGCTAATTAGTACCCTAATAGAAAATACTGTACAGAGATACTAAGTATAGTGATGTGGCATCCAGGAACTTACTGAGGAGCTTTTATCTCTCTCCATTATACATAGAAAGATTAAACTTGCCGCTGTACGTTACAAGCTGTTCGTGCTAATTAGTACCCTAATAGAACATACTGTACAGAGATACGAAGTATGGTGATTTGGCATCCAGTTAAAAGCTGTTCGTGCTAATTAGTATACTAGTAGAACATACTGTACAGAGATACTAAGAATGGTGATTTGGCATCTGGGAACTTCCAGAGGAGCTTTTATCTCTCTCCATTTTACATAGAAAGATTAAACTTTCCGCTGTACTTTACAAGCTGTCCGTGCTAATTAGTACCCTAATTGAAAATACTATACAGAGATACTAAAGACGGTTATTTGGCACCCAGGAATTTAGGGAGGAGCTTTTATCTCTCTCCATTATACTTAGAAAGATTACAATGGAGAGAGATAAAAGCTCCTCCCTAAGTTCGTGGATGCCAAATCACTGTCCTTAGTATCTCTGTACAGTATGTTCTACTAGTGTACTAATTAGCACAAACAGCTTGTAACGTACAGTGGCAAGTGTAATTTTTCTAAGTATAATGGAGTGAGATAAAAACTCCTCCCTATGTTCCTGGATGTCAAATTACCATGCTTAGCATTTCTGTACAGTATTTCCTATCTAGCCAGAAACCCTGTATCCTGTGCAAGCTAGGCGGACAACTGGAGGGGACCCGAAACACGGTTGCTTCCCGTTTCCTTTTCCAGTGTCACATAAACTAGTGGTTGGTCTGCCCCGAAAGCCAAGAGTCTCCTCTTTTGTATGGTACCAGTCCTGAGTCTCTGGGACACCCAGAACCAGAGATATCAGTACGCAAAATGGACCCATTTTCCCATAGACTATAATGGGACCGTTAATTCAGACCCACCATAGGTTCCGACGCTTGCCATGAGCCTTGTGGGGGTCACAGAAACTTGGGGTTGGTACCCTCCGGTAGCTAATTGTCTCCCCTTCCATACCAACCTAGTGATGAAGGCTCCCACCTCCCATGCTGAGAGTCACAAAGTGCCAACCTTTTTTTTTCTATGTTCCCGTGACATTCACTTTATTATTGTTTTTCTTTGTTGTACATTCAATGAAAGGGTGCACACAGGTTTCACATAAATCAAAGTAAATCTGCAGCAGCGATTCATTCTGCTATATACAAATACACAGCGGTAATGAGTATAAATTAGTGTATTCCAACGCAACTAACTGAGCAACACAGTACTGTAGATCGTCAGCATTTGTGTATTGTACCTGATCTGAACTCCCTCCCTGTCCACTGCATGACCTGTGCAGGCTCCCAGGGGGGAAGGGCGATGGGGGTAGGGAGAGGCGGTGGAAAACACTGTGCTTTTGAAATACAAGTATTAACGTCCGAGTCCCCTAAGGCATAAACCAACACCAATGGGAAGGAAGTGCCAACCTTTTTTTAATGTGTTCCTGTAACATTCACTTTATTATTATTATTTTTCTTTGTTATACATTCAATGGAAGGGTGCACACAGGTTTCACATAAATCAGAGTGGGCGGTGAATTTTCCTACATACAGTAGTATACTGTTGCACATGTCTTGTAACCTGATCGGAACTCCCTCCCTGTCTACTGCATGTACTTTGCAGGCTCCCAGGGGGGGAAGGGGAAAGTGGGATGGGGGTAGGGTGAGGCAGTGGAAAATACCGTGTTCAAAGAAAAGGCATAATCAAAACCATGGGGAACTTTGCGGTGTATCGTTATGCGCAAAGACCTCACTTATCCCTATCACCCCTGTGTATTTTAGCTAGGGGATTCTGACGCTCCTTCAGCATTGCCCCGTGACCTACCAAATCTGTGCTGTTACTTGCTCCATAGCCGAGGGCCTCCATTGGGCGAGGAGACACAGGCGGTAGCCATTTCAATTGAGTCTGCCCTGCTATAGAATTGTATGTATACCATATGGTGCATAGACCCTAAACAGTACAACTGCTCCTGCAGCTTTGCCCTAGTTTACGTGAATAACTCCCTCCCTGTCTACTGCATGACCTGTGCAGGATCCCAGGGGGGAAGGGCGATGGGCAAGCGGGAGGCGGTGGAAAATACTGTGCTTTTGAAATGCAAGTACTGTATGAGTCTGAGTCCCCAGTAGCCTCCTGCTAGCCTATTGCCCTTCCCCCCTGGGAGCCTGCACAGATCATGCAGTAGACAGGGAGGGAATTCAGGTCATGTGCAATACACAAACGCCGAATATCTACTGTATAGTACTGTTTTGCTCACAGTAGCGTCAGAATACACTCATTTCTACTCATTCCCGCTGTTTAGTTGCATTTAGCGTAAAGAATCGCTCCTGCAGATGTACTCTGATTTATATGTAACTTGTGTGCACCTTTCCATTGACTGTCTTACAATGTAGATAAAATAATACAGTGTATTATTACAATAAAAAAAAAAAAAGAAGGCACATCACGTCTCGAACCCTGGACCCCCAGCGTGGGAGGTGGGAGCCTTCACCCCTAGCCCACGACGCCTCATGAGAGACTCCCAATTTCATGTGTGAAAGTACTGCAAACAGCGCCCGGCCCCCACCCCATTGGTGTTGGTTTATGCCTTAGAGTGTTAGGCGCCGGGGTCCGCTCGGCCGTGCGGCCCGGCGCCTAGCAACCAGGGACGCCGTGCGCGTTGAGCCGCCGGCTCCCTGGCAACGCTAAGACGCCGGGCGCACGGAGCCGCTCTGACCTTAGCAACGGGGACGCCACGTTCAGCCGCGTTCCCCGTTGCTGGGTCTATTCTCATTACCCTGATTATGTGCTGGCCGTGCAGCATGCAAGCTGCACGGCATTTCTATTTGATTGTCCTGTCTGGATCCTGATTGGAGGGTGCCTGAATAAAGGCACCCTCAGGACTTCTTACAGACGCCGGTGATAGCTTCCTGTTTGCCTGTGTCTGCTGCAGAGAGTTCCCAGTCCCGGTCTTTTCGGTTGTTCCTGTCCTCAGAGATCCTGTACTCGGAAGTTACCATCTGTTCCTGGAGTCTGACCGAGCACCTTTAACATCTGGTGGTGTTCGTGAGTCGCGGCGCAGCCGTGTGTTGCGGCTTGTCCGCTTCTGTTTATTATTTTGTTTAATTGTGTTCTGGAGCTTTGCGGAGGATTCCGCTTCCACAGATCCACTCTGGTGTCCGGCGGTGCCGGATAGGAGTGTCGGATCAGTGGATCCTTGGTTGTCCTTTTTTCCTGGCGGCTAGTCCGCACATACCTTTTGATTTAGTTAGTTAGCTTGTAACCCCTGGCCTGGTTGCTTAGTCAGAGGGCCCCTTGTTATCACCCTGTCTCGGACTTCCCCTTGTCTCCCATTAAGACCTGCGGGGGCATCGGGGTTGGGCAGACATAATCCGCCCTTCGAACGCGGCTGCCATGGGCTCAAGCAACCATAGTCTCGCAGGGGATTTCTGATAACACGGGCGAGACAACGGAGTTAGGGCGCCAGGGGTTACTAGGCTATCCAGCTCCCACAACCAGCTTATTTTCCTGTACTCAGATCCCTGCCATAAGATCTCCTCCGGTCTGGAGTACAGGAATCATAACATTATC
This sequence comes from Pseudophryne corroboree, assembly GCF_028390025.1. NCBI lineage: Eukaryota > Metazoa > Chordata > Amphibia > Anura > Myobatrachidae > Pseudophryne > Pseudophryne corroboree. Next base: position 298,583,266 of record NC_086452.1, read on the forward strand.
ACCGGCCTACAAAAGAAAAGATTTAACTTACAGTAAATTTTTTCACTTTTTAGTTGGGAGATTTTTGTCGGCCTTATGAATCCCACCGGTGTTGGGCCAAACCCTGGCCAGCTTCTTGTTAGTCAGATTCAGGAACTTACTCAGATGGTTCAGGATCTGTCCCTCCGGGTGAGGTCACAGGAAGATCTGTTACGGACTTCCCCGAGGGTCATCCCTGAACCAAAAATGCATCTGCCTGACCGTTTTTCTGGGGATAGAAAACAGTTTTTTAATTTTAAAGAATCTTGCAAACTGTATTTTCGTTTAAGACCAGTTACCTCAGGTACAGAGGCTCAGCGGGTTGGGATTATTATTTCTCTACTTCAGGGGGATCCTCAGTCCTGGGCTTTTGGTTTAAAGACAGACGATCCGGCCTTATCGTCTGTAGACGCCTTTTTAAAATCTTTAGGGCTATTGTATGACGACCCTGATAGAGAGGCGTCCGCAGAAAGTCAGTTGCGTGCTCTTAGACAGGGTAGGAATCCCGCAGAGAATTATTGTACGGAGTTTCGCCGTTGGTCGAACGACTGTGGCTGGAATGACCCAGCCCTGCGCAGTCAGTTTCGCCTCGGCTTATCGGAATCTATAAAAGACAGTCTCCTCCAGTATCCCGCTCCTGAGACCCTCGATAACCTCATGGAGCTATCTATTAAAATAGATCGTCGGCTCAGAGAGCGGAGGGCTGAAAAAGGGGCATCTGTCGGGTCCTCTCCCTGGGTTCCTTCCATTCCTGTAAACATAGAGGAGCCTATGCAGATTGGTCTCTCCAAATTGTCTCCGGAAGAAAGAACCAGGAGGCAAAATTATGGTCTGTGTTTATACTGCGGAGGTAAGGGACATTTTGCCCGTAGTTGTCCAAACAAGTTGGGAAACTTCCTGACCAAGTGAATTGTGAGGGGGTTCACTTTGGTCTGCAGCTCATCTCCTCAAATAATTCACTGTTGGTTCCTGCTAAAGTTTCTTATGGCAGCCTCTGTTCCTCGGTCTCTGCTTTTGTGGACAGTGGAGCTGCAGGAAACTTTATGGATTTAACATGGGCCAAGGCCTTAGGTATTCCTCAGCTAACCTTAGGTAGGTGTATCACCATGCATGGTTTAGATGGGAGTCCTTTATCCAATGGGGTTATTTCTCTATGTACACCTCCTGTTTTGCTCTCGGTGGGAGCTCTGCATTCTGAAAAAATTTAGTTTTTCCTTACCCATTGTCCAGCAGTTCCTGTGGTTCTGGGTCATCCTTGGCTGGCCTTTCATAATCCCGTCATTGATTGGCAGTCTGGGGAGATCCTACAATGGGGTACCATCTGTGATAAAGAATGTATTACGCTTCCTATCCGAGTAGCTGCCGCCAGTTCCGCACATATTCCTGGGGAATACCAGGATTTTGTTGATGTGTTTTCCAAGGGCAATGCGGATATTTTGCCTCCCCATAGGCCTTATGATTGTGCCATTGAGTTAATTCCTGGTGCCACGTTGCCTAAAGGAAGGTTATATGCATTGTCTGGTCCTGAAACTGTGGCCATGAATGAGTATGTGAAAGAAAGCCTTGGGAAAGGGTTTATCAGGCCATCTAAATCCCCTTTAAGTGCAGGTTTCTTCTTCGTAGAGAAGAAGGATGGTTCACTCAGACCCTGCATTGACTTTAGAGCTTTGAATAAAATCTCAGTAAAGAATACTTACCCTCTGCCGCTGATCTCTGTCCTCTTTGATCAGCTACGTTCGGCTGTTATGTTTTCTAAGATTGATCTTAGAGGAGCATATAACCTCATCAGAATCAGGTCAGGGGATGAGTGGAAAACGGCATTTAGTACTCAGTCGGGCCACTATGAGTATCTGGTCATGCCATTCGGCCTATCTAACGCTCCGGCAGTTTTCCAGGATCTCATTAATGATGTGCTCCGTGAGTTTCTGGGAAGATTCGTCGTGGTCTATTTAGACGATATTTTGATATATTCTGACTCCGTGGAACAACATGTTACCCAGGTGCGTCAGGTGCTAAAGAGATTACGTGAAAATCACTTATATGCCAAGCTGGAGAAGTGTGAATTTCATGTCACGGAAGTATCCTTTTTAGGGTACATTATTTCCCCTCGGGGATTCCGAATGGAACCAAAAAAGCTCCAAGCCATCCTTAGTTGGGCGCAACCCACCAATTTAAAAGCAATTCAGCGCTTTTTAGGGTTTGCAAACTACTATAGAAGATTTATTCACTCTTTCTCTGACCTAGTTGCTCCCATTGTGGCACTTACTAAGAAGGGAGCAGATCCTACCAATTGGTCATGTGAAGCGGAGTTATCTTTTCAGGCCTTAAAACAAGCCTTTGTCTCAGCCCCTGTCCTTAGACATCCCAACCCAGAATTACCTTTCATTATTGAGGTGGATGCCTCGGAGGTTGGAGTAGGGGCTATCCTTTCTCAGAAGGATCCAGATTCCCTTGAGTTACATCCTTGTGCCTTTATGTCCAGGAAATTCTCATCTGCAGAATCCAACTACGATGTTGGTAACCGGGAATTGCTGGCTATTAAATGGGCTTTCGAGGAGTGGAGACATTGGCTTGAAGGAGCTACCCACACCATTTCAGTTTTGACTGATCACAAAAATCTTCAATACATTGAATCGGCTAAACGACTGAATGCCCGACAGGCTCGTTGGGCTTTATTTTTTACTCGTTTCAAATTCATTATCACCTTCAGACCAGGTTCCAAGAATACCAAGGCAGATGCCCTGTCACGCAGTTTCCTTCCGGTTCAAGACAACAGTCCTGTTACTCCCATACTTCCGCCTTCAGTCATTCAGGCAGGTCTCACACAGGATGTATTTTCCCAATTAAAGCTGCTTCAACATCAAGCTCCGGGAAATACTCCTGCTAGTCGTCTTTTTGTTCCTGAGTTTTTGAGAGCAACTGTTTTGGCGGAATTTCATGATAGCAAAGTTGCAGGGCATCCGGGAATCGCTAAGACTTTGGAATTAGTATCCCGCTCAGTATGGTGGCCTGGTCTTTCCAAAGACATTAAAGAGTTTGTTTTTTCGTGTCAGGTCTGTGCACAGCATAAAGTTCCCCGTTCTTTGCCTATTGGTCAACTTATGCCCTTGAAAGTTCCTCTTAGGCCATGGTCGCATATCTCCATGGATTTTGTGGTGGATCTCCCTCTGTCAGCCGGATGCCGAGTCATATGGGTGGTAGTGGACCGTTTTAGCAAGATGGCCCATTTTATTGCTCTTCCCCGATTGCCATCTGCCCAGGAATTGGCAGTCTTGTTCCTCCGTCATGTTTTCAGACTCCATGGGTTACCCACTGATATTGTTTCTGACAGGGGTCCACAATTCATTGCGCAATTTTGGAAGTCTTTTTGTGCTTCATTAAAGATGAAATTATCATTAACCTCCGGCTATCATCCACAATCCAATGGACAGACTGAGCGAGTTAACCAATCTCTAAAACAATATTTGCGTTTGTACTCGGCCAAACTCCAAAATGACTGGTCTGAGTTTCTTCCATTGGCGGAGTTTGCTTATAATAATGCCTGTCATTCCTCCACCAATGTGTCTCCATTTTTTGCAGTTTTTGGTTTCCACCACAGAGCTAATTCATTTTTTCAACATTCCTCTGTCTCCTCTCTGGCCCTGACCTCTCATCTTAAACTTATTTGGAAAAAAGTGCACCTGGCTCTCAGAAAAGCAGCTTTCCGGGAAAAAAATTTTTCTGACAGGCTCCGGCGGCCGTGCACTTTTAAAGTAGGAGACAGGGTGTGGTTGTCGACTCGCAACATCAAACTTCGACAAACCTCAGCCAGATTGGGTCCTAGATATATTGGACCATTTCTCATTATCAAAAAAGTCAATCCAGTTGCTTTCCGGTTACGTTTACCAAAAACTTTACGGATCGGAAATACCTTCCATTGCTCATTGCTTAAACCATATGTTTCGTCCAGCAGATTTCCTCGTAAAAAATCTCAGGGGAGATCACCAGTTAATGTACAGGGTCAGCAAGAGTTCTTGGTTGAGAAGGTTCTCGATTCCAAGTTGTCCCGGGGTTGGCTTTATTTTTTGGTGGATTGGAGAGGTTATGGGCCAGAGGAAAGGTCGTGGGTCCTGGATGAAGACCTTCATGCCCCAAAGCTCAAAAGGGCATTTTTTCGTGAATTTCCTCGGAAACCTGGCTTTAGGGGTTCCTTGACCCCTCCTCAAGGGGGGGGTACTGTTAGGCGCCGGGGTCCGCTCGGCCGTGCGGCCCGGCGCCTAGCAACCAGGGACGCCGTGCGCGTTCAGCCGCCGGCTCCCTGGCAACGCTAAGACGCCGGGCGCACGGAGCCGCTCTGACCTTAGCAACGGGGACGCCACGTTCAGCCGCGTTCCCCGTTGCTGGGTCTATTCTCATTACCCTGATTATGTGCTGGCCGTGCAGCATGCAAGCTGCACGGCATTTCTATTTGATTGTCCTGTCTGGATCCTGATTGGAGGGTGCCTGAATAAAGGCACCCTCAGGACTTCTTACAGACGCCGGTGATAGCTTCCTGTTTGCCTGTGTCTGCTGCAGAGAGTTCCCAGTCCCGGTCTTTTCGGTTGTTCCTGTCCTCAGAGATCCTGTACTCGGAAGTTACCATCTGTTCCTGGAGTCTGACCGAGCACCTTTAACATCTGGTGGTGTTCGTGAGTCGCGGCGCAGCCGTGTGTTGCGGCTTGTCCGCTTCTGTTTATTATTTTGTTTAATTGTGTTCTGGAGCTTTGCGGAGGATTCCGCTTCCACAGATCCACTCTGGTGTCCGGCGGTGCCGGATAGGAGTGTCGGATCAGTGGATCCTTGGTTGTCCTTTTTTCCTGGCGGCTAGTCCGCACATACCTTTTGATTTAGTTAGTTAGCTTGTAACCCCTGGCCTGGTTGCTTAGTCAGAGGGCCCCTTGTTATCACCCTGTCTCGGACTTCCCCTTGTCTCCCATTAAGACCTGCGGGGGCATCGGGGTTGGGCAGACATAATCCGCCCTTCGAACGCGGCTGCCATGGGCTCAAGCAACCATAGTCTCGCAGGGGATTTCTGATAACACGGGCGAGACAACGGAGTTAGGGCGCCAGGGGTTACTAGGCTATCCAGCTCCCACAACCAGCTTATTTTCCTGTACTCAGATCCCTGCCATAAGATCTCCTCCGGTCTGGAGTACAGGAATCATAACATAGAGGACTCGGACGCTCGCATTTGTAAAGCACAGTATTTTCCACCGCCTCCTGCTAGCCTATTGCCCTTCCCCCCTGGGAGCCTGCACAGATCATGCAGTAGACAGGGAGGGAATTCAGGTCATGTGCAATACACAAACGCCGAATATCTACTGTATAGTACTGTTTTGCTCACTTAGTAGCGTCAGAATACACTCATTTCTACTCATTGCCGTTGTGCAGTTGCATTTAGCGTAAAGAATCGCTCCTGCAGATGTACTTTGATTTATGTGAAACCTGTGTGCATCCTTCCATTGGATGTATTAGAGAGAAATTTTTTTTTTTTTAAATGAATGTCACGGGAACACATAAAAAAATGGTTGGCATTTCCTTCCCATTGGTGTTGGTTTACAGTATGCCGTAGTGGACTCGGACGCTCATGTAATTGCATTTCAAAGGCACAGTACAGTATTTCCCATCGTCTCCCCCTACCCCCATCGCCCTTCCCCCCTGGGAGCCTGCACAGGGAGGGAATTCAGGTCATGTGCAATACACAAACGCTGAAGATCTACAGTACTGTTTTGCTCAGTTAGTAGCGTCAGAATACCCTCATTTCATTCCCGCTATTTAGTTGCATTTAGCGTAAAGAATCGCTCCTGCAGATGTACTCTGATTTATATGTAACTTGTGTGCACCTTTCCATTGACTGTCTTACAATGTAGATAAAATAATACAGTGTATTATTACAATAAAAAAAAAAAAGAAGGCACATCACGTCTCGAACCCAGAACCCCCAGCGTGGGAGGTGGGAGCCTTCACCCCTAGCCCACGACGCCTCATGAGAGACTCCCAATTTCATGTGTGAAAGTACTGCAAACAGCGCCCGGCCCCCACCCCATTGGTGTTGGTTTATGCCTTAGAGGACTCGGACGCTCGCATTTGTAAAGCACGGTATTTTCCACCGCCTCCTGCTAGCTACTGTAGCCCTCCATTCCCAGACGCTCATGTATTTTAAAAGCACGGTGTTTATACATTGTCCTGTACATTCTTCCTTTTACACAATTACTGTAGTTGCGTCTCCATACACATACAGTACTCCATACTTTTTCCACCGCCTCCCGTTACGCCTACAGTATTGCCAGAGCTGTAGATCAATCCGCCGCTATACTGTACGATCGAAAGTACTGGATTAGTGGAGCATTAGCCACACAGTGGTGGAGATGTGTAATGCATGATGAGTATCTAGATCGCCTCAACGCGCCTACCTGTGATTAAACTCAGCTATCGCCTTAGCGTGACTAAACGCCCGTCTCGGCGGAGAAACAGTCAAGATAAAGGTGGCTACATCTGTAGTTACAGCTGTTCTAACAATAGTGGGATGTTGAATGTAGTCAGCAAGCATTTTTCACCTATCCCTGCACAATCACTAACTGTCCTCAGGATACGTTTACCATCTCCACTTGGGAGACCGGCGCCGGAACACCAGCAGCCAACATCCCAAAAGTGAGTATCGGGGAAGGGTTAGGACTGGCGGAGGAGGGTGGTTAGCCCTAGCTGCTACCCCCCAAGAGTTAGCCCTAGCCGCCACCCCTGGAGGGTTAGTATTAGGATAGGGGATGGAGGAGGGTAAAAATACTTACCCCCTCCAAAGTCGGGATTTTCAGTGTCTGTATGTCGCGGTCAGTCATGTGACTACTGGCATCCCGACAGCCGGGATGCCATACCCAACCCTCTTTACTTTTTCAGGCATTTCTATCTCTCCTCTCTCTATGGTGTTCCGATTGCCCACTTTCCCTTGTGCTTTACCCTCTCTCTCTCTCTCTCTCTCTCTCTCTCTCTCTCTCTCCTCCGTCTAGAGCACAGGTTCTCAAACTCTGTCCTCAGGACCCCACACAGGTCAATTTTTTGCAGGTCACCTGTAGATTTTTAAAATGTGACAGTTGGTGATACACAGTGCAGTTGCTGGGTGACATGGGAAATGTGAACCGTGTGGGGTCCTGAGGACCGAGTTTGAGAACCTCTGGTCTAGAGTATCAGTGCCAGTTGTCCACTTTACCCTTATTTTTTCCAGTGTTTCTCTCTCTCTCTCTCTCTCTCTCTCTCTCTGATGTATTTATGAGATCACAGTGATGTTTCACAGTGTAATGTGACTTATAGAGGGTTCACTGATGTATGTAGGGTATAGAGGGGTCAGTAATGCATTGTACTGTATAGAGGGGTCAGTGATGTATGTAGGGTATAAAGAGGTCAGTAATGTAGTGTATGGTGTAGATGGGTCAGTGATATATGTTGAATAAAGACACAAAGTGCAATATGGGTAAAAGGCAAGGGTCAGAGGTCCGATACAAGTGACCAGCTCCATACCTCGCACCACATAGCGTTATGTTAAACTGGGATATGTTCATTTTTGGTGTGGGGGAACGCCAAAGGAAATTTTCGCCATGGGCTCCTTTGTGATCAGGGCTGGATCTAGACCAAAGTAGTTTTATCTGAGCAGACAGGACACTGAGCAGCATTGGATCATTATCAGCCCACCGCCTCTGCTGCTAAAATAATTCTATTAGCTAGCTAACCTTCTGCCTGCCCTATCTATGATGCATAGTCTGCTGCTGCTACCAGAAAGTTCCCGGTGGCTTCACACTGACAGTGAGTCCCGGCCGGTGATGCGGGGCATGCGCGTGGGGGAGGCTCAGTTGCTATGGCTCCAACATAGCAACCGCCAACGGACTGCAATGCTTTTTCTGCAGGGGGGGGTTGCAGTACTTTACTTTGCCATGGGTGCTTGGACTCCTAGATACACCTCTGGTTGGCAAGGCACCTTAATGCACAGAAGGCTCTTTTAATCTCCATGATGATGGTTTTAATATATTTTTCTTTAGTACTTGCTTCACACTTGCTTCACCATTTTTGATCACGTACATTACCTACACTTGTCATTTCTTCAGTCTTTTATTCCTAGCTATAATTTTCCCCCCATGCAATCTCCAGCTTCATGTTTTACATTATCCATACCGACCAATTGTGTGCATATATATGCAGTTTGTTTATAGGTTGAGTATCCCTTATCCAAAATGCTTGGGACCAGAGGTATTTTGGATATGGGATTTTTCCGTATTTTGGAACAATTGCATACCATAATGAGATATCATGGTGATGGGACCTAAATCTAAGCACAGAATGCATTTATGTTACATATACACCTTATACACACAGCCTGAAGGTAATTTTAGCCAATATTTTTTATAACTTTGTGCATTAAACAAAGTGTGTGTACATTCACACAATTCATTTATGTTTCATATACACCTTATACACACAGCCTGAAGGTCATTTATTCCAATATTTTTAATAACTTGTGTATTAAACAAAGTTTGTGTACATTGAGCCATCAAAAAACAAAGGTTTCACTATCTCACTCTCACTCAAAAAAGTCCGTATTTCGGAATATTCCGTATTTCGGAATATTTGGATATGGGATACTCAACCTGTATATGTGTTATATTGATAAGCGATCTTAGTGCTACTGTGCTATTTTTTAAAGGGTACAGAGGGTTCTGTAATTAGTCACTTTTTCTTCTTATCCCAGCACATGCACACAGCCCGGGGTGAGTGTTCCGGTTACCATGACGACCGGACGGCGGTAGTGGCCTAATGCGGATGGTGTATGACCAGAAGCGCGACCGAGTGGTCTGCTTACCGATTCTTTTGGACACAGTGGCGGGCTTCTTCTTCTGTATAAATGTACGTTTGTGTGTTTAGTTGTTACCTTGACAAAGGGGCGCTGCAGCCCCGAAACTTTGGAGTTATGTGATGGGTGTTAACACTTTGATTCAAGACTCCGAGTGCCACTGTCTATTTCCCGTGGCTACTTCATGCATCTCAGAAGGCACCGGGGCGCATTTACACGCTGGGAGAGTGCCTGTCCATCGTATTAGATACCCATATATATATTTATATTGCTCGTATTATCCAGCACTCAATTAACTGTGTACAACTTGCTCCGGTGCCCTCACAAAACCACAACACAGGCTCACAGACTCTCAAATAGTGCGGCACTCGGATATAAAGTACGACTCATACGCTGTAGCTTTGTATTATCAATGTTTCAATCAATCAGAAAAGTAGAAAATCTGATTGATTGAAATGTTGATAATACGAAGCTACAGCGTATGTGTCATGGTAACCGGAACACTCACCCCGGGCTGTGTGTATATGCTGGGATAAGAAGAAAAAGCGACTAATTACAGAACCCTCTGTACCCTTTAAAAAATAGCACAGTAGCACTAAGATCGCTTATCAATATAACACATATATAAACACCATTTGAGAGTCAGTCAGTCAGTCAGTCTGTCTATCTTAATATCTATCTATCTATCTATCTATCTATCTATCTATCTATCTATCTATCTATCTATCTATCTATCTAAATATCTATCTATCTTAATATCTATCTATCTTAATATCTATCTATCTTAATATCTATCTATCTTAATATCTATCTATCTTAATATCTATCTATCTTAATATCTATCTTAATATCTATCTATCTATCTATCTATCTATCTATCTATCTATCTATCTATCTATCTATCTATCTTAATATCTATCTATCTTAATATCTATCTATCTTAATATCTATCTATCTTAATATCTATCTATCTTAATATCTATCTATCTTAATATCTATCTATCTTAATATGTATCTTAATATGTATCTTAAAAATCCAGCCAGACTTGCACTCACACATAATGCTGCACCTCCTGTTTCTTGCAGGCTATTACATTTAGCCCCAGGAGGTTTTTATATTAGCATCTACAAGTTCTATAGGCACAGGTGTCCAGATGAATTGAAATCTATGTTTCTTGCACGTGGACTCATCAATAATGTGACAGAACTTGCTAAATCAATAAATTCATTAATTCCATGTAAATCAGTTAAAAAGTGGGATATTTCACACAGACAAAAGTCTCATCTCACGCAACAATGGGATTGTTAGGCATTTCTTCATCCACAGATGTTACTGGAACACTGAAAATATTAGGCAGCTTATATTGACCCACAGTACACTACATTACTGTACAGTTTTTACCAGGGGCGTAAGTTCATACCAAACGCCTGGAGGCGAAATAGACGATGGTGCCCCCCTCACCCGCACTTTCACTCCCTCGGTCAAATCCACCAATGACCGCTTCTTCACCACCCCCTAATAACCTCTTCCCACTCCCAGCCTCTAGAAAGCTCTCCCAGCCTCCTATCCTTTAAAAGTGCCCGTAAAACTCTTATTTCTCTAACGTCCTAGTGGATGCTGGGGACTCCGAAAGGACCATGGGGAATAGCGGCTCCGCAGGAGACTGGGCACAAAGTAAAAGCTTTAGGACTAGCTGGTGTGCACTGGCTCCTCCCCCTATGACCCTCCTCCAAGCCTCAGTTAGATTTTGTGCCCGAACGAGAAGGGTGCAATCTAGGTGGCTCTCCTGAGCTGCTTAGAGTAAAAGTTTAAATAGGTTTTTTATTTTCAGTGAGACCTGCTGGCAACAGGCTCACTGCATCGAGGGACTTAGGGGAGAGAAACGAACTCACCTGCGTGCAGAGTGGATTGGGTTTCTTAGGCTACTGGACATTAGCTCCAGAGGGACGATCACAGGCCCAGCCATGGATGGGTCCCGGAGCCGCGCCGCCGGCCCCCTTACAGATGCTGAAGCAAGAAGAGGTCCATAAATCGGCGGCAGAAGACTTTCCTGTCTTCATAAGGTAGCGCACAGCACTGCAGCTGTGCGCCATTGCTCTCAGCACACTTCACACTCCGGTCACTGAGGGTGCAGGACGCTGGGGGGGGGCGTCCTGGGAAGCAATGAATTTACCTTAGTTGGCGAAAAATACATCACATATAGCTCCTGGGCTATATGGATGTATTTAACCCCTGCCAGTTTTACAGAAAAAAGCGGGAGAAGAGCCCGCCGTGAAGGGGGCGGGGCCTATCTCCTCAGCACACAGCGCCATTTTTCCCACACAGCTCCGCTGGTAGGAAGGCTCCCAGAATCTCCCCTGCATCCTGCAACTACAGAAACAGGGTAAAAAAGAGAGGGGGGCACTTATTTGGCAAAATAACAGATATAAGCAGCTATAAGGGATAGACACTTATTGTAAGGTTGTCCCTATACATATATAGCGCTCTGGTGTGTGCTGGCAAACTCTCCCTCTGTCTCCCCAAAGGGCTAAGTGGGTCCTGTCCTCTATCAGAGCATTCCCTGTGTGTGTGCTGGGTGTCGGTACGTGTGTGTCGACATGTATGAGGAGGAAAATGATGTGGAGGCGGAGCAATTGCCTATAATGGTGATGTCACCCCCTAGGGAGTCGACACCTGAATGGATGGCCGTAATTAAGGAATTACGTGACAGTGTCGGCACGTTACAGAAAACTGTTGACGACATGAGACAGCCGGCAGCTCAGTTAGTGCCTGTCCAGGCGTCTCAAACACCGTCAGGGGCTACTAAACGCCCATTACCTCAGTGGGTCGACACGGACCCAGACACAAACACTGACTCCAGTGTCGACGGTGAAGAAACAAACGTATTTTCCAGTAGGGCCACACGTTACATGATCACGGCAATGAAGGAGGTTTTGCACATCTCTGATACTGCAAGTACCACAAAAAGGGGTATTATGTGGGGTGTGAAAAAACTACCCGTAGTTTTTCCTGAATCAGATGAATTGAATGAAGTGTGGGATGAAGCGTGGGTTACCCCCGACAGAAACTGCTAATTTCTAAAAAATTATTGGCACTATATCCCTTCCCACCAGAGGTTAGGGCTCGTTGGGAAACACCCCCTAGGGTGGATAAGGCGCTCATACGCTTATCAAAACAAGTGGCGTTACCGTCTCCAGAAACGGCCGCCCTTAAGGAGCCAGCAGATAGGAGGCTGGAAAATATCCTTAAAAGTATATACACACATACTGGTGTTATACTGCGACCAGCAATCGCCTCAGCCTGGATGTGCAGTGCTGGGGTGGCTTGGTCGGATTCCCTGACTGAAAATATTGATACCCTGGACAGGGACAATATATTATTGACTATAGAGCATTTAAAGGATGCATTCCTATATATGCGAGATGCACAGAGAGACATTTGCACTCTGGCATCAAGAGTAAGTGCGATGTCCATTTCTGCCAGAAGAGGATTATGGACGCGACAGTGGTCAGGGGATGCGGATTCCAAACGGCATATGGAAGTATTGCCGTATAAAGGGGAGGAGTTATTTGGGGGCGGTCTATCGGACCTGGTGGCCACGGCAACGGCTGGGAAATCCACCTTTTTACCCCAAGTCACCTCGCAGCAGAAAAAGATACCGCCTTTTCAGGCTCAGTCCTTTCGTCCCCATAAGGGCAAGCGGGCAAAAGGCCACTCATATCTGCCCCGGGGCAGAGGAAGGGGAAAAAGACTACAACAGACAGCTTCTTCCCACGACCAGAAGCCCTCCCCCGCTTCTGCCAAGTCCTCAGCATGACGCTGGGGCCTTACAAGCGGACTCAGGCACGGTGGGGGCCCGTCTCAAGAATTTCAGCGTGCAGTGGGCTCACTCGCAAGTGGACCCCTGGATCCTGCAGGTAGTATCTCAGGGGTACAAATTGGAATTCGAGACGTCTCCCCCTCGCCGGTTCTTGAAGTCTGCTTTACCAACGTCTACCCCCGACAGGGAGGCGGTATTGGAAGCCATTCACAAGCTGTATTCCCAGCAAGTGATAATCAAGGTACCCCTCCTACAACAGGGAAAGGGGTATTACTCCACGCTGTTTGTGGTACCGAAGCCGGACGGCTCGGTGAGACCCATTTTAAATCTGAAAACCTTGAACACTTACATAAAAAGGTTCAAGTTCAAGATGGAGTCACTCAGAGCTGTGTTAGCGAACCTGGAAGAAGGGGACTACATGGTGTCTCTGGACATCAAGGATGCTTACCTCCATGTCCCAATTTGCCCTTCTCACCAAGGGTACCTCAGGTTTGTGGTACAGAACTGTCACTATCAGTTTCAGACGCTGCCGTTTGGATTGTCCACGGCACCCCGGGTCTTTACCAAGGTAATGGCCGAAATGATGATTCTTCTTCGAAGAAAAGGCGTCTTAATTATCCCTTACTTGGACGATCTCCTGATAAGGGCACGGTCCAGAGAACAGTTAGAGGTCGGTGTAGCACTATCGCAAATAGTACTACGACAGCACGGATGGATTCTAAATATTCCAAAATCGCAGCTGATTCCGACGACACGTCTGCTGTTCCTAGGGATGATTCTGGACACAGTACAGAAAAAGGTGTTTCTCCCGGAAGAGAAAGCCAGGGAGTTATCCGACCTAGTCAGGAAACTCCTAAGACCAGGCCAGGTGTCAGTGCATCAGTGCACAAGGGTCCTGGGAAAGATGGTGGCTTCTTACGAAGCGATTCCATTCGGCAGATTCCACGCAAGAACTTTTCAGTTGGATCTGCTAGACAAATGGTCCGGATCGCATCTTCAAATGCATCAGCGGATAACCCTATCTCCAAGGACAAGGGTGTCTCTCCTGTGGTGGTTACAGAGTGCTCATCTCCTAGAGGGCCGCAGATTCGGCATTCAGGATTGGGTCCTGGTGACCACGGATGCCAGCCTGAGAGGCTGGGGAGCAGTCGCACAGGGAAAAAATTTCCAGGGCTTGTGGTCAAGCATGGAAACGTCACTTCACATAAATATCCTGGAACTAAGGGCCATTTAGAATGCCCTAAGTCAGGCAAGGCCTCTGCTTCAGGGTCAGCCAGTATTGATCCAGTCGGACAACATCACGGCAGTCGCCCACGTAAACAGACAGGGCGGCACAAGAAGCAGGAGGGCAATGACGGAAGTGGCAAGGATTCTTCGCTGGGCGGAAAATCATGTGATAGCACGGTCAGCAGTGTTCATTCCGGGAGTGGACAACTGGGAAGCAGACTTCCTCAACAGACACGATCTTCACCCGGGGGAGTGGGGACTTCACCCGGAAGTCTTCCACATGATTGTAAACCGTTGGGAAAAACCAAAGGTGGACATGATGGCGTCTCGCCTCAACAAAAAACTGGACAGATATTGTTCCAGGTCAAGGGACCCTCAGGCAATAGCTGTGGACGCTCTGGTAACACCGTGGGTGTACCGGTCAGTGTATGTGTTCCCTCCTCTTCCTCTCATACCAAAAGTACTGAGAATCATAAGAAGGAGAGGAGTAAAGACTATACTCGTGGCTCCGGATTGGCCAAGAAGGACTTGGTACCCGGAAATTCAAGAGATGCTCACGGAAGACCCGTGGCCTCTACCTCTAAGACAGGACCTGCTCCAGCAGGGACCATGTCTGTTCCAAGACTTACCGCGGCTGCGTTTGACGGCATGGCGGTTGAACGCCGGATCCTGAAGGAAAAAGGCATTCCGGATGAAGTCATCCCTACCCTGATCAAAGCCAGGAAGGATGTAACCGTACAACATTATCACCGTATTTGGCGTAAATATGTTGCGTGGTGCGAGGCCAGGAAGGCCCCTACGGAGGAATTTCAACTGGGTCGATTCCTGCATTTCCTGCAAACAGGACTGTCTATGGGCCTCAAATTAGGGTCCATTAAGGTTCAAATTTCGGCCCTGTCGATATTCTTCCAAAAAGAACTAGCTTCTGTACCTGAAGTTCAGAAGTTTGTCAAGGGAGTACTGCATATACAGCCTCGTTTTGTGCCTCCAGTGGCACCTTGGGATCTCAATGTAGTGTTGGGATTCCTAAAATCACACTGGTTTGAACCACTCTCCACTGTGGACTTGAAGTATCTCACTTGGAAAGTGGTAATGCTGTTAGCCCTGGCTTCAGCCAGGCGTGTATCAGAATTGGCGGCTTTATCCTATAAATGCCCTTACCTAATTTTTCATACGGACAGGGCAGAATTGAGGACTCGTCCTCAATTTCTCCCTAAGGTGGTTTCAGCATTTCACTTAAACCAACCTATCGTGGTGCCTGCGGCTACTAGGGACTTGGAGGATTCCAAGTTGCTGGACGTAGTCAGGGCCCTGAAAATATGTTTCCAGGACGGCTGGAGTCAGAAAATCTGACTCGCTGTTTATCCTGTATGCACCCAACAAGCTGGGTGCTCCTGCTTCTAAGCAGACGATTGCTTGTTGGATTTGTAGTACAATTCAGCTTGCACATTCTGTGGCAGGCCTGCCACAGCCAAAATCTATAAAAGCCCATTCCACACGGAAAGTGGGCTCATCTTGGGCGGCTGCCCGAGGGGTCTCGGCTTTACAACTTTGCCGAGCAGCTACTTGGTCAGGGGCAAACACGTTTGCTAAATTCTACAAATTTGATACCCTGGCTGAGGAGGACCTGGAGTTCTCTCATTCGGTGCTGCAGAGTCATCCGCACTCTCCCGCCCGTTTGGGAGCTTTGGTATAATCCCCATGGTCCTTTCGGAGTCCCCAGCATCCACTAGGACGTTAGAGAAAATAAGAATTTACTTACCGATAATTCTATTTCTCATAGTCCGTAGTGGATGCTGGGCGCCCATCCCAAGTGCGGATTGTCTGCATTACTTGTACTTAGTTATTGTTACAAAAATCGGGTTATTGTTGTTGTGAGCCATCTTTTCAGAGGCTCCTTCTGTTATCATGCTGTTAACTGGGTTCAGATCACAAGTTGTACGGTGTGATTGGTGTGGCTGGTAATGAGTCTTACCCGGGATTCAAAATCCTTCCTTATTGTGTACGCTCGTCCGGGCACAGTATCCTAACTGAGGCTTGGAGGAGGGTCATAGGGGGAGGAGCCAGTGCACACCAGCTAGTCCTAAAGCTTTTACTTTGTGCCCAGTCTCCTGCGGAGCCGCTATTCCCCATGGTCCTTTCGGAGTCCCCAGCATCCACTACGGACTATGAGAAATAGAATTATCGGTAAGTAAATTCTTATTTTTCATTCAAGATTCCCACCCCTGAACCATACTGTATATCCAGGCCCTACTTACCCCAGCTCCACTACTATCTGTGTGTCCACCCATATGCCCTGCAGTATCTAATCTCTCTGCCCTATTATCTTTTACCTTAATAGGTAATTGATGTATTTCTGTTACAGGTACATTACACACACACACAACCACATATACAGTATACACATACACACAGCCATATATATACATAAACACACACACACACACACACACACACACACACACACACACAACCACATATATATACACACACGCAGCCATGTATAAAACACACACACACACACACACACACACACACACACACACACACACACACACACCTACATATATACATATACAATACACACACTCATATATACACAGCCACATATATACTCTATCTCTCTGTCCCTGCCCTGGCACTCTCTCTCCCCTGTCAGTCCCCTCTCTTCTCACCTCACCAGTTGCTCCTCATCGCTTCCCCTGCTGGATCTGCCTCTTTGTGCGGTAGCTGACCAGCCAGGGTGTTGGGCGAAATCTGTGCAGTCTGGGGGTCAGGAGGTGGGAGCCAGACAGCCGGGAGTCGGGCAGCCGGGGATCAGGAGGCAGCGGCAGGAGCCGGACGATTAGGAGGCAGCGGCGGGAGCCGGGCGATTGGGAGGCTGTGGCGGAAGCCGGGCAGCCGGGGGATCAAGAGGCAGCTGCGGGAGCCGAGCAGCCAGGGGGTTAGGAGGCAGTGGTGGGAGGCGGGTAGCAGGGGAATCAGGAGGCAGGGGCGGGAGCCGGGCATCTGAGGGTCAAGGAGGTGGGAGCCGGAGACTCAGAGTGCGGGGGTGGAGCTAGACAGCCTGGAGGTCACAAGGCAGGAGCCGGAGACTCGGAGTGCGAGGACCGGAGCCGGGCAGCCGGGTTATCAGGGAATGGGCACACAGTAACTGAAGTGAACCAGAGGCAATGGAGAAGGTGCCCTCTTCACTGCTGGAGCCCGGCGGCAACTGACTCCATTGCCTCCGGGACTTCCGCCACTGGTTTTTACTGAGTCTCACATGCAAGTACTTTTACCATTCTTACATTTTCGGTATGTACTCTTTTAGGTATGTACTATTTTATGCAGCCGCTGGGTGTGGGGGGGTCCTGCCATGCTGACTGATCAACAATGGGGGAGGTTGCGGGGAGGTAGACGGTCCCTCTGAGAGCAGCAGCGGATGGAAGTTTCCCTGCAGTTGCACACGCTATTGATCTGACAGGTCGCATCCTGTGCGATCAGGTCAGATAAAGCACTTGCTGGTGTGGTCGCATCTGAAGCGACCGAGCCAGGCAAGTGGTTAAAACAAGCCGAACAGAATACAGTATTCCATGAACTAATATAAGTAGAAGATCTTATGTTGACAACGATTCATAGATAAAATAAGATCCAATGGGGGGAGATTTACCAAAGCTTGGAGAGAGAGAGAGAGATAAAGTACTAACCAAGCAGCTGCTGTTATTTTACAAGCTGTGGCCCAGATTTATCAAGCCTTGGAGAGTGATAAATTGCATGGTGATAAAGTACCAACCAACCAGCTCCTAACTAACATGTTACAGGCTGTGTTTCAAAAATGATGGTTAGCAACTGACTGGTTGGTACTTTATCACTGTGCAATTTATCACTCTCCAAGCCTTGATAAATCTGGGCCTGTGTTTGAAAAAAGGAACTGATTGGTTGCTACTTAACTTCTCTCTACTTTATCTACCTCCAAGCTTTGATAAATCTCTCCCATAGAATGCAAATGATCAGTTCCACTAACGGTGCCAATTACCAGATGGCTTAGACTTTTGCAGTAACTTGTAACCTGTTTGTATCCACAGCTACTCAGTGTTTAGTCATGTCCAGCTTCTGACCATTTTGACCAAGAAATAAAATATTTTTTAAATGTTATATTGGTAATTTTAAATGAGTTCTTTGTTGGCTCTCCTTTAATACTCTTGCAAACTTTCAAGATCTTGCATATCGCTCTGCTTTCTGTAAATATCTAATGCTGAACAGTTGTGTTGAAAGCACAGATTTTAATCTTTTTTTATCCTTTGACCCAAAAATACCATGGGTCAGCTTTTGCAATACTACTAAAGCATATTGAAACAAAATTGTATGAAACATGTTTTTATAACAGTCACACTAATTAGTATATAGTTTGCAAAGATAGCATCATGGGGAAACCATCAAAATATGCATGGATGGCCGTGTTTTGTGTCCCAATCCCTCTGTCTTAAAAGCCCTAGTGTAAGCATGCCATATTACTACATGATAAAAGTTAGCCTGAAGTAAACATATCATATCATTTAAGTAATATTCTTTTACAGTGAGTTAAAGACACTCAACCATTGATTTTATCTTTAACAACCAACAGAGTCCACATCCATAAGAGCCACAATAAACACTTTTCTTTTGTCAATAAATCTTTTAAAGTAATGTTTATTACAGGAAACATACAGTTTCCAGGAATATTCTTATGGTCAGGTTTCCCTGAATTCTAGTTTCATATCCATTTTATAAGTATAGCTCCAATAAATGGTAGTAGTAGTATGTCATTCTCCCACCCCTGCCAAAGGGGAAATATTGAATTGCTATTTTAAGCGTAATTTATGGCGGTTAGACAAATACAAGTCAAAACAGTACAAGAAAAAAATCTCTCAAATGTAAAGTTTAGCATTGACATTACAAAAAAGCAGAGGCGGAACTACCGGTGGTGCAGCAGGTGCATTGCACTGGGACCCCTGTGGACTAAGGGCTCCATTGCTCCACAGACCAGCAGTGAGTTTTCCCCTGCCTCTCCGTCCGGCCATTTTGAACAATGTTGGAAGACTAGCCCAGCACTGGGAGCAGGGGACCTGCTCCTTACCTTAAGGAGGAAGGGCTGTTCTCTTGTGTTGCAGCTGCATCAGTCTACTTTCTCGTGGGAGGAGATGTACTAAGCCTTGGAAAGTGATACAGTGCACAGAGATAAAGCACCAGCCAATCAGCTCCTAATTGTCACATTACAGACTTTGTTTGCAAAATAACAGTTAGGAGCTGATTGGTTGATACTTGATCTCTCTCCAAGGCTTTGTACATATAACCCTCAGACTGTCCTGCCGCTTACTAGCTCTGATAATCACAGCCATGTACTTCCTCTAGTTTACAGCTGTCTGTGAATTTGAGGCAGCTGACGGACAGTGTAACTGGCATTTTGAGATCCTGCATGACTGATGAAAGCTACTTCTAGAAGAAAAAGAAGACTTTTCTAGCAGCACTCTTTACTCTTGTAAATACAATAAGAATTTACTTTCTCTTGCGTCCTAGAGGATGCTGGGGTCCACATTAGTACCATGGGGTATAGACTGGTCCACCAGGAGCCATTGGCACTTTAAGAGTTTGAGAGTGTGGGCTGGCTCCTCCCTCTATGCCCCTCCTACCAGACTCAGTTTAGAAAATGTGCCCGGAGGAGCCGGTCACAGCTAGGGGAGCTCTCCTGAGCTTTCCTAATGAAGTTTAGTTTAGAGTTTTCTATTTTACATGGAGGCTGCTGGCAACAGCCTCCCTGCAGCGTGGGACTAAGGGGGGGAGCAGTGTCTGCCCTGCAGGGTCTGAGCCACTGACTCTGCTGACTGGACACTGAGCTCCAGAGGGGCTGATCGGTCTCCGCCGCAGGGGAACCGCTCACTCCAGCAGCATGCCGCCGACCCCTTACAGAGCTGAAGCAAGTGGTGAGTTACCAGAGGCACACTGTGCGGCGCTGTGAGGGGCGCCCTGGGCCAGCGCTTACCCCTCACACTGGTCAGCAAGTCTGTCGGGCTCCCGGGATCCCAGCCAGCACAACTCCTCAGGCCAGTTTCAAATACAGAAGAGCGGGAAGACAGCGCCATGAAGGGGGCGGAGCTTCTCCTCAGAGCGGACCCTGCAGCGTTCCAGCGCCATTTTCCTTCATGCTGTAGCTGAAGGAAGATCCTGGTCTCTCCACAGCAGCTCCAGATTACTGTAATACTGTACCAGGGGGTTGTAGAAGGGAAGGGAGGCTGATTGTTTGACTGTGTGTCCTATTAAGGTGCACAAGTCAGCGCTGATAAGGGGTTTTCTCCTTGTGTTAAGCGCTGGTATGGGTTGGCTCCAATCTCTCTCTCTTGCCATTCTTGGGGGGAAAACTCTGTCTTACCCCATCCTGTGTGTGTGTGTGGTGTGTTTGGTGGTCACCAGCAGCAATGTCCAGGGATACAGTGTCATATGCTGCAGAGGATTTATCCTCACAGGATGATCCCATTCCATGTAATCAGGTTAGCACTGGTTTGGCACAGATTCCAGCAAGGGAACCAGAGTGGTTTTCCGCTATCAAAACTTGGATTTCTCAGATATCTGACAGGGTTACCAGTAATGAGTCTACAACCCAGGTATTGCAATCCTCTATGGCTGTATGGCCCTTGTCTGGTACCTCGGGTCACCCCACTATATTCCCCCACAAACGTGCGCTTGTGCAGGTAACACAAGACGACACGGATACCGATTCTGACACTACAGATGGGGATGTATTGCGGGGGTCCGCATCTCTTGCAAGGGGGGGTACAGTTGTTGATAGAGGCTATCAGGGATGTGTTAAATGTTAATGATACCACACCTGAGCAGGTTGAGGAGGCTTTCTTCACTGAAAACAAGAAAGCCTCGCTAACCTTCCCTGCGTCAAAAGAGCTGAATTCTATATTTGAAAAGGCCTGGATGAATCCTGAAAAGAAGTTTCAGATTCCTAAGAGGATTCTGGTAGCTTTTCCTTTCCCTGAGGAGGATAGGAAAAAGTGGGAAAACCCGCCAATTGTTGATGCATCTGTATCCAGACTCTCCAAGAGGGTGGTTTTTTCCGGTGCCGGGATCTACCGCCTTAAAGGAGCTGGCAGATAGGAAAATTGATAATACTCTGAAATCAGTGTACACGGCTTCAGGGACCATATTCCGCTCCACTATTGCTAGTGCATGGATTGCGAAGGCAATAGTGAAGTGGTCGGCTACCTTAATTGAGGATTTGGATTCAATGGCTAGGGATGACGTTGTGTTATACTTACGCAACATTCATGATTCTGCAGGTTTTATGGTTGAATCCATGAAAGACCTGGGTTCCGTGGCTGCAGGAATTTCTTCCATGTCTGTTTCAGCTCGTCGGGGACTATGGCTCCGGATATCTACCGCTACAGCGGGTAAGTCTCCATATCTTCCCTCAGCAGCACCTGCTCCGAAGAGATCCTTCTCCTCAGCTACGCAGCAGTCCTTTTGGCCCAACAAGTACAGAAAGGCCAAGTCATCCAATACCTTCTTCAGGGGAGGTAAGGTTAAATCCAAGAAGCCTGCCGCCGCAGGTTCCCAAGAACAAAAGCCTACTTCAGGTACTCCAAAGTCCTCCGCATGACGGTGGACGGGAAGGGCCGGAGCTGGGGCCTGTGGGAGCGAGACTCAGACAGTTCAGTCAGGTCTGGGTATCGTCCGGCCTGCATCCCTGGGTAGTAGATATTGTCTCAGGGATACAGGCTGGAATTTCAAAGTCTCCCTCCTCACCGTTATTTCAGGTCGGGCTTACCAACTCTGTTGGAGGACGGCACTGTGCTTCAAGACGCTGTCCAAAGGCTGGTGGAGACACAGGTCATTGTGCCGGTACCACCGCACATGCTGACAAAGGGTTACTATTCAAACCTTTTCGTGGTACCGAAACCGGATGGTTCGGTCAGGCCCATTCTGAACCTCAAATCATTGAACCCCTTTTTAAAGGAGTTCAAGTTCAAGATGGAGTTTCTCAGGGCGGTGATATCAGGTCTGGAAAAGGGGGAATTCCTGGTGTCATTGGATATCAAGGATGCGTACCTTCACATTCCGATCTGGTTGCCCCATCAGGCTTATCTCCGCTTCGCATTGCTGGACTGTCATTTTCAGTTCCAGGCCCTGCCATTCGGCCTCTCCACAGCACCGAGGGTGTTTGCCAAAGTGATGGCAGAAATGATGATGCTACTCCGCAAGCAGGGTGTGAAAATCATTCCTTATCTGGACGATCTCCTGATAAAGGCATCGTCCAGGGAAAAGATGTTGCAGTCCATTGTTCTCACAACGCGACTGCTCCAGAGTCACGGGTGGAGTCTGAATTTTCCAAAATCACATTTGGAACCAACCCAGAGATTGTCATTTCTGGGAATGATCCGGGATACGGAAGTGCAGCGGGTGTTTCTTCCACGGGACAAGTCGTGGTGATCCAATCCATGGTCCGGGCTGTCTTGAAGCCACCCCGGGTGTTGGTTCATCCATGCATTCGCCTATTGGGAAAGATGGTAGCCTCCTACGAGGCTCTCCAGTACGGGAGGTTCCATGCTCGGCCCTTTCAACTGGAAGTCCTGGACAAGTGGTCGGGATCTCACCTCCACATGCATCAGAGAATTCGTCTGTCGCCAAAGGCAAGGATTTCTCTCCTCTGGTGGCTCCAATTGCCTCACCTCCTGGAAGGCAGCAGGTTCGGGATTCAGGACTGGGTCCTGCTAACAACGGATGCGAGCCTCCAGGGCTGGGGGGCGGTCATACAAGGAGTAACCTTCCAAGGACGGTGGTTAAGCCTGGAGGCTGGCCTGCCCATCAACATCCTGGAACTAAGAGCCGTCTACAACGGTCTTCTTCAAGCGGCCCCTCTTCTGAGAAATCGGGCCATCCAAGTGCAGTCAGACAACGTAACAACAGTGCCTTACATAACCCGACAGGGCGGAACGAAGAGCAGAGCGGCAATATCAGAGGTGACAAGAATACTCTTCTGGACAGAAAAACACGCGTTATCGCTGTCAGCCATCTTCATTCCGGGAGTAGACAACTGGGAAGCAGACTTCCTCAGCAGACACGATCTCCATCCAGGAGAGTGGGGACTCCATCCGGAGGTTTTCAAGGAAATAGCAGATCTTTGGGGATTGCCCCAAATAGACATAATGGCCTCTCGTCTCAACAAGAAGCTTCTGCGTAATTGTTCCAGGTCGAGGGACCCACAGGCAGTGGCAGTGGATGCCCTAGTTTCTCCGTGGGTGTTCCAGTCAGTGTACGCGTTTCCACCACTCCCACTCATCCCAAGAATCCTAAAGCTCATAAGGAGAACAAGGGTTCAAGCGATCCTCATTGCCCCAGACTGGCCAAGAAGGGCTTGGTACGCGGACCTTCTAAATCTACTGCTAGAAGAGCCGAGGCCTCTTCCGGAGGACCTGCTGCAGCAGGGGCCGCTCGCCTATCAAGACTTAACGCTGCTACGTTTGACGGCATGGAAATTGAGAGCCTGATTCTTGCTCGGAAGGGCATTCCGAGCAAGAATACAGGCTAGGAAAGGGGTAACGTCAAAACATTACATTCGTATTTGGAAGAAATATGTTTCTTGGTGTGAGTCCAAGAAGTTTCCTGCGGTGGAATTTCAACTGGGACGTTTCCTCCTCTTCCTGCAAGCTGGAGTGGATATGGGTTTGAGGTTGGGATCTGTGGAGGTCCAGATTTCAGCCTTATCCATTTTCTTTCAGAAGCAATTGGCTGCCCTCCCTGAGGTTCAGACCTTTTTGAAGGGAGTTCGGCATATCCAACCTCCATTTGTACCGCCTACAGTCGGATTGGTTTGAGCCTCTACAGGAAGTGGAGCTCAAGTTTCTTAAATGGAAGGCGGTCACTTTGTTGGCCTTAGCTTCTGCTAGACTTGTCTCCGTGCTGGGGGCTTTATCCTGTAAAAGCCCGTACTTGATCTTCCACGAAGATAGAGCTGAGCTCCGGACACGCCAGCAGTTTCTTCCGAAGGTTGTGTCTGCATTTCATATCAACCAGCCTATTGTGGAGCCAGTGGCTACTGACTCCTCAATTAAATCAAAGTCCTTGGCTGTTGTAAGGGCTCTTAACATATATGTGAAGAGAACTTCTCGTCACAGGAAGTCAGACTCTCTGTTTGTCCTATATGATCCCAAGAAAATTGGGTGTCCTGCTTCTAAGCAGACGATATCTCGCTGGATCAGGTTCACTATCCAGCATGCTTATTTTACGGCAGGATTGCCGTGTCCAAAATCTGTCAAGGCCCACTCTACTCGTACTCTGGGTGTCTCGGCATTACAACTTTGCCAAGCTGCAACTTGGTCTGGGTCGAACACGTTTGCAAAGTTTTACAAGTTCGATACTTTGGCATCTGATCTGAAGTTTGGTCAATCGGTTCTGCAGGAGCCTCCGCGCTCTCCCTCCCGTTCTGGGAGCTTTGGTACATCCCCATGGTACTAATGTGGACCCCAGCATCCTCTAGGACGTAAGAGAAAATAGGATTTTGGTACCTACCGGTAAATCCTTTTCTCGTAGTCCGTAGAGGATGCTGGGCGCTTGCCCAGCGCTTCGTTTTCCTGCTATTGTTATTTGGTTCAGTACAACTTCATTTTAGTGGAGTACTGCATTGTTACTTGGTAAGTAATGTTTCAGCTGTTGCTGAGTAGTTCAAGATAGTTGTCTTGACATGCCTTGTATGTGTGAGCGAGTATGAATCTCACCACTATCTGTGTTAAGTCCTTCTCTCGAAGTATGTCGTCTCCTCTGGCACAGTTTCTAGACTGAGTCTGGTAGGAGGGGCATAGAGGGAGGAGCCAGCCCACACTCTCAAACTCTTAAAGTGCCAATGGCTCCTGGTGGACCCGTCTATATCCCATGGTACTAATGTGGACCCCAGCATCCTCTACAGACTACGAGAAAAGGATTTACTGGTAGGTACCAAAATCCTATTTTTATTTGGTATGTTTTAAAATAGTTCTAGAGAGCAATTGTTCTCATTATTCTGCCCGTCCATTTAAATGTACAGTATTATTTATACATCAAATGTAATCGTATGTGTATATGCAGCTGCACTAATGTTTTTTGTAAATTTCTTCACACTAATGGTGTGTGCACACGGTGAGATATTTCTTTGCGATTTTGACTATATTGTCAAAATCGCAAAGAAAGTTGGTGCAGATAGCAAGGTGAAAGTCACCTTGCGATCCCGATGCGATACCGAATCGTGGTCAGTATCGCATACCTAGATAGACTGTGCAGGCAAGTCAATTTTGTCTATCTTGTGTAAAAGATAGTCAAAATTGACACTTAGCCAAAATCGGACAAAGCCAGGTCGGTATCGCAAGCATATAACGACTGTGCTTACAATACGTAAGCACTGTCGTTATATGCTAGCGATACCGACCTAGTCCCTGTCGCGTAGTGAGAATCGGGCATAGCCCGTATCTCACCATGTGTACACACCTTAAAGCCCTCTTGTTTATTTATAGTATTGGTTGTGTTGAATTTTTATTTGTTATTTTCACATCAAAATACAAATGCCAGAAAAATGCACTAATTAACACAGTGCTCTAATAAGGGATACCAATATCCTCTGTTATATAAGGTTTTGTCTTGATCCCAGCTATATGATTATAAAGAATAATTTTGTTTAGTAACGACGGTACACGTTACCCTAATTATTACTAATTGTGAGTGATATCTAGCCAAGTGTACATATATTGGTAATCTTCCAAGGATTACCATTTAAATTGCCAGGCAGAATATTGAGAACAATTCCTCTCTTGAACTATTTTAATACATACTAAAAGTAGATTTTTATTGTATTTACAAACGTTGAGTGCCCCCATAAAAGAGTTTTTGTTTTCTTCTAGCAGTAGCAGTCTGTACTCAGGGGAGCACCATCAACCCATGTATGTCTCAAGGTATTTTCCACGCAGGTGGCCTTATAAAAAGTAATAGGTACAGATGTAGCCATGCTCATCCGCATCACTCATTTCTGTGGGCAGCGACTAGCACAAGATGTCGCTATGCGAATGCCCGTGCATATGCTTTGTGACAACGATGCATGTGGCTACATCTGTAGTTGGTTTAGTGATTGGAATATACATATTCCTTATTCTCCCTCTACCACCTTCTTGATTTACCTTACTCAAGTTGGAGGAGAGGGAAATGCCTAGTGCGGTTGATTTTTCCCTTTCCCCTCTCCCAGTTTATTATTGAGGAAAGAACAGGGGCCAGGATGCCCCCTCTCAGACAGAGCAGTGGCCACTATGATCCTGCTCTCACTAAGGTACATCCAGGCCCGCCATCATGGGGGTACTATGGGTACAACTGTTGTGGGCCCAGCCACTTTCACAGAGAGTGGAGGGCCCGGGATGCTTTGCCTCATTCCGGCTGCCGCTATTGTCACCATTGCCTCCCTGCTCTGCAGTAAAGTGACAGCGGCCTTGTTCTCCCTTCAGCGCCGCCTGTCTCTCATGGCCCGAATCTCACTGCTGAAGCAGTGAACAAACTGCCGGAAAGAGAGCCCTGCTGCTGATGCCACTGAACAATAAAGTTTATTGCGTAGAATTGCTGACCTGAGTAACAGTGTGGTAAAGAAGAAAAAGATGTTGACACACACAAGATGGGGTGTAAGCAAGGTTGTAATGGCTGAGAGAGGCAGAAGGGGGCCTGGGGCTGGTTGTGTGTGCAGGCTGTCACACCATTGCCTACTGATTTACTAATCATTGCATGCTTATTTGTGTGCAGGGCTGGAACTCTGACTGCCTAAACCCCACCCCCCCCCCCCCATAAAAAGAAAAGAAAAGACAACAACAACTATTGTTGACAGTGTTTCACCCTCACAAAATGAAAACTTGGTGATTGATAGAAACCAGGATGCCTCATATAAAATTGTTTTGTTTGGGTACAGATAAGGGGCGCGGGGTGGGCCCTGCCTAGTTTGTCTGTTCTGGGCCCCACACTTTCTGATGGCAGCCCTGGGTACATCCACCTGTTCTCTGCACCATGTAGGACTGTGAGCTTGTACTTGTCACCTGGTGCTACCTCTCCCTGCCACCCTCTACCACGGGTGTGGTTCATAGGGTCGACCACGTTTAGGTCGACCACTATTGGTTGACAGTAACGAAGTCGACATCCAAAATAGGTCAACACAAGCATTAGGTCGACACGAGCAAGGTCGACATGACAAAAGGTCGACATTAGGTTTAAAAAAAAAATTGTGCCGTTTTCTTCATAGAGTGACCAGGAATCCCAATTGGTGCACCATGTGTACCCTCGCATGGCTCGCTTTGCTCGCCATGCTTCGGGCAAGGTGCCAATTGTTGTCCACGTGGATCGTAAACCATGAAAAAGTTCAAAAAATGAAAAAATAATGGTGAAAAACTCATGTCGACCTTTTGTCATGTCGACCTAGAACAAGTCAACCTAGTGACCATGTTGACCTAGAAACCCTGTCAACCTAATGCATGTCGACCTAGTGACTGTCGACCTAAGTGTGGTCGACCTAGAGACCGGATACCCTCTACCACACCCTGCCACCCACTGCCTCTCTATGCCATCCACTGCCTCTCCATCACACGTGTCTCACACTGCCATGTGGCATATTATAAACTTGGGGTGGGGCACCCAAAGCATATTTTTGCACCTGGGCCTACCAAGTTATGCCACTACTAACAAGGCTACATACACATTGTTTTTTTTCATTTTATTAATAGTGCCTGAAAGAACAATGGGGGTAATTCCAAGTTGATCGCAGTTGGGCAAAACCATGAGGGTCATTCTGAGTTGTTCGCTCGTTATTTTTTTCTCGCAACAGAGCGATTAGTCGCTAATGCGCATGCGCAATGTCCGCAGTGCGACTGCGCCAAGTAAATTTGCTATGCAGTTAGGTATTTTACTCACGGCATTACAAGGTTTTTTTCTTCGTTCTGGTGATCGTAATGTGATTGACAGGAAGTGGGTGTTTCTGGGCAGAAACTGGCCGTTTTATGGGTGTGTGTGAAAAAACGCTACCGTTTCTGGGAAAAACGCGGGAGTGGCCGGAGAAACGGAGGAGTGTCTGGGCGAACGCTGGGTGTGTTTGTGACGTCAAACCAGGAACAACAAGCACTGAACTAATCGCGCTGGCAGAGTAAGTCTCGAGCTACTCAGAAACTGCACAGAGAAGTATTTTTGCAATATTGCAAATCTTTCGTTCGCAATTTTGATAAGCTAAGATTCACTCCCAGTAGGCCGTGGCTTAGCGTGTGCAAAGCTGCTAAAAGCAGCTTGCGAGCGAACAACTCGGAATGACCCCCCATGTGCACTGCAGGGGAGGCAGATTTAACATGTGCAGAGAGAGTTAGATTTGGGTGTGGTGTGTTCAATCTGCAATCTAATTTGCAGTGTAAAAATAAAGCAGCCAGTATTTACCCTGCACAGAAACACTATAACCCACCCAAATCTAACTCTTTCTGCAAATGTTATATATGCCTCCCCTGCAGTGCACATGGTTTTGCCCAACTGCTAAAAAATTTCCTGCTGTAATCAACTTGGAATTACCCCCAATATTCCCATATGATCACTGTAAAGTAATGCTAAGTAGAGTTTTTCATTATCTTAAGTTCCTTTTCTTTTTTAACTACTTTAGTCATGGGTAAAAGCATGAAAAATTAGGCTGGCAACAAAAACACTGTAATACAGTCTTGGATTATTGCAATAAAAAATAATAATAATCAAAAATCTATAATTATTAGCTCAGTATGTTAACCCACCTGTGCTAAAGCAGCAACATCCCAAATGTCTGGTCTGTAAGTGGGTTTGGGAAATACTGGGTAGAAGGAAAAACCAATGGTACAGCCGCTTTCCTTCTTAAGCAAAGAAAGCTATCACATAAGAGCACGAGCGCTGGACATCATATGCTGTGTGGATTGATAAATAGGCCATTTTCACAGGATTTTTAGGGCATTTGATAAATAGACCCCTCAATAAGAGGGGATATGGGAAGTAGCATACTGTGCAATAACAGTTCTGATTTGTTGCTTTTGGTTTTAAATATATTGTAGTTTTGCACAGGAAAGTTAGATTGTATGAGCTAGCAAATATTTTATGTAATACTTTATATAACATATCACTAATGCACTTTGGGGCTTCTGTTCATAGGATGGTCACACAGTTCTTATGGAAGTTGAAGATGTTCTTTCACGCATGGAGTCTTTGAAATGGTTGGAGGGGGGACTTGCCCCCAGCAAGAGTCAGAGCAAATTGTCTATCCTGATCCGCCGTCCCTTCTTGTGCCCCGATCTCGTTATCGTCTGTTCCGGGACAGCGAGAGACAACTTGTCGAGCAGTCTGTGGTTACACTTCAGGCCAGTGGCTTCTATTGGGGACCACTTCCTACAGTTCAGGCCCACTCCATGCTGCAGAGAGAGACAGCTGGCACCTTCCTTGTGCGTGACAGTTCTCAAGGCAACCACCTATTTAGTGTCAGCATCAAGATGGAATCTGGCCCTATCAGTGTGCGGGTCCTGTTTATCAAAGGAAGGTTTTGGTTGAGAGAACTTTTCTCAGATTGCCCAGTGAAACTTCTGGAGCAGGTGGTGGATAGGAGCGGACACAATCCCCTGTGTTGCCAAAATGGTATTAAATTAGTACTTTTTAAACCATTGCGTAGGACACGTGTTCTCAGCTTGCAGCAGCTCTGCCGTAGATGCATTGTGACTGAATATGGGAGGGAAGGACTGTCTAGTCTCTCCATCCAACCTGCACTTCGTAGGTTTATTGAGGAGTTCCCCTTCAAGATATGACAAGCCAATAAGGTGAGGCAGACAATTCAAAGCAAAAGGTTGGTCCAACTTCTATAAAACTATCTTTAAATGACCCTTTTAAACCTACAGTAAAATATATATTGCTATACAGAAGTATCCTCATACACCTAACATCTATACACTATACGGCACGAGATACCCGGCTTGACTCAGACACTACGAGAGGTGTAGCATACCGCCTTTTTCTTTAATTTTTTTTTTGCGTAGCAGAAGCACCACTCAAAGTGTACTAGAAACACTAGGCTGCAAATTTAACCACACAGGAATTAGTTTTAAACACATACAAAGTTGCAGATGGAGCACAATGGTGTGAGAAAAAGCCATGGATGCTGCATCTTAGCACTTCGTATACAGATTCAAAGTCAGTTGCACACAGATATACAAATGATGAACATTAAATTGATCAGTACAATGTAGTTAAAGTAGTTTTGTCACTCCCAGCCAGGGGCGGCTCCAGATGTGGGGCTGCAGCTCGGTTAAAAATTCAAATAACGGAGCCACACCAACAGCCAGTGAGCCAGTTTAAAATGGCAGTTGATGACCGTTGGTGTGACTCCCCGATTTGAAATTTGAACTGAACTGCAGCACCTCCTCTGGAGCCTCAACGTGGTCAAGTCAGACTATTTGGCGCAAATAAAGCCACAGTTTATGAGGACACATCTGTATATGGAGCGACTAGTAACATTTACAACTCTATTTTGGGTATTGTTGTGATTAGAGATGTACGCCTGGCCATTTTTCGGGTTTTTTGGGGGGGTTTTCTTCGGGTTTTGGATTGGTTTTGCCAAAACCATCCTTGTGTATTTTGGTTTTGGTTATAATTTTTTTTTTTTTAAATCATAAAAACTGCAAAAATCACAGAATTTGGAGGTGTTTTTGTTCCTACAGTATTATTAACCTCAATAACATTAATTTTCACTCATTTCCCGTCTATTTTGAACACCTCACAGCTCACAATATTGTTTTTACCCAGTTTAGGTCAAAAGGGTGCACCGGGGTAGCTGGATGACAAAAGTGGATGGCACAAACACATGGCACATCTAGGAGTGGCACTGTAGTGGCAGACAGCATAGCGGTTTTAGAACCTTTGCCCAAAAACTCTCCAAAGAGCACATAACGCAAAGAAATAAGGTGCAAGATGGATTTGTCCTTGAGCCCTCCCACCCACCCTTATGTTGTATATATTAAACAGGATACATGCACAGTTTAACAAACCAATCATTTTAGTGACAGGGACCGTCACTTGTGGCTGAAATTATTGGTTTGTTTGGGCCCCCACAAAACAATTTTTTAGACAGACTTACTCTGTTAAGTAATTACTCTGAGGATGTTGATGATGAGGTGTTAATTACATTATAATCTTGTACAATAAATTTCATGTCTTTGCCGCAAATGACGTAACATGGAGGAGGTGCCTAGATGACTAATGTTCCTACCTCTACTAAATTTGGCCTCACAAATGGAGCAGATGTTTTCATAAACACGGACGGTGTAATGGTTAGCATTACTGCCTCACAGCACTGAGGTCATGGGTTCAATTCCCACCATGGCCCGAACTGTGTGGAGTTTGTATATTCTCCCCGTGCTTGCGTGGGTTTTCTCCGGGTACTCCGGTTTCCTCCCACAATCCAAAAATATACTGGTAGGTTAATTGGCTCCCAACAAAATTAACCCTAGTGTGAATGTGTGTGCGTGTACATGTGGTAGGGAATATAGATTGTAAGCTCCACTGGGGCAGGGACTGAGGTGAATGGGCAAATATTCTCTGTAAAGCGCTGCGGAATATGTGTGCGCTATATAAATAACTGGTAATAAAATAATAAATAAATAAATAAACATTATTTAAATTCTGGTGCGGGAGCATCCTTAACTCAAAGCTTTCATAAACATTGTCAGGATTGGGGTTAAAATAATTCCACACCCGAGAGGTGGCTTTTTTGGTCTTATGCCCAGGCATCGCAATGGCTTTCTTTTTATCATGGTCATCAACTGCAGCCACTGGTGGCTGGCTTGCACAAACAACATCATCATCAACATCCTCACTGTCAGATAGTACACACATATCCAACTCATCCTGTCCCACTTCCACATACAAATCCTCAATTTGTATTATGCCCTCCTCATCAGATTTATCACCCTCCTCATCAGATTCATCACTGTCTTTACTTGTACTGCTTCCCACATGTGCAGATGGTTCAGAAATGGTGGAAGGTGGTGAAAGAGGTTCCTCTATGTGGACAGTGTGAGAAATGTCAGACTCACACATAGCTGACGTGGACACCCCTAAGCGGTCCTCGAGAATGTCTGATGGTTCTGATTCTGAATGCACAGTTTATCTTATTGCCCCTGGTGCTAACTTTCCCTTTGATTTTTTTTTCTTTACCACTCTAAAATGAAATGATTTTACATACCCTGACTTAAGCCCTCTATGCCCCTGGGCATCTGCCTTAGTAGATGACGTTGATGGACTTGCATTGTCAATGTCATGACTAGTGGCAGCAGCTTTAGCACTAGTAGTAGCCTCCATTTCTCTAACGTCCTGGAGGATGCTGGGACTCCTTAAGGACCATGGGGAATAGACGGGCTCCGCAGAAGATAGGGCACTTTAAGAAAGCTTTGGACTCTGGGTGTGCACTGGCTCCTCCCTCTATGCCCCTCCTCCAGACCTCAGTTTTACACTGTGCCCAGAGCAAGATGGGTGCACTGCAGAGAGCTTTCCAGATTTCTCTGCCTAGAAGCATTTTTGTTTGGATTTTTTTCTACCTTTTACTACTTTTTCTCTAACGTCCTAAGTGGATGCTGGGGACTCCGTCAGGACCATGGGGATTAGCGGCTCCGCAGGAGACAGGGCACAAAAATAAAGCTTTAGGATCAGGTGGTGTGCACTGGCTCCTCCCCCTATGACCCTCCTCCAAGCCTCTGTTAGGTTTTTGTGCCCGTCCGAGCAGGGTGCAATCTAGGTGGCTCTCCTAAAGAGCTGCTTAGAAAAAGTTTTTTTTAGGTTTTTTATTTTCAGTGAGTCCTGCTGGCAACAGGCTCACTGCATCGAGGGACTTAGGGGAGAGAATTTCAACTCACCTGCGTGCAGGATGGATTGGATTCTTAGGCTACTGGACACCATTAGCTCCAGAGGGAGTCAGAACACAGGTCTCACCCTGGGGTTCGTCCCGGAGCCGCGCCGCCGACCCCCCTTGCAGATGCCGAAGTTGAAGAGGTCCAGAGGTCCAGAAACAGGCGGCAGAAGACTTTCAGTCTTCATAAGGTAGCGCACAGCACTGCAGCTGTGCGCCATTGTTGTCAGCACACTTCATACCAGCGGTCACTGAGGGTGCAGGGCGCTCTGGGCAGCAATGTATTATACCTTTTTTATGGCTAAAATACATCACATATAGCCCTTGAGGCTATATGGATGTATTTAACCCCTGCCAGATCTCATAAACTCCGGGAGAAGAGCCCGCCGTTTTAGGGGGCGGGGCCTATTCTCCTCAGCACACGGCGCCATTTTCCTGCTCAGCTCTGCTGAGAGGAAGGCTCCCAGGCTCTCCCCTGCACTGCACTACAGAAACAGGGTTAAAACAGAGAGGGGGGGCACTTATTTGGCGATATGATTACATATGTGAAAATGCTATAAGGGAAAACACTTGTATAAGGGGTTGTCCCTGTATAATTATAGCGTTTTTGGTGTGTGCTGGCAAACTCTCCCTCTGTCTCCCCAAAGGGCTAGTGGGGTCCTGTCCTCTATCAGAGCATTCCCTGTGTGTGTGCTGTGTGTCGGTACGTGTGTGTCGACATGTAGGAGGACGATGTTGGTGAGGAGGCGGAGCAAATTGCCTGTATGGGTGATGTCACTCTCTAGGGAGTCGACACCGGAATGGATGGCTTATTTAGGAATTACGTGATAATGTCAACACGATGCAAGGTCGGTTGACGACATGAGACGGCCGGCAAACAAATTAGTACCTGTCCAGGCGTCTCAGACACCGTCAGGGGCTTGTAAAAACGCCCATTTACCTCAGTTGGTCGACACAGACACAGACACGGACACTGACTTCAGTGTCGACGGTGAAGAAACAAACGTATTTTCCTTTAGGGCCACACGTTACATGTTAAGGGCAATGAAGGAGGTGTTACATATTTCTGATACTACAAGTACCACAAATAAGGGTATTATGTAGGGTGGGAATAATCTACTTGTAGTTTTTCCTGAATCAGATAAATTAAAGTGTGTGATGATACGTGGGTTTCCTCCGATGGAAAATTATTGGAGGTATACCTTTTCCCGCCAGAAGTGAGGGCGAGTTGGGAAACACACCTTAGGGTGGATAAGGCGCTCACACGCTTATAAAAACAAGTGGCGTTACCGTCTCCAGATACGGCCGCCCTCAAGGAGCCAGCTGATAGGAAGCTGAAAAATATCCTAAGAAGTATATACACACATACTGGTGTTATACTACGACCAGCAATCGCCTCAGCCTGGATGTGCAGCGCTGGGGGGGCTTGGTCGGATTTCCTGACTGAAAATATTGATACCCTTGACAGGAACAATATTTTATTGACTATAGAGCATTTTAAGGATGCATTTCTATATATGCGAGATGCGCAGAGGGATATTTGCATTCTGGCATCAAGAGTAGATGTGATGTCCATATCTGCCAGACGATGTTTATAGACACGACAGTGGTCAGGTGATGCAGATTCCAGACGGCACATGGAAGTATTGCCGTATAAAGGGGCGGTCCATCGGACCTGGTGGCCATGGCAACAGCTGGAAAATCCACTTTTGTTACCCCAAGTCACATCTCAGCAGAAAAGGACACAGTCTTTTCAGTCTCAGTCCTTTCGTACCCATGAAGGCAGGCGGGCAAAAGGCCAGTCATATCTGCCCAGGGTTAGAGGAAAGGGAAGAAGACTGCAGCAGGCAGCCCATTCCCAGGAACAGAAGTCCTACACAGATTCTGCCAAGTCCGCAGCATGACGCTGGGGCCATACAAGCGGACTCAGGTGCGGTGGGGGGTCATCTCAAGAGTTTCAGCACGCAGTGGGCTCACTCGCAAGTGGACTCCTGGATCCTACACGTAGTATCCCAGGTGTACATTGGAAATTCGAGACGTCTTCCCCTCACAAGTTCCTGAAGTCTGCTTTACCAACGTCTCCCTCCGACAGGGAGGCAGTATTGGAAAAAAATTCACAGGCTGTATTCCCAGCACGTGATAATCAAAGTACCCCTCCTACAACAAGGGAAGGGGTATTATTCCACACTATATTGTGGTACTGAAGCCAAACGGCTCGGTGAGATCTAAAAGATTTGAACAATTACATACAAGGGTTCAAATCAAGATGGAGTCACTCAGAGCAGTGATAGCGAACCAGGACGATATGGTGTCACTGGATATCAGGGACGCTTACCTACAAGTCCAAATTTTGCCTTTCTCACCAAGGGTATCTCAGGTTCGTGGTACAGAACTGTCACTATCAGTTCAGACGCTGCCGTTTGGATTGTCCACGGCACCCCGGGTCTTTACCAAGGTAATGGCCGAAATGATGATTCTTCCTAAAAGAAATATGGACGCTTTCCTGATAAGGGCAAGGTCCAGAGAACAGTTGGCGGTCGGAGTAGCACTATCTCAAGTAGTTCTACGACAGCACGAGTGGATTCTAAATATTCCAAAATCGCAGCTTTTTCCGACGACACGTCTAATGTTCCTAGGGATGATTCTGGACACAGTCCAGAAAAGGATGTTTTCTCCCGGAGAAGAAAGCCAGGGAGTTATCCGAGCTAGTCAGGAACCTCCTAAAACCAGGAAAAGTATCAGTGCATCATTGCACAAAGGGTCCTGTGAAAAATGGTGGTTTCTTACAAAGCGATCCCGTTCGGTAGATTTCACGCAAGAACCTTTCAGTGGGATCTGCTGGGAAAATGGTCCGGATCGCATCTTCAGATGCATCAGCGGATAACCCTGTCTCCAAGGACAAGGGTGTTTCTTCTGCGGTGGCTGCAGAGTGCTCATCTATGAAAGGGCCGCAGATTCGGCATTCAGGACTGGGTCCTGGTGACCACGGATGCCAGCCTGAGTGGCTGGGGAGCAGTCACACAAGGAAAAAATTTCCAGGGAGTGTGATCAAGTCTGGAGACTTCTCTCCACATAAATATACTGGAGCTAAGGCCAATTTACAAGGCTCTAAGCTTAGCAAGACCTCTGCTTCAAGGTCAGCCGGTATTGATCCAGTGGGACAACATCACGGCAGTCGCCCACGAAAACAGGGCGGCACAAGAAGCAGGAGGGAAATGGCAGAAACTGCAAGGATTCTTCGCTGGGCGAAAAATCATGTGATAACACTCTCAGCAGTGTTAATTCCGGGAGTGGAAAACTGGGAAGCAGACTTCCTCAGCATAACCTCCACCCGGGAGAGTGGGGACTTCAGCGGGAAGTCTTCCACATGATTGTAAACCGTTGGGAAAAACCAAAGGTGGACATGATGGCGTCCCGCCTGAACCAAAAACTAGACCGATATTGCGCCAGGTCAAGGGACCCTCAGGCAATAGCGGTGGACGCTCTGGTAACACTGTGGGTGTACCAGTCATGGTATGTGTTCCCTCCTATGCATCTCATACCAAAAGTACTGAGAATCAAGGAGATGAGTAAGAACGATACTCGTGGTTCCGGATGGGTCAAGAAGGACTTGGTACCCGGAATTTCAAGAGATTCTCACGGAAGAACCGTGGCCTCTACCTTAAGAAAGGACCTGCTCCAGCAGGGGCCTTGTCTGTTCCAAGACTTACCGCGGCTGCGTTTGACGGCATGGCAGTTGAACGCCAGATCCTGAAAGGGCATTCCAGATGAAGTCATCCCTACCCTGGTCGAAGCCAGGAAGGATGTAACCGCAAAACATTTTCACCGCAATTGGCGAAAATATGTTGCGTGGTGTGAGGCCAAGAAGGTCCCTACAGAGGAATTCCAACTGGGTCGTTTCCTACATTTCCTGAAAACAGGACTGTCTATGGGCCTAAAATTAGGGTCCATTAAGGTTCAAATTTCGACCCTGTCAAATTTATTCCAGAAAGAACTGGCTTCAGTGCCTGAAGTTCAGACGTTTGTAAAAGGGGTACTGCATATACAGCCTCCTTTTGTGCCCCCAGTGGCACCTTGGGATCTCAATGTTGTTTTGAGTTTCCTAAAGTCACATTGGTTTGATCCACTCACCACTGTGGACTTCAAATATTTCACATGGAAGGTGAAGATTCTATTAGCCCTGGCTTCAGCCAGGCGTGTGTCAGAATGGGCGGCTTTATCATATAAAAGCCCTTACTTAATTTTTCATTCTGACAGGGCAGAATTGAGGACTCGTCCTCAATTTCTCCTTAAGGTGTTTTCTGTTTTTCACATGAACCAACCTATTGTGGTACCTGCGGCTACTAGGGACTTGGAGGACTCCAAGTTACTTGACGTTGTCAGGGCCCTGAAAATATATCTTTCCAGGACGACTGGAGTCAGAAAATCTGACTCGCTGTTTAGCCTGTATGCACCCAACAAGATGGGTGATCCTGCTTCTAAACAGACGATTGCTCGCTGGATTTGTAGTACAATTCAGCTTGCTCATTCTGTGGCAGGCTTGCCACAGACAAAATCAGAAAAAGCCCAT
Organism: Pseudophryne corroboree; assembly: GCF_028390025.1. NCBI lineage: Eukaryota > Metazoa > Chordata > Amphibia > Anura > Myobatrachidae > Pseudophryne > Pseudophryne corroboree. The sequence continues at coordinate 298,620,657 of NC_086452.1, forward strand.
TCCACAAGGAAGTGGGCTCATCTTGGGCGACTGCCTGAGGGGTCTCGGCTTTACAACTTTGCTGAGCATTTACTTGGTCAGGGGCAAACACGTTTGCTAAATTCTACAAATTTGATACCCTGGCTGAGGAGGACATGGAGTCTCTCATTCGGTGCTGCAGGGTCATCCGCACTCTCCCGCCCGTTTGGGAGCTTTGGTATAATCCCCATGGTCCTGACGGAGTCCCCAGCATCCACTTAGTTAGGACGTTAGAGAAAATAAGAATTTACTTACCGATAATTCTATTTCTCGTAGTCCGTAGTGGATGCTGGGCGCCCATCCCAAGTGCGGATTGTCTGCAATACTTGTACATAGTTATTGTTACAAAAAAATCGGGTTGTTATTGTTGTGAGCCGTCTGTTCAGAGGCTCCTACGTTTTGTCATACTGTTAACTGGGTTCAGATCACAAGTTGTACGGTGTGATTGGTGTGGCTGGTATGAGTCTTACCCGGGATTCAAGATCCTTCCTTATTGTGTACGCTCGTCCGGGCACAGTATCCTAACTGAGGCTTGGAGGAGGGTCATAGGGGGAGGAGCCAGTGCACACCACCTGATCCTAAAGCTTTATTTTTGTGCCCTGTCTCCTGCGGAGCCGCTAATCCCCATGGTCCTGACGGAGTCCCCAGCATCCACTACGGACTACGAGAAATAGAATTATCGGTAAGTAAATTCTTATTTTTACAGGGAGCACTGCTGGCAACAGGCTCCCTGCATCGAGGGACTGAGGAGAGAGGAGCAGACCTTCTTGTCAAAGATAGGCTCTGCTTCCTCGGCTACTGGACACCATTAGCTCCAGAGGGGGTGAACGCAGGTTCTTACTGGGCGTCCACCCCCGGAGCCGCGCCGCCGTTCTCCTCACAGAGCTAGAAGTACAGAAGACAGAAGTCGTCAGGCGGCAGAAGCCTTCAGCTTCACTGAGGTAACGCACAGCACTGCAGCTGTGCGTCATTGCTCCCATACACCTCACATACTCCGGTCACTGTAAGGGTGCGGGGCGGGGGGGTGGGGGGGCGGCGCCCTGGGCAGCAATATAAACCTCTGCATGGCAAAAAGACTATTTATTATTATTATTATTGTTATCCTTTATTTATATGGCGCCACAAGGGTTCCGCAGCGCCCAATTACAGAATACATAAACAAATAATCAAACTGGAAAAAAAGCAACTTACAGTTGATAACAGTATAGGACACGTACAGGGTAAATAAACATAGTTACATCAGCAGATGACACTGGAATAAGTATCAGGTGGCAGAAGACTGCTGGATGTGGTGCAGTTGAAGATTATTAAAGTAAGAAAGGATAAGCACATGAGGGAAGAGGGCCCTGCTCGTGAGAGCTTACATTCTAAAGGGGAGGGGCAGACAGACAGGGGTGACACAGATGGGGTTATATACATGTACAGGTGGGCTCTGTACATGTATATAAAAGAGCCCCCGCCATATTTTACTAAGTTTGAGCGAGACAGAAGCCCGCCGCCGAGGGGGCGGGGCTTCTCCCTCAGCACTCACCAGCGCCATTTTCTCTCCACAGCACTGCTGAGAGGAAGCTCCCCGGACTCTCCCCTGCTTACACACGGTGAAAGGGTGCTTAAAAGAGAGGGGGGGGGGCACATAATTGGCGGTTTACATATTATACAGCGCTGCTGGGGAAAAACATTTTGTGTTGGTCTCCAGGGTCATTGCGCTGGGGTGTGTGCTGGCATACTCTCTCTCTGTCTCTCCAAAGGGCCTTGACAGGGATACTGTCTTCAGGAAAGGGGTTCCTTGTGTGTGTGGGAAGTGTGTCGGTACGCGTGTGTCGACATGTTTGACGAGGAAGGCTCGCTTAATGGCCCTCATTCCGAGTTGTTCGCTCGCAAGGCGATTTTAGCAGAGTTGCTCACGCTAAGCCGCCGCCTACTGGGAGTGAATCTTAGCATCTTAAAATTGCGAACGAAGTAATCGCAATATTGCGATTACACACCTCGTAGCAGTTTCTGAGTAGCTTCAGACTTACTCGGCATCTGCGATCAGTTCAGTGCTTGTCGTCCCTGGTTTGACGTCACAAACACACCCAGCGTTCGCCCAGACACTCCCCCGTTTTTCCGGCCACTCCTGCGTTTTTTCCGGAAACTGTAGCGTTTTTTCCCACACGCCCATAAAACGGCCTGTTTCCGCCCAGTAACACCCATTTCCTGTCAATCACATTACGATCGCCAGAACGATGAAAAAGCCGTGAGTAAAATTACTAAGTGCATAGCAAATTTACTTGGCGCAGTCGCAGTGCGGACATTGCGCATGCGCATTAAGCGGAAAATCGCTGCGATGCGAAGATTTTTACCGAGCGAACAACTCAGAATGAGGGCCAATGTGGAGGGGGAGTGCTTGAATGTCAGGTCGCCGTCGGCAACGCCGATACTGGAATGGGTGGCTATGCTGAATGTCTTGATTGCAAATGTCAATCTATTGCATAAAAGGTTAGACAAGGCAGAAGCTAGGGATCAGTCAGGTAGCCAGTCCATGCCTGTCCCTGGGGCGCCAGGTCCTTCGGGGTCTCAGAAGCGCACCATATCCCAGATCGATGACACAGATACCGACACAGATACTGACTCTAGTGTCGACTATAAAGATGCAAAATTACAGCCGAAGGTGGCAAAGGGTATACGGTACATGATTTTCTCTGACGTCCTAAGTGGATGCTGGGACTCCGTAAGGACCATGGGGATTAGCGGCTCCGCAGGAGACTGGGCACAACTAAAGAAAGCTTTAGGACTACCTGGTGTGCACTGGCTCCTCCCACTAAGACCCTCTTCCAGACCTCAGTTAGATTCTTGTGCCCGGCTGAGCTGGATGCACACTAGGGGCTCTCCTGAGCTCCTAGAAAGAAAGTATATTTTAGGTTTTTTATTTTACATTGAGATCTGCTGGCAACAGACTCACTGCAGCGAGGGACTAAGGGGAGAAGAAGCGAACCTACCTAACTGGTGGTAGCTTGGGCTTCTTAGGCTACTGGACACCATTAGCTCCAGAGGGATCGACCGCATGGAACCGGCCATTGATGTTCGGTCCCGGAGCCGCGCCGCCGGCCCCCTTACAGAGCCAGAAGCAAGAAGTGTTCCGGAAAATCGGCGGCAGAAGACTTCAGTCTTCACCAAGGTAGCGCACAGCACTGCAGCTGTGCGCCATTGCTCCTCATGCACACCTCACACTCCGGTCACTGATGGGTGCAGGGCGCTGGGGGGGGCGCCCTGAGCAGCAATGTAAACACCTTGCCTGGCAAAATCATCACAATATATAGCCCCAGAGGCTATATATGTGATAAATACCCCTGCCAGAATCCACAAAAAAGCGGGAGAAAAGTCTGCAAAAAAGGGGCGGAGCTATCTCCCTCAGCACACTGGCGCCATTTTCTCTTCACAGTGCAGCTGGAAGACAGCTCCCCAGGCTCTCCCCTGTAGCTTTCAGGCTCAAAGGGTTAAAAAGAGAGGGGGGGCAATAAATTTAGGCGCAATATTGTTTATACAAGCAGCTATTGGGGTAAAAATCACTCAGTTATAGTGTTAATCCCTGCATTATATAGCGCTCTGGTGTGTGCTGGCATACTCTCTCTCTGTCTCCCCAAAGGACTTTGTGGGGTCCTGTCCTCAGTCAGAGCATTCCCTGTGTGTGTGCTGTGTGTCGGTACGGCTGTGTCGACATGTGGGATGAGGAAGGTTACGTGGAGGTGGAGCAGAGGCCGATAAATGGGATGTCGCCCCCTGTGGGGCCGACACCAGAGTGGATGGATAGGTGGAAGGTATTAACCGACAATGTCAACTCCTTACATAGTAGGCTGGATGACGTAAAACAGCTGTGGGACAGCCGGCTTCTCAGCCCGCGCCTGCCCAGGCGTCTCAAAGGCCATCAGGGGCTCAAAAAAGCGCCCGTTACCTCAGATGGCAGACACAGATGTCGACACGGAGTCTGACTCCAGTGTCGACGAGGTTGAGACATACACAATCCACTAGGAACATCCGTTACATGATCTCGGCAATGAAAAATGTGTTACGCATTTCTGACATGAACCCAAGTACCACATAAAAGGGGTTTTATTTTTGGGGAGAAAAAGCAGCCAGTGTTTTGTTCCCCCATCAGATGAATGAATGAAGTGTGTAAAGTAGCGTGGGTTCCCACGAAAAGAAACTGGTAATTTCTAAAAAGTTACTGATGGCGTACCCTTTCCCGCCAGAGGATAGGTCATGTTGGGAGATATCCCTTAGGGTGGATAAGGCGCTCACACGTTTGTCAAAAAAGGTGGCACTGCCGTCTTAGGATACGGCCACCTTGAAGGAGCCTGCTGATAAAAAGCAGGAGGCTATCCTGAAGTCTGTATATACACACTCAGGTTATATACTGAGACCTGCAATTGCCTCAGCATAAATAGTGCTGCTGCAGCGTGGTCTGATACCCAGTCAGATAATATTAATACTCTAAGACATGGATAATAGTTTGCTAACATAGAGCATATTAAAGACGTCGTCTTAGATATAAATGATGCACAGAGGGATATTTGCCGGCTGGCATCCAGAATTAATGCAATGTCCATTCTGCCAGGAGGGTATTAGAAACCCGGCAGTGGACAGGTGATGCTGCCTATAAAAGGCACATGGAGATTCTGCCTTATAAGGGTGAGGAATTGTTTGGGGATGGTCTCTGGGACCTCGTATCCACAGCAACAGCTGGGAAGAAAATTTTTTACCTCAGGTTTCCTCACAGCCTAAGAAAGCACTGTATTTTCAGGTACAGTCCTTTCGGCTTCAGAAAAGCAAGCGGGTCAAAGGCGCTTCCTTTCTGCACAGAGACAAGTGAAGAAGGAAAAAGCTGCACCAGCAGCCAGTTCCCAGGATCAAAAATCTTCCCCCGCTTCCTCTGAGTCCACCGCATGACGTTGGGGCTCCACAGGTGGAGACAGGTGCGGTAGGGGCGCGTCTCGGGAACTTCAGGGACCAGTGGGCTTGCCCACAGGTGGATCCCTAGGTTCTGCAAATAGTATCACAGGGATACAGGCTGGAGTTCGAGGCGACTCCCCCTCGCCGTTACCTCACATCAGCCTTGCCTGCTGCCCTCGGAGAAAGGTAGTACTGGCGGCAATTCACAAGCTGTACTTCCAGCAGGTGAAATCAAGGTACCCCTCCTTCAACAAGGCCGGGGTTACTATTCCAAAATTGAAGAAAGAAGAAGCATATGGTTCTAAGTGCGCACTGTGCTGCTAGTGGTACTAAAAACTCACAAAGAGGTATTTCCAACCCTCCACCACAAGTAAATAGATAAAAAAGTAGAGAAATAGTTCCACCAGCGCAGACAATAATATAAAATGGATACTTATTCCAATATGATAGATGGTATATGCAACTTTGTTTCTCTCTCCGTCAGATGTCATATAATTTGCAAGAGAGAAGATAGAAATACCATAGTGTAATCCATTTTTTTTAATCAAAAAATATAAAACATAAAAATATCCCTGCAAGGATATTAAGTACAAACAATGACTGTTTCTACACAGGTTACAACACTGAACATAAAATACACGTAGCTGTGAATATTGTTGCAATTACTGATGTAATAAGAGAACTATGTCACAAGTTCTCAAATAGGCATAAATAATCTCCAATCCATGCATATCAGCAACATGTGAAAGTAAAAAAAGGCTGGAGTATCCAAAACAGATCCGTAGATGGATAATTACCAGTTCCAAGTGAAGAACTGGCAGCGCTCAGTTCTTAAACGCTTTGAAAATCAGAGGGAAAATCCTTGGCTGCAGTCCCAGGTTCCTCTGCTTCTACCCGAACTCCGGATCGTCTAGTCCCCAGCAGCGGCACCCACGCGTTCCGACCCTCCACCGGAGTCTTTCTCAAGGTAAGCCGTGAAGCAGAATGACGGCTTACCTTGAGAAAGACCCCGGTGGTAATTGTCCATCTACGGATCTGTTTTGGATACTCCAGCCTTTTTTTACTTTCACATGTTGCTGATATGCATGGATTGGAGATTATTTATGCCTATTTGAGAACTTGTGACATAGTTCTCTTATTACATCGGTAATTGCAACAATATTTACAGCTACGTGTATTTTATGTTCAGTGTTGTAACCTGTGTAGAAACAGTCATTGTTTGTACTTAATATCCTTGCAGGGATATTTTTATGTTTTATATTTTTTGATTAAAAAAAATGGATTACACTATGGTATTTCTATCTTCTCTCTTGCAAATTATATGACATCTGACGGAGAGAGAAACAAAGTTGCATATACCATCTATCATATTGGAATAAGTATCCATTTTATATTATTGTCTGCGCTGGTGGAACTATTTCTCTACTTTTTTATCTATTTACTATTCCAAAATGTTGTGGTACCGAAACCAGACGGTTCGGTGAGACCCATTCTAAAATTGAAAGCCTTGAACACTTATATACGAAGGATTCAATTCAAAATGGAATCGCTCAGGGCGATTATTGCAAGCCTGGAGAATTTCATGGTATCACTGGACATCAAGGATGCTTACCTGCATGTCCCTATTTACCCTCTTCACCAGGAGTACCTCAAAATTGTGGTACAGGATTGTCATTACCAATTCCAGACGTTGCCGTTGGTCTGTCCCCGGCACCGAGGTATTTACCAAGGTAATGGCCGAAATAATTATCCCATACTTGGACGATCTCCTTATAAAGGCGAGGTCCAGGGAGCAGTTGTTCGGCGGAGTAGCACTATCTCGGGAAGTGCTACAACAGCACGGCTGGATTCTGAATATTCCAAAGTCGCAGCTGGTTCCTACGACGCGTCTACTGTTCCTGGGTATGGTTCTGGACACAGAACAGGATGAAAAGGGTTTCTCCCGGAGGAGAAGTCCAAGGAGTTGTCGTCTCTAGACAGAGACCTCCTAATACGTAAACAGGTGTCGGTGCATCAATGCACGCGAGCCCTGGGAAGGATGGTAGCTTCTTACGAAGAAATTCCATTCGCCAGGTCCCATGCAAGGATTTTCCAGTGGGATCTGTTGGACAAGTGGTCCGGGTCGCATCTTCAGATGCATCGGCGGATAACCCTGTCTCCAAGGGCCAGGGTGTCGCTGTTGTGGTGGCTGCAGAGTGCTCATCTTCTAGGGGGCCGCAGATTCGGCATACAGGACTGGGTCCTGGTGACCACGGATGCCAGCCTTCGAGGCTGGGGGGCAGTCACACAGGGAAGAAACTTCCAAGGCTATGGAAAAGTCAGGAGACTTCCCTACACATAAATATTCTGGAACTAAGGGCCATTTACAATGCCCTAAGTCAGGCTAGACCCTGCTTCAAGACCGGCCGGTGCTGATCCAGTCAGACAACATCACGGCGGTCGCTCATGTAAACCGACAGGGCGGCACAAGAAGCAGGATGGCGATGGCAGAAGCCACAAGGATTCTCCGATGGGCGGAAAATCATGTGTTAGCACTGTCAGCAGTGTTCATTCCCGGAGTGGACAACTGAGAAGCAGACTTTCTCAGAAGACACGACCTCCACCCGGGAGAGTGGGGACTTCATCCAGAAGTTTTCCAAATGATTGTACACCGTTGGGAAAGGCCACAGGTGGACATGATGGCGTCCCGCCTCAACAAAAAGCTACAAAGATATTGCGCCAGGTCAAGGGACCCTCAGGCGATAGCTGTGGACGCTCTGGTAACACCGTGGGTGTACCAGTCGGTGTATGTGTTCCCTTCTCTGCCTCTCTTACCCAGGGTAATGAGAATAATAAGAAGGAGAGGAGTAAGAACTATACTCATTGTTCCGGGTTGGCCAAGAAGAGCTTGGTAACCAGAACTCCAAGAAATGATCTCAGAGGACCCATGGCCTCTGCCGCTCAGACAGGACCTGCTGCAGCAGGGGGCCTGTCTGTTCCAAGACGTACCGCGGCTGCGTTTGACGGCATGGCGGTTGAACGCCGGATCCTGAAGGAAAAGGGCATTCCGGAGGAAGTTATCCCTACGCTATTTAAAGCTAGGAAAGAAGTGAACGCAAACCATGATCACCGCATATGGTGGAAATATGTTGCGTGCTGTGAGGCCAGGAAGGCCCCAAAGGAGAAATTTCAGCTAGGTCGATTTCTGCACTTCCTACAGTCAGAGGTAACTATGGGCCTAAAATTGGGTTCCATGAAGGTCCAGATTTCGGCTCTATCGATTTTCTTCCAAAATAGAATTGGCTTCACTGCCTGAAGTTCGGACTTTTGTTAAGGGAGTGCTGCATAGTCAGCCCCCGTTTGTGCCTCAAGTGGCACCGTGGGATCTCAACGTGGTGTTGGATTTCCTGAAGTCGCATTGGGTTGAGCCACTTAAATCCGTGGAGCTACAATACCTCACGTGGAAAGTGGTCATGCTGTGGGCCTTGGCGTCGGCCAGGCGTGTATCAGAATTGGCGGCTTTGTCATACAAAAGCCCTTATCTGTATTTTATATGGATAAGGTGGAATTGAGGACTCGTTCCCAATTCCTTCCTAAGGTGGTCTCAGTTTTTCATGTGAACCAACCTATTGTGGTTCCTGTGGCTACTTTGGGACTTGGAGGATTCCAAGTTACTGGACGTAGTCAGGGCCCTGAAAAGTATATGTTTCCAGGACGGCTGGAGTCAGGAAAACTGACTCGCTATTTATCCTGTATGCACCCAACAAGCTGGGTGCTCCTGCTTCTAAGCAGACTATTGCTCGCTGGATCTGTAGCACGATTCAACTTGCACATGCTGCGGCTGGACTGCCGCACCCTAAATCTGTAAAAGCCCATTCCAGGAGGAAAGTGGGCTCTTCTTGGGCGGCTGCCCGAGGGGTCTCTGCTTTACAACTTTGCCGAGCTGTTACTTGGTCGGGTTCAAACATTTTTGCAACAGTCTACAAGTTTGATACCCTGGCTGAGGAGGACCTAGAGTTTGCTCATTCAGTGCTGCAGAGTCATCCGCACTCTCCCGCCCGTTTGGGAGCTTTGGTATAATCCCCATGGTCCTTACGGAGTCCCAGCATCCACTTAGGACGTCAGAGAAAATAAGATTTTACTCACCGGTAAATCTATTTCTCGTAGTCCGTAGTGGATGCTGGGCGCCCATCCCAAGTGCGGATTGTCTGCAATACTTGTTTATAGTTATTGCCTAACTAAAGGGTTATTGTTGAGCCATCTGTTGAGAGGCTCAGTTATATTTCATACTGTTAACTGGGTATAGTATCACGAGTTATACGGTGTGATTGGTGTGGCTGGTATGAGTTTTACCCGGGATTCAAAATCCTTCCTTATTGTGTCAGCTCTTCCGGGCACAGTATCCTAACTGAGGTCTGGAGGAGGGTCTTAGTGGGAGGAGCCAGTGCACACCAGGTAGTCCTAAAGCTTTCTTTAGTTGTGCCCAGTCTCCTGCGGAGCCGCTAATCCCCATGGTCCTTACGGAGTCCCAGCATCCCCTATGGACTACGAGAAATAGATTTACCGGTGAGTAAAATCTTATTATTGCCATTAAAGAGGTTTTGCATATTACTGAGGAACCCCCTGTCCCTGACACGAGGGTACACATGTATAAGGGGAAAAAAGCCTGAAGTCACTTTTCCATCCTCATTTGAATTAAGTGACTTGTGCGAAAAGGCTTGGGAATCTCCGGATAGGAGACTTCAAGTTCCCAAAAGGATTCTCATGGCGTATCCTTTTCCACAAACTGATAGGATACTCTGGGAATCTTCGCCAAAAGTTGACAAGGCGCTGACACGTTTGTCCAAAAAGGTGGCACTGCCTTCTCAGGATACGGCTTCCCTCAAGGAACTTGCTGATCGCAGGCAGGAAATTACCTTAAAGTACATTTACAATCATTCCGGTACTATTGCTCAAACTGGCTATGGCGTCGGCCTGGGTTTGTAGTGCGGTTGTGGCAAGGGCAGATTCCTTATCTACGGAAATTGAGAACTTAGATAGGGATGCCATTCATATGACCATAGAGCATATCAGAGATGCTGCCTTGTATATGAGGGATGCTCAGAGAGACATTTGTTTATTAAGCTCCAGAATAAATGCTATGTCTATTTCTGCTAGGCAGCTCTTGTGGACCCGACAGTGGACGGGAGATGCCGATTCAAAGCAGCATATGGAGTCCTTGCTTTACAAAGGGGTGGAGTTGTTTGGAGACGGCCACTCGGATCTTGTCTCTACGGCTACGGCTGGTAAGTCAAATTTCTTACCTTATGTCCCCCCGCAGCATACAAAAAAGGCACCTCATTATCAAATGCAGTCCTTTCGTTCCAATAAAAACAAGAAGGTACGGGGATCATCCTTTGTTGCCAGAGGGAAAGGCAGGGGAAAAAAGCTGCACACAGCTAATTCCCAAGAGCAGAAGTCCTCCCCTGCGTCTGCAAAGTCCACCGCATGATGCTGGGGCTTCCCGAGGGGAGGCAGATCTGGTGGGGGCTCGTCTTCGGTTTTTCAGCCACGTCTGGGTTCACTCGCAGGTGGATCCCTGGGTGTTAGAGATTGTTTCTCAGGGATACAGGCTGGAATTCGAAGACTTGCCTCCTCGCCGATTTTTCAAATCGGCTCTGCCGGCTTCCCCGTCAGAGAGGGAGCTAGTGTTGGCAGCAATCCAAAAATTGTGTATTCAACAGGTGATTGTCACAGTTCCTCATCTCCAGCAAGGAGAGGGATATTACTCAACCCTGTTTGTGGTCCCGAAACCGGACGGTTCGGTCAGACCCATTTTAAACCTGAAATCTCTGAACCTGTACTTGGGCTTCTTAGGCTACTGGACACCATTAGCTCCAGAGGGATCGACCGCATGGAACCGGCCATTGATGTTCGGTCCCGGAGCCGCGCCGCCGGCCCCCTTACAGAGCCAGAAGCAAGAAGTGTTCCGGAAAATCGGCGGCAGAAGACTTCAGTCTTCACCAAGGTAGCGCACAGCACTGCAGCTGTGCGCCATTGCTCCTCATGCACACCTCACACTCCGGTCACTGATGGGTGCAGGGCGCTGGGGGGGGCGCCCTGAGCAGCAATATAAACACCTTGCCTGGCAAAATCATCACAATATATAGCCCCAGAGGCTATATATGTGATAAATACCCCTGCCATAATCCACAAAAAAGCGGGAGAAAAGTCTGCAAAAAAGGGGCGGAGCTATCTCCCTTAGCACACTGGCGCCATTTTCTCTTCACAGTGCAGCTGGAAGACAGCTCCCCAGGCTCTCCCCTGTAGCTTTCAGGCTCAAAGGGTTAAAAAGATAGGGGGGGGCAATAAATTTAGGCGCAATATTGTTTATACAAGCAGCTATTGGGGGAAAAATCACTCAGTTATAGTGTTAATCCCTGCATTATATAGCGCTCTGGTGTGTGCTGGCATACTCTCTCTCTGTCTCCCCAAAGGACTTTGTGGGGTCCTGTCCTCAGTCAGAGCATTCCCTGTGTGTGTGCTGTGTGTCGGTACGGCTGTGTCGACATGTGGGATGAGGAAGGTTACGTGGAGGTGGAGCAGAGGCCGATAAATGGGATGTCGCCCCCTGTGGGTCCGACACCAGAGTGGATGGATAGGTGGAAGGTATTAACCGACAATGTCAACTCCTTACATAGAAGGCTGGATGACGTAAAACAGCTGTGGGACAGCCGGCTTCTCAGCCCGCGCCTGCCCAGGCGTCTCAAAGGCCATCAGGGGCTCAAAAAAGCGCCCGTTACCTCAGATGGCAGACACAGATGTCGACACGGAGTCTGACTCCAGTGTCGACGAGGTTGAGACATACACAATCCACTAGGAACATCCGTTACATGATCTCGGCAATGAAAAATGTGTTACGCATTTCTGACATGAACCCAAGTACCACATAAAAGGGGTTTTATTTTTGGGGAGAAAAAGCAGCCAGTGTTTTGTTCCCCCATCAGATGAATGAATGAAGTGTGTAAAGTAGCGTGGGTTCCCACGAAAAGAAACTGGTAATTTCTAAAAAGTTACTGATGGCGTACCCTTTCCCGCCAGAGGATAGGTCATGTTGGGAGATATCCCTTAGGGTGGATAAGGCGCTCACACGTTTGTCAAAAAAGGTGGCACTGCCGTCTTAGGATACGGCCACCTTGAAGGAGCCTGCTGATAAAAAGCAGGAGGCTATCCTGAAGTCTGTATATACACACTCAGGTTATATACTGAGACCTGCAATTGCCTCAGCATAAATAGTGCTGCTGCAGCGTGGTCTGATACCCAGTCAGATAATATTAATACTCTAAGACATGGATAATAGTTTGCTAACATAGAGCATATTAAAGACGTCGTCTTAGATATAAATGATGCACAGAGGGATATTTGCCGGCTGGCATCCAGAATTAATGCAATGTCCATTCTGCCAGGAGGGTATTAGAAACCCGGCAGTGGACAGGTGATGCTGCCTATAAAAGGCACATGGAGATTCTGCCTTATAAGGGTGAGGAATTGTTTGGGGATGGTCTCTGGGACCTCGTATCCACAGCAACAGCTGGGAAGAAAATTTTTTACCTCAGGTTTCCTCACAGCCTAAGAAAGCACTGTATTTTCAGGTACAGTCCTTTCGGCTTCAGAAAAGCAAGCGGGTCAAAGGCGCTTCCTTTCTGCACAGAGACAAGTGAAGAAGGAAAAAGCTGCACCAGCAGCCAGTTCCCAGGATCAAAAATCTTCCCCCGCTTCCTCTGAGTCCACCGCATGACGTTGGGGCTCCACAGGTGGAGACAGGTGCGGTAGGGGCGCGTCTCGGGAACTTCAGGGACCAGTGGGCTTGCCCACAGGTGGATCCCTAGGTTCTGCAAATAGTATCACAGGGATACAGGCTGGAGTTCGAGGCGACTCCCCCTCGCCGTTACCTCACATCAGCCTTGCCTGCTGCCCTCGGAGAAAGGTAGTACTGGCGGCAATTCACAAGCTGTACTTCCAGCAGGTGAAATCAAGGTACCCCTCCTTCAACAAGGCCGGGGTTACTATTCCAAAATTGAAGAAAGAAGAAGCATATGGTTCTAAGTGCGCACTGTGCTGCTAGTGGTACTAAAAACTCACAAAGAGGTATTTCCAACCCTCCACCACAAGTAAATAGATAAAAAAGTAGAGAAATAGTTCCACCAGCGCAGACAATAATATAAAATGGATACTTATTCCAATATGATAGATGGTATATGCAACTTTGTTTCTCTCTCCGTCAGATGTCATATAATTTGCAAGAGAGAAGATAGAAATACCATAGTGTAATCCATTTTTTTTAATCAAAAAATATAAAACATAAAAATATCCCTGCAAGGATATCAAGTACAAACAATGACTGTTTCTACACAGGTTACAACACTGAACATAAAATACACGTAGCTGTGAATATTGTTGCAATTACCGATGTAATAAGAGAACTATGTCACAAGTTCTCAAATAGGCATAAATAATCTCCAATCCATGCATATCAGCAACATGTGAAAGTAAAAAAAGGCTGGAGTATCCAAAACAGATCCGTAGATGGATAATTACCAGTTCCAAGTGAAGAACTGGCAGCGCTCAGTTCTTAAACGCTTTGAAAATCAGAGGGAAAATCCTTGGCTGCAGTCCCAGGTTCCTCTGCTTCTACCCGAACTCCGGATCGTCTAGTCCCCAGCAGCGGCACCCACGCGTTCCGACCCTCCACCGGGGTCTTTCTCAAGGTAAGCCGTGAAGCAGAATGACGGCTTACCTTGAGAAAGACCCCGGTGGTAATTATCCATCTACGGATCTGTTTTGGATACTCCAGCCTTTTTTTACTTTCACATGTTGCTGATATGCATGGATTAAAGATTATTTATGCCTATTTGAGAACTTGTGACATAGTTCTCTTATTACATCGGTAATTGCAACAATATTCACAGCTACGTGTATTTTATGTTCAGTGTTGTAACCTGTGTAGAAACAGTCATTGTTTGTACTTAATATCCTTGCAGGGATATTTTTATGTTTTATATTTTTTGATTAAAAAAAATGGATTACACTATGGTATTTCTATCTTCTCTCTTGCAAATTATATGACATCTGACGGAGAGAGAAACAAAGTTGCATATACCATCTATCATATTGGAATAAGTATCCATTTTATATTATTGTCTGCGCTGGTGGAACTATTTCTCTACTTTTTTATCTATTTACTAATCCAAAATGTTGTGGTACCGAAACCAGACGGTTCGGTGAGACCCATTCTAAAATTGAAAGCCTTGAACACTTATATACGAAGGATTCAATTCAAAATGGAATCGCTCAGGGCGATTATTGCAAGCCTGGAGAATTTCATGGTATCACTGGACATCAAGGATGCCTACCTGCATGTCCCTATTTACCCTCTTCACCAGGAGTACCTCAAAATTGTGGTACAGGATTGTCATTACCAATTCCAGACGTTGCCGTTGGTCTGTCCCCGGCACCGAGGTATTTACCAAGGTAATGGCCGAAATAATTATCCCATACTTGGACGATCTCCTTATAAAGGCGAGGTCTAGGGAGCAGTTGTTCGGTGGAGTAGCACTATCTCGGGAAGTGCTACAACAGCACGGCTGGATTCTGAATATTCCAAAGTCGCAGCTGGTTCCTACGACGCGTCTACTGTTCCTGGGTATGGTTCTGGACACAGAACAGGATGAAAAGGGTTTCTCCCGGAGGAGAAGTCCAAGGAGTTGTCGTCTCTAGACAGAGACCTCCTAATACGTAAACAGGTGTCGGTGCATCAATGCACGCGAGCCCTGGGAAGGATGGTAGCTTCTTACGAAGAAATTCCATTCGCCAGGTCCCATGCAAGGATTTTCCAGTGGGATCTGTTGGACAAGTGGTCCGGGTCGCATCTTCAGATGCATCGGCGGATAACCCTGTCTCCAAGGGCCAGGGTGTCGCTGTTGTGGTGGCTGCAGAGTGCTCATCTTCTAGGGGGCCGCAGATTCGGCATACAGGACTGGGTCCTGGTGACCACGGATGCCAGCCTTCGAGGTTGGGGGGCAGTCACACAGGGAAGAAACTTCCAAGGCTATGGAAAAGTCAGGAGACTTCCCTACACATAAATATTCTGGAACTAAGGGCCATTTACAATGCCCTAAGTCAGGCTAGACCCTGCTTCAAGACCGGCCGGTGCTGATCCAGTCAGACAACATCACGGCGGTCGCTCATGTAAACCGACAGGGCGGCACAAGAAGCAGGATGGCGATGGCAGAAGCCACAAGGATTCTCCGATGGGCGGAAAATCATGTGTTAGCACTGTCAGCAGTGTTCATTCCCGGAGTGGACAACTGAGAAGCAGACTTTCTCAGAAGACACGACCTCCACCCGGGAGAGTGGGGACTTCATCCAGAAGTTTTCCAAATGATTGTACACCGTTGGGAAAGGCCACAGGTGGACATGATGGCGTCCCGCCTCAACAAAAAGCTACAAAGATATTGCGCCAGGTCAAGGGACCCTCAGGCGATAGCTGTGGACGCTCTGGTAACACCGTGGGTGTACCAGTCGGTGTATGTGTTCCCTTCTCTGCCTCTCTTACCCAGGGTAATGAGAATAATAAGAAGGAGAGGAGTAAGAACTATACTCATTGTTCCGGGTTGGCCAAGAAGAGCTTGGTAACCAGAACTCCAAGAAATGATCTCAGAGGACCCATGGCCTCTGCCGCTCAGACAGGACCTGCTGCAGCAGGGGGCCTGTCTGTTCCAAGACGTACCGCGGCTGCGTTTGACGGCATGGCGGTTGAACGCCGGATCCTGAAGGAAAAGGGCATTCCGGAGGAAGTTATCCCTACGCTATTTAAAGCTAGGAAAGAAGTGAACGCAAACCATGATCACCGCATATGGTGGAAATATGTTGCGTGCTGTGAGGCCAGGAAGGCCCCAAAGGAGAAATTTCAGCTAGGTCGATTTCTGCACTTCCTACAGTCAGAGGTAACTATGGGCCTAAAATTGGGTTCCATGAAGGTCCAGATTTCGGCTCTATCGATTTTCTTCCAAAATAGAATTGGCTTCACTGCCTGAAGTTCGGACTTTTGTTAAGGGAGTGCTGCATAGTCAGCCCCCGTTTGTGCCTCCAGTGGCACCGTGGGATCTCAACGTGGTGTTGGATTTCCTGAAGTCGCATTGGGTTGAGCCACTTAAATCCGTGGAGCTACAATACCTCACGTGGAAAGTGGTCATGCTGTGGGCCTTGGCGTCGGCCAGGCGTGTATCAGAATTGGCGGCTTTGTCATACAAAAGCCCTTATCTGTATTTTATATGGATAAGGTGGAATTGAGGACTCGTTCCCAATTCCTTCCTAAGGTGGTCTCAGTTTTTCATGTGAACCAACCTATTGTGGTGCCTGCGGCTACTTTGGGACTTGGAGGATTCCAAGTTACTGGACGTAGTCAGGGCCCTGAAAAGTATATGTTTCCAGGACGGCTGGAGTCAGGAAAACTGACTCGCTATTTATCCTGTATGCACCCAACAAGCTGGGTGCTCCTGCTTCTAAGCAGACTATTGCTCGCTGGATCTGTAGCACGATTCAACTTGCACATGCTGCGGCTGGACTGCCGCACCCTAAATCTGTAAAAGCCCATTCCAGGAGGAAAGTGGGCTCTTCTTGGGCGGCTGCCCGAGGGGTCTCTGCTTTACAACTTTGCCGAGCTGTTACTTGGTCGGGTTCAAACATTTTTGCAACAGTCTACAAGTTTGATACCCTGGCTGAGGAGGACCTAGAGTTTGCTCATTCAGTGCTGCAGAGTCATCCGCACTCTCCCGCCCGTTTGGGAGCTTTGGTATAATCCCCATGGTCCTTACGGAGTCCCAGCATCCACTTAGGACGTCAGAGAAAATAAGATTTTACTCACCGGTAAATCTATTTCTCGTAGTCCGTAGTGGATGCTGGGCGCCCATCCCAAGTGCGGATTGTCTGCAATACTTGTTTATAGTTATTGCCTAACTAAAGGGTTATTGTTGAGCCATCTGTTGAGAGGCTCAGTTATATTTCATACTGTTAACTGGGTATAGTATCACGAGTTATACGGTGTGATTGGTGTGGCTGGTATGAGTTTTACCCGGGATTCAAAATCCTTCCTTATTGTGTCAGCTCTTCCGGGCACAGTATCCTAACTGAGGTCTGGAGGAGGGTCTTAGTGGGAGGAGCCAGTGCACACCAGGTAGTCCTAAAGCTTTCTTTAGTTGTGCCCAGTCTCCTGCGGAGCCGCTAATCCCCATGGTCCTTACGGAGTCCCAGCATCCCCTATGGACTACGAGAAATAGATTTACCGGTGAGTAAAATCTTATTATTGCCATTAAAGAGGTTTTGCATATTACTGAGGAATCCCCTGTCCCTGACACGAGGGTACACATGTATAAGGGGAAAAAAGCCTGAAGTCACTTTTCCATCCTCATTTGAATTAAGTGACTTGTGCGAAAAGGCTTGGGAATCTCCGGATAGGAGACTTCAAGTTCCCAAAAGGATTCTCATGGCGTATCCTTTTCCACAAACTGATAGGATACTCTGGGAATCTTCGCCAAAAGTTGACAAGGCGCTGACACGTTTGTCCAAAAAGGTGGCACTGCCTTCTCAGGATACGGCTTCCCTCAAGGAACTTGCTGATCGCAGGCAGGAAATTACCTTAAAGTACATTTACAATCATTCCGGTACTATTGCTCGACTGGCTATGGCGTCGGCCTGGGTTTGTAGTGCGGTTGTGGCAAGGGCAGATTCCTTATCTACGGAAATTGAGAACTTAGATAGGGATGCCATTCATATGACCATAGAGCATATCAGAGATGCTGCCTTGTATATGAGGGATGCTCAGAGAGACATTTGTTTATTAAGCTCCAGAATAAATGCTATGTCTATTTCTGCTAGGCAGCTCTTGTGGACCCGACAGTGGACGGGAGATGCCGATTCAAAGCAGCATATGGAGTCCTTGCTTTACAAAGGGGTGGAGTTGTTTGGAGACGGCCTCTCGGATCTTGTCTCTACGGCTACGGCTGGTAAGTCAAATTTCTTACCTTATGTCCCCCCGCAGCATACAAAAAAGGCACCTCATTATCAAATGCAGTCCTTTCGTTCCAATAAAAACAAGAAGGTACGGGGATCATCCTTTGTTGCCAGAGGGAAAGGCAGGGGAAAAAAGCTGCACACAGCTAGTTCCCAAGAGCAGAAGTCCTCCCCTGCGTCTGCAAAGTCCACCGCATGATGCTGGGGCTTCCCGAGGGGAAGCAGATCTGGTGGGGGCTCGTCTTCGGTTTTTCAGCCACGTCTGGGTTCACTCGCAGGTGGATCCCTGGGTGTTAGAGATTGTTTCTCAGGGATACAGGCTGGAATTCGAAGACTTGCCTCCTCGCCGATTTTTCAAATCGGCTCTGCCGGCTTCCCCGTCAGAGAGGGAGCTAGTGTTGGCAGCAATCCAAAAATTGTGTATTCAACAGGTGATTGTCACAGTTCCTCATCTCCAGCAAGGAGAGGGATATTACTCAACCCTGTTTGTGGTCCCGAAACCGGACGGTTCGGTCAGACCCATTTTAAACCTGAAATCTCTGAACCTGTACTTGAAGAGGTTCAAGTTCAAAATGGAATCACTCAGGGCGGTCATCGCCAGCCTGGAGGGGGGGGGGATTGGATGGTGTCCCTGGACATAAAGGATGCTTACCTTCATGTTCCGATATTCCCACCGCATCAGGCGTTCCTGAGATTTGCAGTGCAGGACTGTCACTACCAATTTCAGACGTTGCCGTTTGGGCTTTCCACGGCCCCGAGAATTTTCACCAAGGTAATGGCGGAAATGATGGTGCTCCTGCGCAGGCAGGGGGTCACAATTATCCCATACTTGGACGATCTCCTCATAAAGACGAGATCTCGAGAGGTTGCTGGACAGCGTGTCTCTGTCCATGAAGACGTTGCAGATACACGGCTGGATTCTCAATATACCGAAGTCCCAGCTAGTCCCTACAACGCGTCTGACCTTTTTGGGGCTGATTCTCGACACAGACCAGATAAAAGGTTTTTCTTCCGATCGAAAAGGTTCAGGAACTCATAGCCATGGTCAGGAACCTATTAAAACCAAAAAAGGTTTCAGTGCATCAGTGCACGCGGGTCCTGGGGAAGATGGTGGCTTCCTACGAGGCCATCCCTTTCGGCAGGTTCCATGCGAGGACTTTTCAATGGGACCTCTTGGACAAGTGGTCCGGGTCCCATTTACAAATGCATCAAAGGATCACCCTGTCTCCCAGGACCAGGGTATCTCTCCTGTGGTGGCTGAACAGTGCTCACCTACTAGAAGGTCGCAGGTTCGGCATTCAGGACTGGGTCCTGGTAACCACGGACGCAAGCCTCCGAGGCTGGGGAGCAGTGACACTGGGAAGAAATTTCCAAGGTCTCTGGTCAAGCCTAGAGTCTTGTCTCCACATCAACGTCCTGGAGTTGAGGGCCATATACAACGCCCTGCGTCAAGCGGAGGAATGGCTTCGGAGAAAACCGGTTCTGATTCAGTCAGACAATGTCACGGCAGTGGCTCATATAAACCGCCAAGGCGGAACAAGGAGCAGAATGGCCATGGCAGAAGCGACCAGGATTCTACGCTGGGCGGAAGGCCATGTAAGCGCGATATCAGCGGTGTTCATCCCGGGGGTGGACAACTGGGAGGCGGACTTCCTCAGCAGGTACGACCTGCATGCGGGAGAGTGGGGACTTCATCAAGAACTCTTCGCACAGATCACGGATCTTTGGGGACTGCCTCAAATCGACATGATGGCATCCCGTCTCAACAAAAAGCTAAAGCGGTATTGCGCCAGGTCAAGGGACCCTCAGGCGGTAGCGGTAGACGCTCTGGTGACACCTTGGGTGTTCAGATTGGTCTATGTGTTTCCTCCTCTTCCTCTCATACCCAAGGTGTTGAGAATAATATGAAGAAGCAGGGTCAGAACAATACTCATTGTTCCGGATTGGCCACGGAGGACTTGGTATCCGGAGCTGCAAGAGTTGCTCGCAGGGGATCCGTGGCCTCTTCCGCTAAGGCAGGACCTGCTGCGGCAGGGGCCCTGTCTGTTCCAGACTTACCGCGGCTGCGTTTGACGGCATGGCGGTTGAACGCCGGATCCTAGCGGAAAAAGGGATTCCGGAGGAAGTCATTCCTACCCTGATCAAGGCTAGGAAAGACGTGACGTTAAAACATTATCACCATATATGGCGGAAATATGTTTCTTGGTGTGAGGCCAGAGCTGCTCCTACGGAGGAGTTCCATTTGGGCCTTCTACTACACTTCCTTCAAACAGGAGTGACTTTGGGCCTAAAATTAGGGTCCATAAAGGTCCAGATTTCGGCCTTATCCATTTTCTTTCAAAGAGAATTGGCCTCTATTCCTGAAGTACAGACCTTTGTGAAGGGGGTGCTGCATATTCAGCCTCCCTTTGTGCCTCCGGTGGCGCCTTGGGATCTTAACGTGGTGTTGCGTTTCCTCAAGTCACCTTGGTTTGAACCACTCAAAACTGTGCAGTTGAAATACCTCACGTGGAAAGTGGTCATGTTGTTGGCGCTAGCTTCGGCAAGACGTGTTTCCGAATTGGCGGCTTTATCACATAAAGCCCATACTTGGTTTTTCATGTGGATAGGGCAGAGTTGAGGACTCGCCCTCACTTTCTGCCAAAAGTGGTCTCATCTTTTCATGTGAACCAACCTATTGTCGTGCCTGTGGCTACACGGGACTTGGAGGATTCCGAGTCCTTGGATGTAGTCAGGGCTTTGAAGATTTATGTGACCAGAACGGCTAGAATCAGGAAGACTGAAGCTTTGTTCGTTCTGTATGCGGCCAACAAGGTTGGCGCTCCTGCTTCAAAGCAGACTATTGCTCGCTGGATCTGTAACACGATTCAGCAGGCGCATTCTACGGCAGGATTGCCATTACCAAAATCGGTTAAGGCCCACTCCACTAGGAAAGTGGGCTCTTCTTGGGCGGCTGCCCGAGGGGTCTCGGCATTACAGTTGTGCCGAGCAGCTACTTGGTCGGGGACAAACACCTTTGCAAAGTTCTATAAGGTTGATACCCTGGCTGAGAAGGACCTCCTGTTTGCTCAATCGGTGCTGCAGAGTCATCCGCACTCTCCCGCCTGTTTGGGAGCTTTGGTATAATCCCCATGGTCCTTACGGAGTCCCAGCATCCTCAAGGACGTTAGAGAAAATAAGATTTTACTTACCGGTAAATCTATTTCTCGTAGTCCGTAGAGGATGCTGGGCGCCTGTCCCAAGTGCGGACTATTTCTGCAAGACTTGTATATAGTTATTGCTTACATAAGGGTTATGTTATAGTTTTTCGGTTGAACAGTGGCTATGTTGTTGTTCATACTGTTAACTGGGTAAGTTTATCACAAGTTATATGGTGTGATTGGTGTGGCTGATATGGATCTCGCCCTTAGATTTACATAAATCCTTCCTCGTACTGTCCATCTTCTCTGGGCACAGTTTCCCTAACTGAGGTCTGGAGGAGGGGCATAGAGGGAGGAGCCAGTGCACACCCAGAGTCCAAAGCTTTCTTAAAGTGCCCTATCTCCTGCGGAGCCCGTCTATTCCCCATGGTCCTTACGGAGTCCCAGCATCCTCTACGGACTACGAGAAATAGATTTACCGGTAAGTAAAATCTTATTTTCTATCAACACAAAGTGGGGTTGACCTTCACCGACAGCGTTGCACAAATGAGTCAGAAATATATATAATAATCACACACTGTGGTTGACTTCACCGACAGCATCGCACAAATGAGTCAGAAATGTATATAGTATTTACACACTGCGGTTGACTTCACCGACAGCGTTGCACAAATGAGTCAGAACGTATATAATAATAATAATTACACACTGCGGTTGACTTCACAGACAGCGTCGCATAATATGTTTATGCATAGGAAATAATACAAGTACTGTGACCAGTAGTGTCACAGTACTTATGAAAATAAAATAAAAATTGTATAGTACACTGGGGTACAGCACAAACAACAAATATATATATATATATATATATATATATATATATATATATATAAATTTTTTTTTAATTTTTTTGTATAATTTGGGGCTTTTTGTTTTTACTTTTTATTATTTCAATTTTACACTGGGGCTGAGCACCTGGATGGACGGACAGATCACCCCTTTCAGATACAGCAGAGAGAGCACCCCTTTTTCAGATACAGCTAACAAAGAGAACACCCAGTTTTCAGATACAACAGACATAGAGCACCCCTTTTTCAGAAACCGCATACTGGGCACCCTCACCCACCGCATATAAATGTTTATGCTCCACTATACAATACCACTTGCTACGCATGTCAACGTAGAACTCGGAGAAAGTAAACAAGAATGATGATTCAATACAGCACACCTTCCAACTGTCCCGATTTTCACGAGACAGTCCCATCTTTTGGGACTGTCCCGCTGTCTAGAGATGGCTACTGAGTTGCTGTCCCAAAACAATGACTCGAATCATTTAGAAGTTGGAATGATTCAAGTCACTCACAGTTTGGTGTGTTGAGACAGCCCCCAGTAGCCTCTCTCAGTCAGTCACAGTGATTGGGTGGCAGCACTCCTGGGTGACACCCCCTGGGAGGGAGCAGTGTGATGCTGCTCAGTGTGCCAGGGCTGCTGCTGTGCCTGCAGAGCCGGATTAAGGGGGGGTCACAGGGGGTAAGTACTCCGGGCCCCCCGATCTAAGAGGGCCCCCACCGCACACCACAAATCGTACCTTAAACACCGATCTGCAGTGCCGCAATAGCAGGTGCTAGCAGCCATCATACTGACAGTGCTGCACCTGCTATGTGCTCTGCTTCCAGTGACCAGCTCTCTGACTGGCTGCGCGACTTGCAGGAAGGATCAAGCCCGGGATGGGAGAGGAGATGGCGGGCAGCTGAGCGTCGTGAAGCCACACATCGAGCCGGAAGGGGTGGGCTGCGGGGCCGGGGCGGATTGGTCCACCGAGATATCGGCCCACTTTCTGGTTCGACTGGACTGGGCCAGACCCCTCTCTCAACAGTGACCCCACTTACTGCTGGACCAGACCCCTCTTACGGTACCCCCCCCCCCCCCGCCAACTTCTGAGTGACGACGGGGTGCGGAATGTTCAAGCAACTGCAGCCGTTACATGCTCTAACTCAGATCATTTTGGTCTGTGTGTGATAGTGCAGTGAGACTCAGGGCTGCACTACCGCTGGCCATGCAAAATGTGCAGCAGTGTGATCGGCTGCATGATCAGGATAGGGCAGTCCTAGCATCACCGGCATAATGAGCGCACCGCTCGGTGAGGGAAGGACAGATCCAGATTAGCGGGGTCAGTGGAACGGGAATGAGGGATGGAGGTAGGCATGTGAAACCCTCTCCACGGATCAATTGAGTGTCCCTGAGTTGACGGTGCTGTAGTGTCAGCAGTCCATGGAGAGAAGGAAGGTGACCAGAAGCTGCTGAGAGGAAGTCACCCAGGAGCAGAGGTGATTCTTAAACAACTTTCTCAGACTTCTTCCTGGTGAGTCTTTCCTCTTCACCACCTGCTTTGCACTTCTACTCCCATCCTGTCCCCTTCACATGAATACTACTACTACTACTCCAACCCTGCCCCCTACTCCACACTACTACTTATAGCCTGAGCCCTGATCCACAATACTACTACTCCCATCCTACCCTCAGCTGCAGCGGAATGTATGGAGCTTGTGCTTCAGGCATAGGCACCAGTAGGGGCAATAAGCTAATTAGCCCTACCCCCTGGCATCACAGTATAGTACCCACCCTAACTATTACCCCCACCTCCGGATAATACCCTTATCTGTCATACCCCCCAGCCTCCAGAACATACCTTACTTCCAACTCCCAAGACAAACAGTACCCCTCTAGGGCGTCTAAAGATGCACAAAGCGTGATTGCAGCTGACACACTGCCAGTCCTTGTATATTCAGATGCAGAGATGTACGTCGGGGAAAGACAATGTAGCGGCATTTGCCTAAAGTTGCGGACGCAACTGCAGCAAAAGAGGAGGGGTCCTACCTCCCTCGACAGACCCCATCCCTTCCAACAGATCCCGCCCCATTTAGGGCTGCTTCTATATATTTCCCAGGCTAGTTTTCCATCTCAATCCGCCCCTGCTAGGGGGTCAGTAAACTTGGGCCCTCCTTATCAGGCGTCCCCTCACCGGAGCTGCTGTATGGGGACGAGCTCCGCTTCTCCAAGCTCCGCTGCCATCAACACTCAGCAGCAGCGCCGCAGTTGTCCACAGCAGCGCAGGGAGCTGCTGCGGCGGAGGAGCCTGGAGAGAAGTAACCTGTACCTGTTTGCTCTCGCTCACTCCCCTACTCCGCTGGCGCCGATGACAAGCAGACACCGGCGCTGTGCATTTGAAGGTCGGTGACAGGGAGAGGGAGGCTGAACTGACTGATATATCCATCCATCCATATTGATAGATATCTATATAGATTATTTATATATATATATATATATATATATATATATATATATATACGACCTGCACTGCTGCATTCATGGAGGTGCAGGAAGAAGAGGCACATACAGCGGGCACTGCAACACCAGGGGGACAGTGTTGATATGAGGGCCCCCTCTCAAGTTTCCCGGGCCCCCCAAAGGCTTAATCCGGCCCTGTGTGCCTGACTGCCTGTGAGACTGTGAGTTGAGACAGTGCAGACTCATTGGAGACAGATCAGTTTCATTGATTCATTCAGTGCAGCTGAATAGTTGACCCACTCTGGGTGTGGATCATTGGGTCGACCCTATCTAGGTCGACAGTCACTAGGTCAACCAGTGAAGGTAGACAGTTAGTAGGTCGACACTGACTGAAGGTTGACACATGACTAGGTCGACACGGTCATTAGGTCGACATGGGCGATGTCAACACACAAAAGGTTGACACCGTTTTTTGGGAGGTTTCTTGACCTGAATTCCCAATTGGGGACCACCGACAGTTGAAACGAGTTCGCTCGCCACGCTTCGGGTACGGTGGCTCGCTATGCTCGCCACAAGGTTTATAACCAACTCTATGCCCAATTGGATAGAGGAAGTATAAAAAGGTCCTGCAACCCCCCCCAAACTGTTTCGATCTTTTGTGTGTCGACCTTGCCCATGTCAACCTATTGACCATGTCGACCTAGTCATGACTATGTCGACCTAAAGACTGGATACTGTCTGAGTAACTCCCTCCACGAGTCCCAGCACTGCCAGCAGTCTCTGCACACACTGCATGTACACAGTCTGCAATACATTACAAAAGAGCCATGTACCGAGACACTCCACTGAGCAGAGTCATGTACCTCAACTCAGTTCATTGTATCTCTTTGCCCATGACTACTGCTGTCCCACCCGCAGGCCGCAGTGACCGCGGTGGGGAGGGGGGGGATAAGAGTGATAAGTAAAAAGCGACATATCAGACATGTGTAACGTGTTTCTGTGCGGACTAGACATTTGAAGCCTGGGTGATTATTAAGAAAAAACTATTGGTGGTTCACCCACCGCAGTTTTTGTTAGTTACCACACGGTATTCTTTAAGGTATGGTGGAGTTGTTGCCTGACAAAGAGAGGTAATGTATCTATATATGATTCCCACATTGTAAAGAACCGCTCCACCTTCTTTTCTTTTTGCAAAAGCGTTTCTATCCAATCCATCTTAAAGATAAGCTTGGACAGAAATAGGGGTATTTGCGGAGGTGTACTATCTAACCAATCCTGGAGTATAGTTTTTCTTCCCGCTGCACTCCATGCGAGTAGGAGTTTTTTGCTTTTGGGAGTTATTTGTTGGGCAGGGTCGATTATTCCTAGGATTGCCCATTCAGGAGTGAATGGGACATGGTTGATAAGTTTAGCTTCTACGTATCTGCGGATAAGGTGCCAAAAATACTTGACAATGGGACAGGCCCACAAACGATGAAAAATGTCAGCTTCCTCTTGGTGGCAACGCAAGCAAGCGTGGCTCTCCGAGGTGCCCATATTATAACGTCTGAATGGTGACAGGTAAGTGTTGTGTTATGTGTTTAGAAATAATTCCATATACATGCTGGCTGACAGGTTTTTTTTTGGAAAATAGTAAAGCCTTCTCCAGAGTTGGTATCGATAGGGTCGGGAAGTGGTGTAACAATTTCGACATACCCCCTGGTGTCTTAGCATTATCCAAAATGTCCCTTAAGACATTATAATGAATTGATATAGCTCTGTGTTGAGGTGGCGGGATGGTCAGGAGGGAGTCTAGAGATTAATTGCAGTCTTTTCTCATACGTCCTAGAGGATGCTGGGGATGCTTCAAGAACCATGGGGTATAGACGGGATCCGCAGGAGACATGGACACTTTAAGACTTTAAAAGGGGTGTGAACTGGCTCCTCCCTCTATGCCCCTCCTCCAGACTCCAGTTAGATTCTGTGCCCAGTGAGACTGGATGCACACTGAGGAGCTCTCCAGAGTTTCTCAGAAAAAAATACTTTGTAGGTTTATTATTTTCAGGGAGTCCTGCTGGCAACAGGCTCCCTGCATCGTGGGACTGAGGGGAGAGAAGCAGACCTACTTCTCTGAGTTCAAGGGCTCTGCTTCTTAGGCTACTGGACACCATTAGCTCCAGAGGGTCCGATCACTTGGTGCGCCTAGCTTTTCGTTCCCGGAGCCGCGCCGTCATCCCCCTTGCAGAGCCAGAAGATAGAAGCCGGGTGAGTAGCAGAAGATCAGAAGACTTCAGTGACGGCAGAAGACAGCTTGTTGAGGAACCGCGCTGCGCGCCATGCTCCCACATAAGAACGGCACTGCAGGGTGCAGGGCGCGGGGGGGCGCCCTGGGCAGCATAAATCCTCAATTTAGCGACTGGCAGAAAGTATATAAAGTGCCAAGGCACTAATTACAGACCCCTGCCAGTATAAAGATGTAAAATTAAGCGGGACTGAAGCGCGCCATTAAGGGGCCGTGGCTTAGCCCTCACAGCTCACCAGCGCCATTTTCTCTTCACAGAAGCTGCAGAGACGCTGAGCCTGGCCTCCCACACTACTGTACAAGTAGCAGGGTGCAAAACGGGGGGGGGGGGGGGGGGGGGCACAAGAGATTTGGGGGGTGATTCTGAGTTGTTCGCTCGCTAGCTGCTTTTAGCAGCATTACACATGCTAAGCCGCCGCCCTCTGGGAGTGTATCTTAGCAGAATTGCGAACAAAAGATTAGCAGAATAGCGAATAGAAATTTCTTAGCAGTTTCTGAGTTGCTCCAGACTTACTCAGCCATTGCGACCAGCTCAGTCCTTTTCGTTCCTGTTTTGACGTCACAAACACACCCAGCGTTTGCCCAACCACTCCCCCGTTTCTCTATCGTCCTAGTGGATGCTGGGGTTCCTGAAAGGACCATGGGGAATAGCGGCTCCGCAGGAGACAGGGCACAAAAAGTAAAGCTTTAGGATCAGGTGGTGTGCACTGGCTCCTCCCCCTATGACCCTCCTCCAAGCCAGTTAGATTTTTGTGCCCGGCCGAGAAGGGTGCAATCTAGGTGGCTCTCCTAAAGAGCTGCTTAGGAAAGTTTAGCTTAGGTTTTTTATTTTACAGTGAGTCCTGCTGGCAACAGGATCACTGCAACGAGGGACTTAGGGGAGAAGAAGTGAACTCACCTGCGTGCAGGATGGATTGGCTTCTTGGCTACTGGACATCAGCTCCAGAGGGACGATCACAGGTACAGCCTGGATGGTCACCGGAGCCTTGCCGCCGGCCCCCTTGCAGATGCTGAAGTAAGAAGAGGTCCAGAATCGGCGGCAGAAGACTCCTCAGTCTTCTAAAGGTAGCGCACAGCACTGCAGCTGTGCGCCATTTTCCTCTCAGCACACTTCACACGGCAGTCACTGAGGGTGCAGGGCGCTGGGAGGGGGGCGCCCTGGGAGGCAAATGAATACCTAATTTGGCTAAAAATACCTCACATATAGCCTCCGGAGGCTATATGGAGATATTTAACCCCTGCCAGAATCCGTTAAGAGCGGGAGACGAGGCCGCCGAAAAAGGGGCGGGGCCTATCTCCTCAGCACACAGCGCCATTTTCCCTCACAGAAAGGCTGGAGGGAAGGCTCCCAGGCTCTCCCCTGCACTGCACTACAGAAACAGGGTTAAAACAGAGAGGGGGGGCACTAATTTGGCGATATGCTTATATATATATTAAGATGCTATAAGGGAAAACACTTATATAAGGTTGTCCCTATATAATTATAGCGTTTTGGTGTGTGCTGGCAAACTCTCCCTCTGTCTCTCCAAAGGGCTAGTGGGTCCTGTCCTCTATCAGAGCATTCCCTGTGTGTGTGCTGTGTGTCGGTACGTGTGTGTCGACAGGTAGGAGGACGATGTTGGTGAGGAGGCGGAGCAATTGCCTGTAATGGTGATGTCACTCTCTAGGGAGTCGACACCGGAATGGATGGCTTATTTAGGAAATTACGTGATAATGTCAACACGCTGCAAGGTCGGTTGACGACATGAGACGGCCGACAAACAATTAGTACGGTCCAGACGTCTCAAAAACACCGTCAAGGGTTTTAAAACGCCCGTTTACTTTAGTCGGTCGACACAGACACAGACAGGGACACTGAATCCAGTGTCGACGGTGAATAAACAAACGTATTCCTTATTAGGGCCACACGTTAAAGGCAATGAAGGAGGTGTTACGTATTTCTGATACTACAAGTACCACAAAAGAGGGTATTATGTGGGATGTGAAAAAACTACCATAGTTTTTCCTGAATCAGATAAATTAAATAAAGTGTGTGATGATGCGTGGGTTCCCCCCGATAGAAAATTATGGGCGGTATACCCTTTCCCGCCAGAAGTTAGGGCGCGTTGGGAAACACCCTTTAAGGTGGATAAGGCGCTCACACGCTTATCAAAACAAGTGGCGGTACCGTCTATAGATAGGGCCGTCCTCAAGGACCAGCTGACAAGGCTGGAAAATATAATAAAAAGTATATACACACATACTGGTGTTATACTGCGGCCAGTGATCGCCTCAGCCTGGATGTGCAGAGCTAGGGTGGCTTGGTCGGATTCCCTGACTAAAAATATTGATACCCTTGACAGGGACAGTATTTTATTGACTATAGAGCATTTCTATATATGCGAGATGCACAGAGGGATATTTGCACTCTGGCATCATGAATAAACGCGATGTCCATAACTGCCAGAAGATGTTATGGACACGACAGTGGTCAGGTGATGCAGATTCCAAACGGCACAGTATGGCCGTATACAGGAAGAGGACTTGTTTGGGGTCGGTCCATCGGACCTGGTGGTCACGGCAACTGCTGGAAAATCCACCGTTTTTTACCCTAAGTCACATCTCTGCAGAAAAAGACACCGTCTTTTCAGCCTCAGTCCTCTCGTCCCTATAAGATCATATCTGCCCAGGGATAGAGGAAAGGGAAGAAGACTGCAGCAGGCAGCCCATTCCCAGGAACAGAAGCGTTCCACCGCGTCTGACAAGTTCTCAGTATGGCGCTGAGACCGTACAGGACCCCTGGATCCTACAAGTAGTATCCCGGGGGTACAGATGGGAATGTCGAGACGTTTCCCCTTCGCAGGCTCCTGAAGTCTGCTTTACCAAGTCTCCCTCCGACAAGGAGGTAGTATGGGAAAAAATTCACAAGCTGTATTCCCAGCAGGTGATAATTAAATTACCCCTCCTACTACAGAAAAGGGGTATTATTCCACACTATATTGTGGTACTGAAGCCAGAAGGCTAGGTGAGACTTATTCTAAAAAATTTTTTTTGAACACTTACAAAGGTTCAAATTAAGATGAAGTCACTCAGAGCAGTGATAACGAACCAGGAATAAGGGGACTATATAGTGTCCCGGGACATCAGGGATGCTTACCTCTATGTCCCAAATTTGCCCTTCTCACTAAGGGTACCTCAGGTTCGTGGTGCAGAACTGTCACTATCAGTTTCAGACGCTGCCGTTTGGATTGTCCACGGCACCCTGGGGTCTTTACCAAGGTAATGGCCGAATTGATGATTCTTCTTCGAAGAAAAGGCGTCTTAATTATCCCTTACTTGGACGATCTCCTGATAGGGGCATAGTCCAGGGAACAGTTGGAGGTCGGAGTAGCACTATCTCGGATACTGCTACAATCAGCACGGGTGGATTCTAAATATTCCAAAATCGCAGCTGATCCCGACGACACGTCTGCTGTGCCTAGGGATGATTCTGGACACAGTCCAGAAAAAGGTGTTTCTCCCGGAAGAGAAAGCCAGGGAGTTATCCGAGCAAGTCAGGAACCTCCTAAAAACAGTGCATCATTGCACAAGGGTCCTGGTAAAAATGGTGGCTTCCTACGAAGCAATTCCATTCGGCAGATTTCACGTAAGAACTTTTCAGTGGGATCTGCTGGACAAATGGTCCGGATCGCATCTTCAGATGCATCAGCGGATAACCCAATATCCAAGGACAAGGGTGTCTCTCCTGTGGTGGTTATAGAGTGCTCATCTTCTAGAGGGCAGCAGATTCGGCATTCAGGATTGGATGCTGGTAACCACGGAGCCCAGCCTGAGAGGCTGGGGAGCAGTCACACAAGGAAAAAATTTCCAGGGAGTGTGATCAAGTATGGAGACTTTTCTCCACATAAATATACTGGAGCTAAGGGTAAATTTATAATGCTCTAAGCTTAGCAAGACCTCTGCTTCAAGGTCAGCCGGTATTGATCCAGTGGGAAAAACATCACGGCAGTCGCCCACGTAAACAGACAGGGCGACACAAGAAGCAGGAGGGCAATGGCAGAAACTGCAAGGACTTTTCGCTGGGCGGAAAATCATGTGATAACACTGTCAGCAGTTTTTCATCCCGGGAATGGAAACTGGGAAGCAGACTTCCTCAGCACGACCTCCACCCGGGAGAGTGGAAACTTCATTGAGAAGTTTTTTCCACATGATTGTAAACCGTTGGGAAATACCAAAGGTGGACATGATGGCGTCCCGTCTGAACAAAAAACGGGACCGGTATTGCGCCAGGTCAAGAGACCCTCAGGCAATAGATGTGGACGTTCTGGTAACACCGTGGGTGTACCAGTCGGTGTATGTGTTCCCTCCTCTGCTTCTCATACCTAAGGTGCTGAGAATTATAAGACGTAGAGGAGTAAGAACTATACTCATGGCTCCGGATTGGCCAAGAAGGACTTGGTACCCGGAACTTCAAGAGATGCTTACAGAGGTCTTATGGCCTCTGCCGCTAAGAAGGGACTTGCTTCAGCAAGTACCATGTCTGTTCCAAGACTTACCGCAGCTGCGTTTGTCGGCATGGCGATGGAAAGCCGGATCCTAAGGGAAAAAAAGGCATTCCGGAAGAGGTCATTCCTACCCTGGTCAAAGCCAGAAAGGAGGTGATGCATTTCCTGAAAACAGGAGTGTCTATGGGCCTCAAATTGGGGTCCATTAAGGTTCAAATTCGGCCCTGTAATCAAGGGAGTATTGCATATACAAACCCCTTTTTTGTGCCTCCATTGGCACTGTGGGATCTCAACGTAGTTCTGGGATTCCTCAAATCACATTGGTTTAAAACCAGTCAAATATGTGGATTTGAAGCATCTCACATAAAAAGTGACCATGCTCTTGGCCCTGGCCTGGACCAGGCGAGTGTCAAATTGGTGTTTTTTTCTCAAAAAAGCCCATATCTGTTTGTCCATTCGGACAGGGCAGAGCTGCGGACTCGTCCCCAGTTCTCTCCCTAAGGTGGTGTCAGTGTTTCACCTGAACCAGCTTATTGTGGTGCCTTGCACCTACTAGGGACTTGGAGGACTCCAAGTTGCTAGGAGTTGTCAGGGCCCTGAAAATATGTTCCAGGACAGCTGGAGTCAGAAAATCTGACTCGCTGTTTATACTGTATGCACCCAACAAGTTGGGTGCGCCTGCTTCTAAGCAGGCGATTGCTCGTTGGATTTGTAACACAATTCAACTTGCACATTCTGAGGCAGGCCTGCCACAGTCTAAATCGGTTAAGGCCCATTCCACAAGGAAGGTGGGCTCATCTTGGGCGGCTGCCCGAGAGGTCTCGGCATTACAACTCTGCCGAGCAGCTACGTGGTCAGGGGAGAACACGTTTGTAAAATTCTACAAATTTGATATCCTGGCAAAAGAGGACCTGGAGTTCTCTCATTCGGTGCTGCAGAGTCATCCGCACTCTCCCGCCCGTTTGGGAGCTTTGGTATAATCCCCATGGTCCTTTCAGGAACCCCAGCATCCACTAGGACGATAGAGAAAATAAGAATTTACTTACCGATAATTCTATTTCTCGGAGTCCGTAGTGGATGCTGGGCGCCCATCCCAAGTGCGGATTATCTGCAATACTTGTACATAGTTACAAAAATCGGGTTATTATTGTTGTGAGCCATCTTTTCAGAGGCTCCGCTGTTATCATACTGTTAACTGGGTTTAGATCACAAGTTGTACGGTGTGATTGGTGTGGCTGGTATGAGTCTTACCCGGGATTCAAAATTCCTCCCTTATTGTGTACGCTCGTCCGGGCACAGTACCTAACTGGCTTGGAGGAGGGTCATAGGGGGAGGAGCCAGTGCACACCACCTGATCCTAAAGCTTTACTTTTTGTGCCCTGTCTCCTGCGGAGCCGCTATTCCCCATGGTCCTTTCAGGAACCCCAGCATCCACTACGGACTCCGAGAAATAGAATTATCGGTAAGTAAATTCTTATTTTCTCCAGCCACTCCTGCGTTTTGCAACTCGAACGCCTGCGTTTTTCCGCACACTCCCATAAAACGGCTAGTTTCCGCCCAGAAACACCCACTTTCTGTCAATCACACTACGATCAGCACAGCGATGAAAAAGCTTCGTTATGCCGTGAGTAAAATACCTAACTTTTGTGTAAAATAACTAAGCGCATGTGAACTGCGAACCTTGCGCATGCGCAGTAAGCGACTAATCGCAGTATAGCGAAAATCGGCAACGAGCGAACAACTCAGAATGACCCCCATAGTGCTAATTAGTTGAAAGTAAAAGCTCCAACAGGTCTGGGCAGTAATTTACTCGCTTCAGAACCTGGATAGGCGCTGGGTTGTGAGCTGGCAGAACTTCCTCTGTGTTTCTCTAACAGGCTTTGTTGTGGGTCTGTCTCCTATAGCCCCAGTGTGGTTGTGGGTGTCGGTACGTGTGTGTCGACATGTCTGAGGCTGAGTGCTCTTCCCAGGAGGAGGCTGGTGTGGGGACAAAAAAGGCTGTGGGAGTGACCGTGTCTGCACCGCCGATGGCTGATTGGGTAAATATATTGAGTGTTTTGAATGCTAATGTGGCTCGGTTGACGAAGAGATTAGATAAATCTGAGTCTCAAAGCCAGACATGGAGGAAATCCATGGAAGATGCTTTGTCACAAGCTCAGACCCCTTCGGGGTCACAGAAACGTGCACTTACCCAGATAACAGATACGGATACCGACACGGACTCTGATTCCAGTGCTGACTATAGTGATGCCAGATTGAATCCTAAACTGGCTAAGAGCATTCAGTACATGATTGTGGCGATAAAAGAAGTGTTGCATATAACAGAAGACCCTGCTGTTCCTGATACTAGGGTCTGTACGTATAAAGGAAAGAAACCTGAGGTAAGGTTTCCTCCCTCTCATGAACTGAACGCTCTTTTTGAAAAGGCTTGGGAAAATCCTGACAAGAAGGTACAGGTTCCCAAAAGAATTCCAGTGGCATATCCGTTTCCTTTTGGGGACAGGGAAAAGGGGGAGTCAACCCCCACGGTGGATAAAGCTCTATCACGTCTATCCAAAAAGGTGGCGCTTCCGTCTCCTGATACGGCAGCCCTAAAGGATCCTGCGGATCGTAAGCAGGAAAATACACTAAAATCCATTTATGTCACTACGGGTTCGCTACTCAGGCCTGCCGTTGCTTCGGGCATTGGTGAGTAGCGCTATTGAAAAGTGGGCAGATAACTTGTCATCTGAGATAGATTCCCTAGACATGGATAGCATACTTTTGACTCTGGGTCATATCAGGGACGCTGCAGCATACTTAAAAGAAGCTGTAAGGGATATTGGCCTTTTGGGATCAAGGGCCAATGCCATGGCAGTCTCAGCTAGGATAGCATTGTGGATTCATCAATGGAATGCTGATGCTGACTCTAAGAAGGCGATGGAGTCTTTACTGTTTAACGGTAGTGTCTTGTTTGGTGATGCCTCACTGACCTGGTATCTACGGCTACCGTGGGTAAGTCGTAATTTTTACCTTATGTTCCTGCACAACAGAAGAAAACGCCCCACTATCCGATGCAGTCCTTTCGGCCCAATAAATTAAAAAAAAGACGAGGGTCCTCCTTCCTTGCTGCGAGAGGAAGAGGAAGGGGAAAGAGGTCACAGGCTGTGGCAAGTTCCCAAGAGCAGAAGTCCTCTCCGGCTTATACCAAATCCACCACATGACGCTGGGGCTCCTCTGCGGGAGTCCGCACCGGTGGGGGCATGTCTCAAACTCTTCAGTCAGGTCTGGGTACACTCGGACCTGGATCCTTGGATATTGGAAATAGTAACCCAAGGGTACAAATTAGAGTTTCAAGACGTGCCCCCTCACCGATTTTTCAAATAGGCCTTGCCAGCTTCTCATCTAGAAAGGGAGGTAGTATGCGCGGCAATACTAAAGCTGTGTCAAAATCAAGTCATTGTCATGGTACCCCCGTCACAACGGGGGGAGGGTTTTTATTCGAGTCTGTTCGTGGTCCCGAAGCCGGATGGCTTAGTCAGACCGATTCTGAACCTAAAATCCCTCAATTTCTTTCTGAAAAAATTCAAATTCAAGATGGAATTTCTCCGAGCAGTGATCTCCAGTCTGGAGGAGGGGGATTTTATGGTGTCGGTCGAAATAAAGGATGCTTACTTACACGTTCCCATATATCCTCCACATCAGGCATACCTGAGGTTTGCTGTTCAGGATTGTCATTACCAATTTCAGACGTTGCCGTTTGGTCTGTCCACAGCACCAAGGATTTTCACCAAGGTTATGATGGAAATGGTGGTTCTCCTGCGCAAGCAGGGAATTAAAATTATCCCATACTTGAACGATCTCCTCATAAAGGCGAGATCCAAGGAGCAATTGCTGAAAAATGTTGCGCTCTCACTGACGATTCTGCAACAACATGGTTGGCTCCTAAACTTGCCAAAATCACAGTTGGCTCCGACGACATGGCTGTCATTCCTGGGTATGATTCTGGATACAGAATTACAGAGAGTTTTTCTTCCAGTGGAAAAGGCTCTGGAAATACAGAACATGGTAAAACAGATTCTGAAACCGGCAAAAGTGTCAGTTCTTCAATGCACTCGGTTACTGGGGAAGATGGTGGCGGCCTACAAGGCCATTCCGTATGGCAGGTTCCATGCCAGGGTGTTTCAGTGGGACCTGTTGGACAAGTGTTTCGAGTCTTACCTGGACATGCTCCAGAAAATAATCCTATCTTCCAGGACCAGGATCTCCCTTCTGTGGTGGCTGCACAGTTCTCACATTCTGGAAGGACGCAGGTTCGGGATTCAGTATTGGATCCTGGTGACCACAGATGCAAGTCTCCGAGGCTGGGGAGCAGTCACACAGGGGAGAAACTTTCAGGGAAAATGGTCAAGCCAAGAAGCTTGTCTGCACATAAACATTCTGGAATTAAGGGCCATTTACAACGGCATTCTGCAAGCGGAACATCTTCTTCGCGGTCTGCCAGTCTTGATTCAGTCAGACAACATAACAGCAGTGGCGTACATAAACCGCCAGGGCGGAACAAAGAGCAGAGCGGCGATGGCCGAGGCCATTAAAGTTCTTTGCTGGGCGGAAAGACATGCAAGCGCTCTGTCAGCAGTCTTCATTCCAGGAGTGGTCAACTGGGAAGCAGACTTCCTCAGCAGACACGATCTCCATCCAGGAGAGTGGGGTCTTCATCAAGAGGTTTTTGCAGAAGTGACAAGTCGTTGGGGAATTCCTCAAATAGACATGATGGCGTCCCGCCTCAACAAGAAACTTCAGAGATATTGTTCCAGGTCGAGGGACCCTCAAGTAATAGCGGTGGACGCCCTAGTGACACCGTGGGTGTTTCCGTCGGTCTATGTGTTCCCTCCACTTTCACTGATTCCAAAGGTGATGAAGATTATAAGAAGAACAAGGGTTCAGGCGATACTCATTGTTCCAGACTGGCCAAGGAGGGCCTGGTATGTAAAACCAGCCTATTGTGGTGCCAGTGGCTACTGATGCCTTGGCGGAATCGAAGTCTCTCGATGTGGTCAGAGCTTTGAAGATCTATGTCGCCAGAACGGCGCAGATTAGGAAAACAGAGGCTCTGTTTGTCCTGTGGGCTCCCAACAAGATTGGTGCTCCTGCTTCCAAGCAGACTATTGTGCACTGGATCTGTAATACGATTCAGCAGGCTCATTCTATGGCCGGATTGCCGTTACCGAAATCGGTGAAAGCCCATTCTACCAGAAAGGTGGGCTCATCCTGGGCGGCTGCCCGAGGGGTCTCGGCATTACAGCTTTGCCGAGCTGCTACCTGGTCGGGTTCAAACACCTTTGCGAAGTTTTACAAGTTTGATACCCTGGCTGAGGAGGACCTCTTGTTTGGTCAATCGGTGCTGCAGAGTCATCCGCACACTCCCTCCCGTTTGGGAGCTTTGGTATAAGCCCCATGGTTCTTGAAGCATCCCCAGCATCCTCTAGGACGTATGAGAAAATAGGATTTTAATACTTACCGGTAAATCCTTTTCTCTTAGTCCGTAGAGGATGCTGGGCGTCCGTACCAGTGCGGGCTGTATCTGCAGTTTGTTTTTGGTTACACTCATGTTGAGTTAAGTACAGTCAGTCTGTGGCTGATGTTGGTCATGCCGTTGCATGCGTTGTTGTTGAATGCCATGTTGTATGGCGCGTTTGAGGTATGAGCTGGTATGTATCTCACCTTAGTTTAAAAAATTAAATAAAAATTAAATAAATCCTTTTCCTTGAAATGTCCGTCTCCCTGGGCACAGTTCCTATAACTGGAGTCTGGAGGAGGGGCATAGAGGGAGGAGCCAGTTCACACCCTTTTATAGTCTTAAAGTGCCCATGTCTCCTGCGGATCCCATCTATACCCCATGGTTCTTGAAGCATCCCCAGCATCCTCTACGGACTTAGGGTGTGTACACACGGTGAGATTCGGACTTTACCGATACTCACTGTGCGACAGGGGCCGGGTCGGCACTTAGCCAGTATCGCAAGCACATAATGAGTGTGCTTGCGATCCTGGTTCTGTGCGATTTTGGCTAAGTGTCAATCTTGACTATCTCTTCTATAGAGATAGTCAAGATTGACTTGCCTGCACAGTCTATTTTTTCTGCCGATGCCGGCCGCGCATCGGCATCGCAAGGTGACTGTCACCTTGCGATCTGCACTATCTTTTCTTCCGATTCTGACTATATAGTCAGAATCGGAAGAAAAGATCTCACCGTGTGTACACACCCTAAGAGAGAAGGATTTACCGGTAGGTTTTAAAATCCTATTTTTTAGAGAAATGTTGCAGTACATGAGATACATAAAACTGTAATTGCAAAAATGCCAGTGTGCAGGAACTCACCGCAGGGTGATTAGAGGTCAGTTCCGTGAGTGTTAGAAGGCATTCTTGGTCAACAGAGACAAATGATCGTAGAGTGTGGTAACCCGCTGAACTCCATGCATTGAAAGAGTGAGCAGCCATACCATCAAGGTAGTTCGGATTACGAATCAAGGGTAAGTGTAGGGAGTAGTATGCATTAAGGTTCTGTGTGGGGTGCAATATATGCCATAGCAGTCTAGTCGACCATAATAATGGATTCGACCATATTAGATCCAATATTTCTTGATCGTGTAAGTGAAGGAAACAGGTTAGGTTGCAGTTTGTTGAAAAAGATCGCTGCATGATTATGTGTAACAATATCTGGGAAATTTATTCCACCATTATGTTTTGGTTGGTGGAGTTCTTATAAGGCGATCCTAGCTCTGGCACGTTTCCAGATAAACTTACGAATTATCGTGTTAATAAGGAGAGAGTCAGCTTTAATAAAAAGTATTGGCAATGATTGGATAGGGCACAATAAACGTGGGATTGCCACCATCTTTAGGAGATTAGCTCTGCCCAAAAAAGATAACGTTAATCGATTCCAAGATTTTACAACCTCAGTGAGAACGGCGATCGCCTTTTTAATATTCAGGCTATATAATAAATTCAAATTACGATGCAGTAATATACCCAAGTAAGGAATATGACGTGCCGCCCATATGAATGGGAATCGCCTAGCCCAACGGGGGTGTCCAACCATATTTCCCAATGCCATTGTGGTAGATTTGTCCATATAGGCCTGAAATTGAGCTAAAGAGGCCAATTTTGTCTAATATGAAGGGGAGGGATATTTCTGGGTTGCCTATGTAGAGAAGAATATCGTCAGCAAACGCTGAAAGTTTAATTTCTTGACGTCCTGATTTAATGCCTTGAAAGGATTGGTCATTCTGAAGGGATCATAATAAGGGATCTAGGGCCAAATTGAACAGTAAAGGGGATAACGGGCAACCCTGTTGAGTGCCCCTTCCCAACTGAAAGCGAGGTCCTACCATTAAGCAGTAAAAATGCTGAGGGATTATGGTAAAGATAATGAATTAAGTCAGTGAACCCTGTGTCAGTCCCTTTTCTCCAGTACCACGAAC
Source organism: Pseudophryne corroboree (assembly GCF_028390025.1). NCBI lineage: Eukaryota > Metazoa > Chordata > Amphibia > Anura > Myobatrachidae > Pseudophryne > Pseudophryne corroboree. Next base: position 298,659,286 of record NC_086452.1, read on the forward strand.
AAATGCGGCTATAAAACCATATCAAATGCTTTTATGTATATCAAGACTCAAAATCATATTAGCATCATTGGGCATGTTAGATGCCATTGCAACTGCCGCTGTTGCCGTCCTAATTGCTTTAATTGCATTGCGACCCTGGACAAATCCCACTTGTTGGTCCGTCAGTAGGTGGGGAAGAATAGTTTGGAGGCGCAGGGCCATGATTCTAGCTATTAGTTTATAGTCAACATTTAATAAACGGATTGGTCTATAGGACGTGATTAGAGTGGGATCTTTGTTAGGTTTGGGCAAAAGGATTACTTGAGCAGCGTTGAAAGTAGGGTAAGATATTTTGTGGTCCTGCATACTTGTGAATAATTCTAGTATAGCGCGAGTAATATGAGGTTGGAGAATGCAGTAGTACTCTCCAGAGAAGCCGTCGGGACCGGGCGATTTACCATGGGGGAGGTTAGATATGGCTGTATTAAGTTCCTTCATGGTAATGTCACCCGCTAAAATATCCCTCTGTTCCGAGGTCAGTTTAGGTAGCAACGTTTCATTAAAGAAAGTATCTTTATAGTGTAGTATCTACGGGTGTAGAGTGGAAGGGTGCCTCAAAATGTATTTGGAATTGCGAAACAATATCTCTGGACCTAGTGAGCACAGCGCCAGTAGAAGGGTGTTTTAAAGAGGTGATTGTGGATCTAGATTTAAATGGTTTGGAGAGAGAGGCTAAAAGTTTACTCGCCTTGTTCCCCCAACGATAAGATTTGTGTTTCGTATTGTCTAAGGAGTGCAGAGCTTGGGTAGCCAAGTGTGTTTCAAGGAGCTGTCTGGTTTGTTTGTAAATGGCCAAAATCTCCTTAGAAGGATTCAGTGTGTACTGTAAAAAGAGTCTTGTATAGTTGTTTTGAGATTGTTGTATTCAGTTGTGGCCTCTTTCTTTTTTCAAGAAACATAACTAATGTGTCCCCTTATCATTGCCTTGGAAGTTTCCCAAAATAGAGCCGGGTGGTCCCAGTACTCTAGGTTATAGTCTACATAGTTAGTCCAGTGTTGTGTGAGATAAGCTTTGAAATCATCTGATTGGGCTAGATAATAGGGGAATCGCCAAATACGGTCGGTAGGATACATTTGTGGATGGGAAAGGGTCAGAGACACTGGAGTGTGATCCGAGATAAGGATATCATGGATATCAACTCGCTGAATGGTCATCATTAGGTCATCTGAAATGTAAACCTTATCTGTTCTTGAGAGAGAGCCATGGGCCAAGGATAAGTGCGTATGGGTCCTATCCGATGGGTTTAGTAAACGCCAAGGGTCTGAGAGGCTTAAGTCATGCCTAAAGGTAGTAAGGTGGTGGTGTATCGTGCCTACAAGTCGTGAAGGTGAGGGGTATTTGTCCAGGGAAGGATCCTCCACCACATTGAAGTCCCCACCTAGTATTAAAGAGTAATTGGCCGACTCTGCAAAAGATGCCCTAAGTCTTGAAGGAAATGGTGTGTGTTCAGGTTTGCGGCATAGATATTGACAAGGGTATATTTAGTAAGGTATAATTCAACATCCATCAGGATCTATAGTTTATGAAAGGATGGATAGCAGTAGTCCCTTTTTAAAAAGAATAGCTACACCTCGTGCCTTACGTCTAAAAGGGGCCGAGACGCCAATCCAGGCAGCTTTTAATGAGTTCTCTTCAGAAGAGATCCAATGTGTCTCTTGAAGGTATACTATGTCGGGGTGAAAGCATTTAAGGTGGTGGTGAAAGCATTTAAGGTGGGTAACCACTCTTTTGCACTTAATAGGTATGTTTAAACCACCAATGTTCCAGGACAGGATTTGTAAAGGATTCGGGGGGGGTGGGGGGTGGAGGTAACAGGATTAGGGGATGGGGATGACATGGCTACTCAGGGGGAGATCAGGCTGCAGATGAGATCAATGCATTGAAATGGCGTTGAAAGAGTGAAGTGGATACCATTTCTCCCAGGCTTCAAAATATAATGAAAAAACAAATTTAATACATATAATTTAAGGAAACAGGATGAAGATAATAAAGAGTTCAAGGGTTCGACAAAACCGAATTGTGTGTAAATGCCTCAAAACAACATTTTCTACAATTTTCCTAACCATCAAACAGAGTGCGGGCACTATCGATTTTTTTAGACGTGCGCACGGAACAAAGACCAAAATAACACAAAAAATTTAAAAAATGAAGGTGTGCAACCTTCTGAGGACATTAGAAACAAAAAGTTATCCTACCCGTAGTGGGAGTTATCCCTAATCCAGAGACCAAACTTTGAAAGGTGCAATCAAGTTGGGGAGTGCGGAGGGGAGTTATGAGTTATGAAGTGAGTCTTTGCCGCTTCAGGGTCCATGAAGAATAATTGAGTGCCATTCACCAGAACCCTTAATTTGGCTGGATATAGCAGGGCAAAACGGACATTGTTGTTATGCAAGTGGGTGCAAAGCTCAGAGAATGCCCTACGTTTCTGGGATACCATGGCCGAAAAATCTTGAAATATCAAGACTTTGTTACCTTGAATTATTAGCTCCTCCATGTCTACGGTAGGCAGATAGGATTGCCTCCTTAGCTCTGTAGTCCAGGTAACGTGCTAGTACCGGTCGGGAATGACGTAAAGCACCCTCCTGGAGTGGGCCAACCATATGCGTCCTTTCAATGTGGGGAAATCGGTGTCATTCAAGTTACCAAAGGGCTGATAGTAGATCAACAGTAAGGAGGGTAGTGAGGTTCGGCCCAGTCCCTGACTCCATGATCCCAACAAACCAAAGATTATTTCGGCGGGACCTGTTTTTGAGGTGATCCACCCTCTCCAATAACTGTTGGGTTAATTTATCATGGGACTTTAATGCAGATTGATAGGCCTGAACTTGGTCCTCAACTTCCCCCACCCATGACTCCAACGCCACTATGCAGGAGGCGTGAGAGTTTTATGCGGTCCAGGCCAGCCTCTAGCCTTGTTTGGAAACTCTCTAACCTTTTGTCCATGAGGGGCATTGTAAAGTCTGAAATCTCCTTTGCAGTGATAGGAGTGGGTCTTTTCCCCTGAGCCTCCGAGGAGCCAGGGTCAGAATGGGTTGGAGAGGGCGGGGTTGACTTTTGAGAGGGAGCCTTATTTTTACCAGTTTGGTTACAGGGGGTGGAGTGTTTAGGAGGCATGGTCTTATCAACAAATGTATCCATACCCCTTAAGAAGAGATTGTCAGTTTTATTTCAGAGACCGGTAATAATACATTTACCAATGGTAAAGTGTTAAAACATATAAGTAGACCGCAGTAGTCCACACACAGGAGCATATGAATCATATCCTGTATCCCAGAAAAATCAAGTGAGAGGGCAGGGGAGGAACAGCCACTGGCGGCCTAACACAAAGGGCGAGTTAGTTGTTCGAAAAGTATTCTGGGAACACAACAAGCTAATAACAGCATGCAATTAACAGGTACCACTTTTCAAGTAGACCAAATAAGTAATATGCTGTTAAAATCACTCTATACCAAATAAATCACAGAAATATAATACACATAATATGAACACAATGGAAATAGTATATAGGAATGAATACTGGCCGCTAATGAGTGGTCAGGTTCAAATTAGAGATGAGCGGGTTCGGCTTTACTCCTTATTGGCTATCTGACGTCACGTGTTTTGAATAGCCAATAAGAAAAATCCAGAAAATAAGAAATGGCGATAATTCTGGCGTAAAGAACCGAGTGATTACGAACCCGCTCATCTCTAGTTCAAATAGAGTGATTGCCGTTAAGAGAGCTGTAATGGGAGATAGAGTGCGTTAGTGGGCAGGAAAGGCAGTGTTCATGAATAACAGCTGGTTAGTTGGTGCAAGGATCTTGGAAGCTGACAAGGGCTGTTTTTGGAGTGTCTGAGATGAGTAGTGGACAGTCACTGGAAAAATCAGCAGGGCAGCGTCCAGCTGCAATAATTGTTGCCACCCAGTATGATCCGCGTAGGGAGAGGCACATCCTGGAATTCAATAGAGGAGCAATGAGAAAAGATATGTGGAACAGTGGGACAAAGATGGGGGGCACAGGAGGGAGTGTGAGAAGGAAGGATAGAAGAAGGGGAGAAAGAACAAACAAGGGGGAGACTCCACAAGCACTGGATGGTAGACCCATGAGTCTGGGAGTGCCGAGGGCAGCGGGGAATCCTCCCCTGCCTGAGCGATACCTATGAGTCACTTAATGAGATCCTGTTGTAGCTGGAGTTAGGTCGAAGAGGAAGCCAGGGAGAATCTCCACAGCCATGTGCAGTATAAGACAGCCATGTGCACAGGGACCACCACAAGGTGCCAAGGAGTCTTCGGTCCTCAGCCACCTCCTAAGTCCCTGTAGCTCAGATACAGTTGGAACCCGTGCAGCTGTTACCCTTTCAGGTCTTATACCTTATTAGCTGGTAGGCGGTGTTTCAGACATCGCAGGATCACCCTCCAACACCAGACCACGGCGTGTTCCCTCTCACACAGCTAGGATGTCTATACTCCATGTGGTTGCCCTCCACACGGGCTGTCCTCTATATTAGCTGGGACTCGGTGAGGAATGCCCGAGGATAGCCACTCGATACCAGACCATGGCTCACCAGCGGAGAGGCAAGGGAGGGAGCACTGAAGGTCCCACTGCTGGGACTCCAAAAGATACTTTTGTCTGGGAGGAGGTTCATGGCCGATGGCTGATTAAGGAAGACTGCCCCAGTGACTCACCCATTGGACCCCTCATGGACAGACAGCGGGGACTGAGAGGAGGCACCGCGCTGCCGGCAGAGAGGGGACAGATACCTCCGCACTCCCTCCGCTGGGCATACAGTGGGTGCGGAAGGTAACATCTGGGAGAATGCACCAAGCAGACTGCAGGACGAGGACGAAGGCTTCGGTGACCCTCACCACTAGGTTCCCAGTGAGTGCAGATGGAAGGATCCGAGAGGAGGCACCACCCCACTGGTAGAGAGGGGACCGCAGCTCCGGTGGACTCATCGTTGGGAGCCAGGAAGGTGCAGCAAAGTGCATGTAGGAGGTTCACCACTGCCGGCGGTGAGGGGACAGCAGCTCCGTTGTTCCTGTCGCTGGATGTCTGGGATGCCGGCAAGGGAACACTGTTTCAGCAGCAGCAGCGCTGCTGCTCCAAGGGCAGGTAGGGAGTCATCACCAATCACACTGCAACAAAGAAGAGGGTTGTCGGGCTGAGAGCAGTTGTAAGCGCCCCGTGGCTCCTCCAGCAGACCCTGGCGGGTGTTGTAATAGCGGTTCTGTTTTCCGGGAAAGGGAAAGCCTATAGCACACCGGGGCTCCACTCTCACCAGTTCTCTTACCACTGTGGGAATCGAACTCAGATATCAGAGTCCTTTATTAAGGTATTGCTGAGGTAACATACCATGCAGGAATGGCGGCAATATGGCGCTGGGTATCTTCGCGCCTTTGGGCCACAGATTTGGCCAGACTCTGGGGAAAAGGAAATATTGCTCAAGGAGGCAAATCGGTGCCTCCAGCAGGGTCTCTGCCAGATCCCCTTTTCCTGGGTATAGCTGAAGTAAGCTGCGGATAATTGTCATGAAAACTTGTAATTAAGAGATGCCAAGCCTGGAGCTGTTCTAAAATGCTGCCATCTTGGATGCCCCACCCACCGGAAGTCCTCCACTACAAGTCTTAATAACACATGGAAAAGGGTTTAATTACATAAAAACTTTTGTACATTTCAAGTCGAGTCTTGTCTAAGCAGCCTAACACACTTACGCTCTATTCTCAGCACTGCAGTCCGCTCTTCTCATGCATTGTGGGAGGAAGTGCTCAGGGTCTGCACAATAAGTATGTGCCTAATGTTATTATTAGTCCCTGGGGCTAAGGAAGCTGTAGGAGTGAACTTTGTATCCCCAGTACCTAATCTTCCATGGATAATCCCATGACACTCACACACCAAGTGCAGTAGGATCATTTTTCTTGTGCAGAATTGCCATTTCTCTGACGTCCTAGTGGATGCTGGGGACTCCGTCAGGACCATGGGGGATTAGCGGCTCCGCAGGAGACAGGGCACAAAAATAAAGCTTTAGGATCAGGTGGTGTGCACTGGCTCCTCCCCCTATGACCCTCCTCCAAGCCCCAGTTAGGTTTTTGTGCCCGTCCGAGCAGGGTGCAATCTAGGTGGCTCTCCTAAAGAGCTGCTTAGAAAAAGTTTTTAGGTTTTTTATTTTACAGTGAGTCCTGCTGGCAACAGGCTCACTGCAACGAGGGACTTAGGGGAGAAGAAGTGAACTCACCTGCGTGCAGGATGGATTGGCTTCTTAGGCTACTGGACACCATTAGCTCCAGAGGGATCAAACACAGGCCCAGCCATGGAGTCCGGTCCCGGAGCCGCGCCGCCGACCCCCTTGCAGATGCCGAAAAGTGAAGAGGTCCAGAAACCGGCGGCAGAAGACTTTTCAGTCTTCATGAGGTAGCGCACAGCACTGCAGCTGTGCGCCATTGTTGTCACACACTTCACACCAGCGGTCACGGAGGGTGCAGGGCGCTGCGGGGGGCGCCCTGGGCAGCAATGAGAATACCTTGTTCTGGCTAAAAAATACATCACATATAGCCCCTGGGGCTATATGGATGTATTTAACCCCTGCCAGGTCTCACAAACACCGGAGAAGAGCCCGCCGAAATAGGGGGCGGGGCCTATCTCCTCAGCACACAGCGCCATTTTCCTGCTCAGCTCCGCTGCGAGGAAGGCTCCCAGGACTCTCCCCTGCACTGCACTACAGAAACAGGGTAAAACAGAGAGGGGGGGGGGCACTTTTTTGGCGTTTTTTGATATATTAAGCTGCTATAAGGGAGACAACACTTCTATAGGGTTGTTCCTATATATTTATAGCGCTTGGGTGTGTGCTGGCAAACTCTCCCTCTGTCTCCCCAAAGGGCTAGTGGGGTCCTGTCTTCGATAAGAGCATTCCCTGTGTGTCTGCTGTGTGTCGGTACGTGTGTGTCGACATGTATGAGGACGATGTTGGTGTGGAGGCGGAGCAATTGCCGGTAATGGTGATGTCACCCCCTAGGGAGTCGACACCGGAATGGATGGCTTTGTTTATGGAATTACGTGATAATGTCAGCACATTACACCTCAGTCGGTCGACACAGACCCAGACACGGACACCGAATCTAGTGTCGACGGTGAAGAAACAAACGTATTTTCCAGTAGGGCCACACGTTATATGATCACGGCAATGAAGGAGGCTTTGCATATCTCTGATACTGCATGTACCACAAAAAGGGGTATTATGTGGGGTCTGAAAAAACTACCTGTAGTTTTTCCTGAATCAGACGAATTGAATGAAGTGTGTGATGAAGCGTGGGTTAACCCCGATAGAAAACTGCTAATTTCAAAGAAGTTATTGGCATTATATCCTTTCCCACCAGAGGTTAGGGCGCGCTGGGAAACACCCCCTAGGGTGGATAAGGCGCTCACACGCTTATCAAAACAAGTGGCGTTACCGTCTCCTGAAACGGCCGCCCTCAAGGATCCAGCGGATAGGAGGCTGGAAACTACCCTGAAAAGTATATACACTCATACTGGTGTTATACTGCGACCAGCCATCGCCTCTGCATGGATGTGCAGTGCTGGGGTGGTTTGGTCGGATTCCCTGACTGAAAATATTGATACCCTAGATAGGGACAGTATTTTATTGACTTTAGAGCAATTAAAGGATGCTTTTCTTTATATGCGAGATGCTCAGAGGGATATTTGCACTCTGGCATCGAGAGTAAGTGCGATGTCCATATCTGCCAGAAGAAGTTTATGGACGCGACAATGGTCAGGTGATGCGGATTCCAAACGGCATATGGAAGTATTGCCGTATAAGGGGGAGGAATTATTTGGGGTCGGTCTATCGGATTTGGTGGCCACGGCAACAGCCGGGAAATCCACCTTTTTACCTCAGGTCCCCTCCCAACAGAAAAAGACACCGTCTTTTCAGCCGCAGTCCTTTCGTTCCTATAGGAACAAGCGGGCGAAAGGACAGTCATATTTGCCCCGAGGCAAAGGAAAGGGTAAGAGAGTGCACCAAGCAGCTTCTTCCCAGGAGCAGAAGCCCCCCCCCCCCCCACCCCGGCTTCTGCAAAGCCCTCAGCATGACGTTGGGGCTTTACAAGCGGACTCAGGGGCGGTGGGGGGTCGACTCAAGAATTTCAGCGCACAGTGGGCTCACTCACAGGTGGACCCCTGGATCCTGCAGGTAGTATCTCAGGGTTACAGGTTGGAATTCGAGAAGTCTCCCCCTCGCCGGTTCCTAAAGTCTGCTCTGCCAACGTCTCCCTCAGACAGGGCGACGGTATTGGAAGCCATTCACAAGCTGTATTCTCAGCAGGTGATAGTCAAGGTACCCCTCCTACAACAGGGAAAGGGGTATTATTCCACACTATTTGTGGTACCGAAGCCGGACGGCTCGGTAAAACCTATTCTAAATCTGAAATCTTTGAACCTGTACATACAAAAATTCAAGTTCAAGATGGAATCACTCAGAGCAGTGATAGCGAATCTGGAAGAAGGGGACTTTATGGTGTCCCTGGACATCAAGGATGCTTACCTGCATGTCCCAATTTGCCCTTCACATCAAGGGTACCTCAGGTTCGTGGTGCAAAACTGTCATTATCAGTTTCAGACGCTGCCGTTTGGATTGTCCACGGCACCTCGGGTCTTTACCAAGGTAATGGCCGAAATGATGTTTCTTCTGCGAAGAAAAGGCGTATTAATTATCCCTTACTTGGACGATCTCCTAATAAGGGCAAGGTCCAGAGAACAGCTGGGGGACGTAGTAGCACTAACCCAAGTAGTGCTGCAACAGCACGGGTGGATTCTGAATTTTCCAAAATCTCAATTGACCCCGACGACACGTCTGCTGTTCCTGGGAATGATTCTGGACACGGTTCAGAAAAAAGTGTTTCTTCCGGAGGAGAAAGCCAGGGAGTTATCCGAACTTGTCAGGAACCTCCTAAAACCAGGGAAAGTGTCTGTGCATCAATGCACAAGAGTCCTGGGAAAGATGGTGGCTTCTTACGAAGCGATTCCATTCGGCAGATTCCACGCACGAACTTTTCAGTGGGATCTGCTGGACAAATGGTCCGGATCGCATCTGCAGATGCATCAGCGGATAACCTTATCGCCACGGACAAGGGTGTCTCTTCTGTGGTGGTTGCAGAGTGCTCATCTGTTAGAGGGCCGCAGATTCGGCATACAGGACTGGGTCCTGGTGACCACGGATGCCAGTCTGAGAGGCTGGGGAGCGGTCACACAGGGAAGAAACTTCCAGGGAGTATGGTCAAGCCTGGAGATGTCTCTTCACATAAATATACTGGAGCTAAGAGCGATTTACAATGCTCTAAGCTTGGCAAAACCCCTGCTTCAGGGTCAGCCGGTGTTGATCCAGTCGGACAACATCACGGCAGTCGCCCACGTAAACAGACAGAGCGGCACAAGAAGCAGGAGAGCAATGGCAGAAGCTGCAAGGATTCTTCGCTGGGCGGAAGATCATGTGATAGCACTGTCAGCAGTGTTCATTCCGGGAGTGGACAACTGGGAAGCAGACTTCCTCAGCAGACACGATCTACACCCGGGAGAGTGGGGACTTCATCCAGAAGTCTTCCACATGATTGTGAACCGTTGGGAAAAACCAAAGGTGGATATGATGGCGTCTCGCCTCAACAAAAAACTGGACAGGTATTGCGCCAGGTCAAGAGACCCTCAGGCAATAGCTGTGGACGCTCTGGTAACACCGTGGGTGTTCCAGTCAGTGTATGTGTTTCCTCCTCTGCCTCTCATACCAAAAGTACTGAGAATTATACGGCAAAGGGGAGTAAGAACGATACTCGTGGCTCCGGATTGGCCAAGAAGAACTTGGTACCCGGAACTTCAGGAGATGCTCACGGAAGATCCGTGGCCTCTACCTCTAAGACGGGACCTGCTTCAGCAGGGACCGTGTCTATTCCAAGACTTACCGCGGCTGCGTTTGACGGCATGGCGGTTGAACGCCGAATTCTAAGGGAAAAAGGCATTCCGGAAGAGGTCATTTCTACACTGGTAAAAGCCAGGAAGGAGGTGACTGCACAACATTATCACCGCATTTGGAGAAAATATGTTGCGTGGTGTGAGGCCAGGAAGGCCCCCACGGAGGAATTTCAATTGGGTCGATTCCTATATTTCCTGCAAACAGGATTGTCTATGGGCCTCAAATTGGGGTCCATTAAGGTTCAAATTTCGGCCCTGTCGATTTTCTTCCAGAAAGAATTGGCTTCAGTTCCTGAAGTCCAGACTTTTGTAAAAGGAGTACTACATATACAGCCCCCAGTTGTGCCCCCAGTGGCTCCGTGGGACCTTAATGTAGTTTTGGATTTTCTCAAATCCCATTGGTTTGAGCCACTCAAATCGGTGGATTTGAAATATCTTACATGGAAAGTAACCATGCTGCTGGCCCTGGCTTCAGCCAGGAGAGTGTCAGAATTGGCGGCTTTATCGTATAAAAGCCCATATCTGATTTTCCATTCGGACAGGGCAGAACTGCGGACGCGTCCTCAGTTTCTGCCTAAGGTGGTGTCAGCGTTTCACCTGAACCAGCCTATTGTGGTGCCTGCGGCTACTAGCGATTTGGAGGATTCCAAGTTGCTGGACGTTGTCAGGGCATTGAAAATATATATTTCAAGGACGGCTGGAGTCAGAAAATCTGACTCGCTGTTTATACTGTATGCACCCAACAAGCTGGGTGCTCCTGCTTCTAAGCAGACGATTGCTCGTTGGATTTGTAGCACAATTCAACTTGCACATTCTGTGGCAGGCCTGCCACAGCCTAAATCTGTCAAGGCCCATTCCACAAGGAAGGTGGGCTCATCCTGGGCGGCTGCCCGAGGGGTCTCGGCATTACAACTCTGCCGAGCAGCTACGTGGTCGGGGGAGAACACGTTTGTAAAATTCTACAAATTTGATACCCTGGCTAAAGAGGACCTGGAGTTCTCTCATTCGGTGCTGCAGAGTCATCCGCACTCTCCCGCCCGTTTGGGAGCTTTGGTATAATCCCCATGGTCCTGACGGAGTCCCCAGCATCCACTAGGACGTCAGAGAAAATAAGATTTTACTTACCGATAAATCTATTTCTCATAGTCCGTAGTGGATGCTGGGCGCCCATCCCAAGTGCGGATTGTCTGCAATACTTGTACATAGTTATTGTTACAAAAATCGGGTTATTATTGTTGTGAGCCATCTTTCAGAGGCTCCTCTGTTATCATGCTGTTAACTGGGTTCAGATCACAGGTTATACGGTGTGATTGGTGTGGCTGGTATGAGTCTTACCCGGGATTCAAAATCCTTCCTTATTGTGTACGCTCGTCCGGGCACAGTATCCTAACTGAGGCTTGGAGGAGGGTCATAGGGGGAGGAGCCAGTGCACACCACCTGATCCTAAAGCTTTATTTTTGTGCCCTGTCTCCTGCGGAGCCGCTAATCCCCCATGGTCCTGACGGAGTCCCCAGCATCCACTACGGACTATGAGAAATAGATTTATCGGTAAGTAAAATCTTATTTTTACAGTACTTGTGTTGCTTCTTAATACTTACATTGTCCAATACAGTTTTAGCTAAATCCCAGGGTTGACTGATTAGAGCGGTTATACCTCATGCAGTGTTTCCTATTACCTGTCAAGGAAGTGCTGAGTCAGGCATCCCATTTTGCTCACATTCTAGTAAGTGTGGAAACTGCTCAAAATAATTCAAAGGCCACCACAGAGGTCCATGGGCGCTCACATGAAAAATAGAAACAGAAAAACAAAAAACCATATAGTGTAATTAGTTACAAATTTTAAACAGAATAATAGGAGTTTTGGTAAATTAGGACTCGTACCACACGTTTCAGTCTACTTTTTATGGTAGACCGTAAACGTATCTGGAAGCGGGCACAACCCGGTGTGGATAACACTTCTTAACAAACTTCCTAGTACACGTCTCCTCAGTAGAGTTGTATATGTGGAAAAAATGGAAATCTTTCCATAGTATAACACCATTTATTTGACACCACAAGATCAAAACATAAAAGCAAATGCAGAGGGATATAGGTGGTCTCTCAAAGGAGGTAGATATATACAGCAAAGATCTTAAACAGAACACCAGGCGTCCCCAGAACCAGCTGTCTCTTCGGATGGTGGTCCGTCACCCTTCCCTCTGGCAGGTGAACCCTCCTTGCCGATGTGTTTCAACACCAACTGGTGTCTTTTTCAAGGCATAATGAGGGTGGAGTCCTATCCATATTTCTGCAGCGGGGTACACTGTGTTCCACAAGGAATTCATTGGGGGTGTAGAGCGGGATCTTGGATCCAGAGGCACCATCAGGCAAAGCTTTGACTGTCCCAGGATGCATTGGGTCCTCCTCTGTAACCCCGCCTCCAGGTACCGAGAGCTCAGTTTTGAGTGGTGCCTGCAGGCAGCAGGTCACCTAACAGGCGGGCTGCACTGGGCAGCCCTGGAAAAGGTGAAGACTTCAAGGGGCGCAGCACTGTTATGTCAGGGTGACATTCAGCGCTGCGTCTCCATCACCTCCCAAGCGGCGTTGCATACTCCCGCGGCCCAGATCCCGGGTACTTGCGGCGGAGACGCTCCGGCGTAGGCACATGGACGCAGACGCTCTCCTGGTTCGCGTGGCTGCTACGAAGTGAGGAGGTACAGTAAAAGGGTCCCCCAGGTGGGACCTGCCACTAAATCGCGTTCCTGTTGCAGTCTAGGGAGACTGACTGCGACACTATTGTGGACACGGTTACCGAGCAGGGACCCCACTATATCTGCCAGGGCATAGGCGTACAGGTCGGGTGTAAGGCTCCGTAGTACCGGCGGTGAGGCCCAGCATAGGGGAGTCGGCGCTCGACCTGTAGCCACTCCCCCGACCCAGGACGCCATCATTCTCACAGATTTCCCGCCCTGGAGCTGCCTCACACTCTCCCTCCGTTCCTGACAGAGAGACGCTGGGCGCCATTTTCTGAGCATAGCTGCTACTGGTGTCTGGGATTGCAGGGCAAGGTCTCCCCTGTAAAGCCGCCGGTCCACAGCGCTGAGACTTTACAGACACTTGAGTATTCTACATGTTTTATTACAGACAGCATTAGTTAAGAAAGAGTGTACCTATTACAGTATATATTGTACGAGTATTCTGATATATACCTCCAGACTAGTCCAGTGCAGTTTTATTGTGCTAATAATAATCTCTACTTTGCCTGTGACTGTGTGTACCTGTACCTGCTGTATAGTTTCACTTACATGTGTATCCCATCTACGGTAGCTATCACTATAGTTTATACCTGAAGGGACTAGGTGCGTCAGGGTCCTCTACTATAGTGTACACAGTACTTATCTCTATACAGATATATTACTGTGTTACAGTCACGTACACCAGGATTTAGTTCACAACAGGGCCGTAACTACATGTGTGTGAAGTGTGCGTTGCACACAGCACACTTTAGGTGAGAGCGCAATGTGCGCTGTGACCCCGATTGGCCACCCCGTCTGTGGTACAGCGCTTATCCTCTGCTGCAGTGATAGGTGGCTTCGGGGAGGAGGGGGGCGGGGAGGGCAGCAGAGAGAGAAGATGTGGACGGATTTACCCTTTACCCTTCGGCCGGCCATTCACACAACCAGCTGGGCCGGCTCTCACACTGCCAGCTGCTGGGAGCCGGAGCAGACTCAGCTAGGTAGCTATGCTCCGGCACAAGCTGCAGAGGACTCAGTTGGGGGCGGGGCTACACGGGACTGCTGCTGCTGTACTGTCAGGGAGGGAATGCTGAAGAAACGGTTGCTGATCCAGGGCCAGCCCAGCCAGTGAGAGTGCGCACTGCTTTTTTTAAGGTACTGTAAGAGGGAAATGTGTGTTTCTACTTTATGTCTGTGTGATTTGCATGTGTACTTCAGTGTTTGTGACTTTAATGTGGTGTGTGTGTGTGTGTGTGTGTGTGACTTCCATGTGAGCTTGTGTGTGTGTGACTTCCATGTGAGCTTGTGTGTGTGTGTGCGTGTCTTGCTTGTGAACTTGTGTGTATTTGTGTCTTACATGTGAACTTGTGTGTGTGACTTGCATGTGTGTGTGTGAGAGACTTGCATGTGGGCTTCTGTGTATGTGTGTGTCATCCCCACTATACCGCAAATTAGACTATAGCTCCCGGCAGGGCCGTAACTACATACACAGCGCAGTCGCCCTGAGGGGGGACTATCTGCCGTAATGTGTAAAAAGGGGACGCTGTCTGTCGTAGTGTGTAAAAAGGGGACGCTGTCTGCCGTAGTGTGTAAAATGGGGACGCTGTTTGCCGTAATGTGTAAAATGGGGACGCTGTTTGCCGTAATGTGTAAAATGGGGACGCTGTCTGCCGTAATGTGTAAAATGGGGACGCTGTCTGCCGTAATGTGTAAAAGGGGACGCTGTCTGCTGTGGTGTGTAAAAAGGGGACGCTGTCTGCCATAGTTTGTAAAAAGGGGACGCTGTCTGTCGTAATGTGTATAAAGGAGACGCTGTCTGCCGTAATGTATAAAAAGGGGACACGGTCTGCCCTAATGTGTAAAAAAAGGGATACTGTCTACCGTTATGTGTAAAAAGGGGACGCTGTCTGCCGTATTGTGTAAAAACGGGACGCTGTCTACCGTAATGTTTAAAAAAGGGATGCTGTCTACCGTTATGTGTAAAAAGGGGATGCTGTCTGCCGTATTGTGTAAAAACGGGACGCTGTCTCCCGTAATGTGTAAAAAAGGGACACTGTCTGCGTAATGTGTAAAAAGGGGAATCTGTCCGTCGTAATGTGTAAAAACGACTCTACCTGGTGTAGTGGCGCTACTGTGCAGCGTAATTTGAATTATGGAGACTACTGTGCACCGTAATATGAATTGGCATTATTTTGTGGCCACACCCCTTCCCCATGAATCCACGCACTATATTTATTTTTCCTGCTCGCCTACGGCGCTTACTGCCCCTATTTTACATAAAGGGGGAGGGGCGCCGATGCCGTTTCTTGCACACAGCGCTAAAATGTCTAGTTATGGCACTGGTTCACAAGTTTTGTGTATTCTGACGCTGTTTGTGTACTTTGTCTGCAAGTTGTGTACTCTGTCTGGCTTCATCGTACTAATAGCCTGGTTGTTGCTATATTACATTGTCTAACAATAAGGGCAGTAAAACTCTGGAAGCTCCTGTAATTTGCAAGGTATGCTCCAGAGGTTTACCTGAGGGGGAAGTATTGCGTGATGGTCTTTGGTTAGACAGAAATCTGCTCCAGGTCACTCCCGTGTACCTGGGTCCTCTAAGCAGGCTACTTCCTCCTCACAATCTACTAACCTCTCTGATGTTTCATCTGACGAGGAGGGGGAGCATACTGTCCTATCAGACTCTGAATCTTATGTTGCTGACGAGGATTCTACCTTATAGGTTGATGTCCCTGGCCTGGTGGATGCTATTAAGCAGACCTTTCAGATCACCGAGGATGAGTATTCCACTACAGTGGCCACGAAAACTGATATGTTTAAACAACAGAAGGTGGTTAAAACTGTATTACCCCATTCTGATCATCTTGTGGATATCAGGAAGGAACCCTGGTCTACCCCAGGTAAGAAATTCCCGCTCCCTAAACGGTCTTTGGCTCGCTATCCTCTCCCTGCAGAGTTATGTAGTAAATGTGGAAAACCCACCGCTGGTAGGTTCTCATGTAACCCGTCTCGTGGTGTCGTCTACTCTGCCTGTCACCACTGTCACCTCCCTGAAGAAATCGACAGTTAAGCGTGTGGAGGAATGCCTGAAGTCTATATATTCCCTCACAGGGGCCATCCATAGGCCCACCATAGCTGCCTCTTGGGCTGCAAAGGCTATCGAGGCGTGGGTTCAGGCTTTAGAGTATGAGCTCCTGACAATATTTCTGACAAAGCCACACAATACCTGTCTCACATATGCACTGCCACCTACTACATTCAGGAGGCATCCTCTGAGGTGGGGGTACTGGCAGCCAAAGCATCATCCACGTCTGTCCTGGCTCACCGCTTACTGTGGTTAAGGTCGTGGAAAGTGGATATGAACTCCAAGAAGACCTTGGAGGTACTCCCCTTTACTGGGTACATTTTATTTGGACAGGACCTGAATAAAATAGTGTATGAATTAGCAGCTGCTAAGACTGCTTTTCTTCCTCCTGCTAATCCTTCTGCTCAGAAAGCGAAAAACTACCACTTTTCGTTCTATTCGACCTCAAGGGAAAGCCAAGGGTCAGTCTTACCCCAGACGATCTCATGATCCCAAGACCACCAAGCCCAAGACGAAGCAGTCCTGGGCAGCCCATCAGCGTGTTTCTAAACAAGACAAGCCTGCTGCATGATGGGGCGGGCCTCCCCCTGGGGGACCCCAGGAAGGGAGGACGACTTCTACAGTTCGCCAAGGTCTGGTTAAAGACCACTTCAGACGCTTGGGTACTGGAAGTTGTCTCTCACGGGTACGCTGTCTCCTTCAAGAGACGTCCCCCTCACCAGTTCTGCACTACGGTACTCCCTTCAGATCCGTTGAAGGTGCAGGCTCTACAAACGGTGGTAGGTTCTTTCCTGATTACAGGAGTGGTTGTGCCGGTACCTCAGTCCCAGCGTGGCAGAGGCTATTATTCGACCCTGTTTCTTGTGCAGCAACCAAATAGGTCTTTTCGGTCTATTCTCATCCTCAAGTCACTGAACAAATTTGTGAGGGTCGCCAAGTTTTGTATGGAAACATTGCGCTGTATTGTGCTGGCAATGGAACCCGGAGATTACATGGTATCCCTGGATATAAAGGATGCTTATCTGCATATTCCTATGGCCATATCGCATCAGCAGATCCTGCATTTTGCTACCAATTCCAGGCTCTGTTGTCCGGACTGGCCACGGCTCCTTGGATCTTCACCAAGGTTATGGCCGTGATGACGGAGCACCTCCATCGCCAGGGAATCAGAATTCTGCTGTACTTGGAATACCTGCTGATTCTGGTGAATTCCCACAATGTCCTCCTCAGTTACAATTGACGGTGAGTTGCTTACAAGCCCACGGATGGCAGATCAACTGGAAGAAGTCCTCGCTGGTCCCAGCTCAGAGCATGGTGCACCTAGGGGCGCTTCTGGACCCACACAATCAATCAGAGATGTTTCCTGTCTCCAGACAAGGTCCTGAAAATCCAGGACATTATAAGACACTTCATCGATTCACTCGGCGATGCAAATACTTGGCCTGATGGTGTCGACATTCGACATGGTGGAGTGAGCTCAATTTCATTCCCGCCCTCTGCAACGATTAATTCTTGCCAGGTGGGACGGTCTGCCTCACCGGATCAGACCCCAAAGGATCTTTTTGACTCCGGAGGTTTGTTTGTCGCTAACCTGGTGACTCCAGGACCAGCAACTGAGCAGGGGCCGTCCCTTCTGGATCCCTGACTGGGTCCTCCTGACAACAGATGCCAGTCTCAGGGGATGGGGAGCAGTGTTGGAGCAACACTCTTTTCAGGGTGGACCAAGGAAGAATCACTCCTCTCGATAAACATCCTAGAGCTGAGGGCGGTGTTCAATGCATTATCTCTTGCCCTGCCTCTGGTACGGAACAGACCGGTTGAGGTATGGTCAGACAACGCCACGACAGTGGCATACATAAACCAAGAAGGCGGCACTCAAAGCCACATGGCTGTGAAGGAAGTGTCAAAAATCCTTTGTTGGGCAGAACGCCATCTGCCAAGTATATCGGCAGTGTTCATTCCAGGTGTCCTTAACTTGGAAGCGGACTACCTCAGTCACCAGGACATACACAACGGAGAGTGGAGTCTTCATCCAGAAGTCTTTCAACTCCTAGTGGACAGGTGGGGTCTACCAGACGTAGACCTAATGACGTCTCGACACAATTACAAGGTTTCGGTCTTCGGATAAAGGACGAGGGATCCTCAAGCAGCGTTCGTGGATGCACTGGCAATTCTATGGAACTTTCGGCTGCCTTACGTGTTCCCTCTAGTGTCACTCCTAGGATTCTACGGAAGTTTAAATAGGAAGGAGGAATGCTGCTTCTAGTTGCTCCAGCGTGACCCAGACTGCATTGGTTCTCAGACCTGCAGGGTCTATCAATGGGGCATTCCCTTCTACTTCCGCAACGACCAGACCTCCTCGTACAGGGTCCTTGTCTCTACCCAGACCTGGCCAGACTGGCTTTGACGGCGCGGCTCTTGAAGCATCACTTCAGAGAGCCAAAGGATTTTCAGAGGTGGTTATTCAAACGATGTTGAAAGCCCACAAACCGGCCTCTGCCCTGATTTATTACAGGGTTTGGAATTCTTACTTCACCTGGGGTGCTGAGAAGAATTACGATGTCCATAGATTCAGAACTTCCAGGATACTGGCTATTCTGCAAAGAGGCCTGGACTTAGGTCTTCGTCTGGCCTCCTCAAGGTTCATATATCTGCCTTGTTGGTTTGGTTTCAGAGAAAAATAGCCTCTGTACCTGATGTTCAGATGTTCATTCAGGGCGTTATTCAGATTCAGCCTCCCTATGTCCCTCCTGTGGCTCCATGGGATTTGTCTGTTGTGCTGAATGCACTGCAAGAGTCTCCATTTGAACCTTTTGAATCGGTGGACCTTAAATGGCTCACAGCCAAGGTCCTGTTCTTGCTGGCTATTGCCTCTGCAAGACGGGTGTCTGACTTGGGCACTTTGTTCTGTCGTCCACCTTTTCTCATATTCCACCAGGACCTGGTAGTTCTATGAACTCGCCCTGGTTATTTGCCTAAGTTGGTGTCATCTTTTCACCTTAACCAAGAGATTGTGGTTCCGGCCTTTGTCTCTTGGGATATGTCTCCCAAAGAACGTTCTTTGGATGTGGTTAGGGCTCCATATCTATGTGGAGAGGACTGCCTCTATCAGGAGATCAGATTCCCTTTTTGTTTTGTTTGATTTTCACAAACGTGGATGGCCTGCGAATAAGAAAACCCTGGCCAGATGGATTAGAATGGTGATTGCACAAGCCTATGCGCAGGCTGGACTCGCAGCTCCTGCTGCAGCTAAAGCCCATTCTGCTCAGTCTGTTGGACCTTCTTGGGCAGCCCGCCGTGGCACATCCCCAGAACAATTGTGCAAGGCGGTTATGTGGTCCTCAGTGAACACGTTCATTAGGTTCTGTGCCTTTGATACTTCCACCTCCCAGGATGCTTCTTTTGGACGCCGGGTTCTCATACCCGCTAAGGCGCGTCCCCTCCCTTGAGGAACTGCTTTAGGACATCCCTGATGTATTCCCTGTGGAACACAATGTACCCTGTTGCAGAAAAGGAGAGTTATAGTAGACTTACCATTGTTAACTCTCTTTCTGCGATGTACACTGAGTTCCACAGGGCGCCCACCCTAACACACCTAGATTCTTTGGGTTGTGTGGCATTAGCCGCGGGTACCCTCTCCTGTTGTGAGACTGTGGTTTTATGTGACTAACATCTGCCTTCTCTTTTACCTACTCCTGCATTGGACTGGTTATTGAAACTGAGGCGGGGTTATAGAGGAGGCCCAAATGCATCCTGGGACAGTCAAAGCTTTGCCTGATGGTGCCTCTGGATCCAAGATCCTGCTCTACTCCCCCAAAGTATTCCCTGTGGAGCCCAGTGTACCTCACAGAAAGAGCGTTAAACATGGTAAGTCTACCATAACTCTCTCCTTATTTATACCCCCATCAGTTTATGGCCGGGTAAAACCTATTTTCAGACCCAGATTTTCTATAATCTATTTACCTAATTGTCCTCTTTAATTTATTCCTTCCGCTCATGTCCACCCTGGTAAATCACTCATTTCACCGACATCCCGCTGGAAATAGTCTTATTCAAACTACCGGAAGTGAGCTCACGGCCGCTTTCCATTTCGCCGCAACCGGAAGTCGTCATTTACCACGCCGGATAACAGCACCAGGCCGATGTGTATGTTGTCACAACCGGAAGTGGTCATCCTCCTCACGGTATCTTTGGCAGAAGTGATACTACGTATTCCGGAAATGTGACTTCCATTGTAAACACTGATGCTCACCTTCAACCGGAAGTGTTCTTTCACGCTGCTAAATTTCACTATAACAACAACTGACCTCAAATCACGGAGGCGGCCATTTCGGGATAGCTCTTCATAGGTCACACTTACTCCGCTGACATGTTAGTGAAGTCCTATAGGATATGGAAAAGGAGATATAAAAAAATAGGAATGAGTAATCACCTTTAAAATAGGAATAA
Source organism: Pseudophryne corroboree (assembly GCF_028390025.1). Lineage (NCBI taxonomy): Eukaryota > Metazoa > Chordata > Amphibia > Anura > Myobatrachidae > Pseudophryne > Pseudophryne corroboree. The sequence goes on from NC_086452.1 coordinate 298,679,506, forward strand.
TTTTAAAATCATGACAACATCCTTTTATAACAAGGACTAAAGTGCATTTATATAAATAAAGTGCACACAATTACTATACAAAGTGATTACTTGCGAGGATAGAAATAGGAAAACTTAAAAATACATGAATAGGAAATAAAAATTACAGAGAGTAGTTGCTTTCTTTCAGGAAATTCTTATTTAGTCCTGATGGAATCAGGGTTCTACAATCATAAATCATTGTCATCTCATTTTGTGCTAATTTTTGTGATATGTTATTCCCTTTAACATCACTTGTCACTTTTCTAAGACAGTAGAAATTTTGTATTTGTCCCACATCACATTTATGGGTGTCCTTTAAAATGAGATGATAACGCATATGTATCGACCCCTTTTTTTATATTTCTTAAATGTTCGCCTAGTCTAATTTTAAGGGGTCTACTTGTCCAATGTAAAATTTATCACATGTACATTCAATACAATAAATCACGTTAGATGTGCATCAGGTAATGAGATCCATTATTTAAATTTTCCTCTCGTTAATATCAACTTCTAAAATCTTCGTGCCAAAACGATTTTTTATGTTTCTACACCCTATACATAAACCACATCTGAAGAACCCTGTCGTAACTATCTTAGGACCTTTAGGGGATGTTGGACATAAGCTCCATATGAATTTGGATTTTAAATTAGGTGCTCGTCTAAAGATACACACCGGATTGGATGAGAGATCATTACTTATCACAGGATCTCTCTTCAACATTTTCCAATGTTTTTTAAATATCCTTAGTACTTTATTATGTTGTGACGAAAAAATCTGTTGTGAATGCCCATTTAAAATGTAAATTTTTATCATCTCTCCGATTCTTTACAGAGTTCAACAATATCTTTCTATCTAAGTCTGTGACTTCTTTGAGGGCCAAGTTAGTTTTTACCTTATCATAGCCACACTCCTTAAATCGATGTTCCATCTCCTTTACCTGAACCTCAAAAACTTCCTTATCAGAGCAGTTCTTAGCCTTTTAAAACTATCCCGCTGGTATTGATTCCAGCCAGCGGTCATGATGACAACTGTCTCTCTTAATATAGGCTATAGAATCACTGTATTTAATAAAATTCTTGGTCTTTATTTTTCCATCCTCAACGTAAATTGTTAGATCTAAAAAATGAACACTAGTCTTACTGATGTCAAATGTTAAAACTATATTAGTTTCATTTGTGTTTAAATGGTTAGCAAAGAGGTCTAATTCTTCCCGTCTTCCCTGCCATATAAACAATATATCATTGATATATCTACACCAGGACACTAGGTTCGGCACATATGGGTTATTGTCCCATGTGGAGTAGGTTTCCCAATAACCCATAAAAATGTTCACATAACTTGGGGCAAACCTAGTACCAATGACAGTCCCTCTTTTCTGGACATAAAAACCATCTTTCAAAATAAAATAATTATTGGATAAAATTAAATTAATACCTTCGATTATGGGTTATTGGGAAACCAACTCCATATGGGCCAAAGAAAGAACACTTCCGGTTGGAGGGGAGCACCAGTGTTTACAATGGAAGTCACATTTCCAGAATACGTAGTATCACTTCCGCCAAAGATACCGGGAGGAGGATGACCACTTCCGGTTGTGACAACATACATATCGGCCTGGTGCTCTTATCCGGCATGGTAAATGTGACGACTTCCAGTCTCGGCGAAACGGAAAGCGGTCGTGAGCTCACTTCCGGTAGTTTAAATACTGTAAGACTATTTCCGGCGAGATGTCAGAGAAATGAGTGAAATACCAGAGCGAACATGAGCGGAAGGGATAAATTAAAGAGGACAATTAGGTAAATAGATGATAGAAAAATCTGTGTCTGGGAATAGGTTTTACCCGGCCATCAATTGATGGGGGTATAAATATATGGATAGGACTCCACCCTCATTATGCCTTGAAAAAGACACCAGTTGGTGTTGAAACACATCGGCAAGGAGGGTTCACCTGCCAGAGGGAAGGGTGAAGGACCACCATCCGAAGAGACAGCTGGTTCTGGGAACGCCTGGTGTTCTGTTTAAGATCTTTGCTGTATATGTCTTCTTGCTTTGTAGACCATTTCGAACGGTGAGAGACCACCTATATTCTTCTGCATTTGTTTTATGTTTTGATGTTGTGGTATAGTGTCAAATAAATGGTGTTATACTATGGAAAGATTTCCATTTTTTCCACATATACAACTCTACTGAGTAAAAAGGACGTGTACTAGGAAGTGTCTTAAGAAGTAATATCCACATCAGGTTGTGCCCGCTTCCAGATAAGACTACGGTCTACCATAAAAAGTTGACTGAAACTTGTGGTACGAGTCCTAATTTACCAAAACTCCTATTATTCGGTTTAAAATTTGTAACAAATTACACTATATGGTTTTTTGTTTTTCTGTTTCTATATTTCATATGAGTGCCCATGGACCTCTGTGGTGGTCTTAATCATTTTGAGTCGTTACAAGTGTAAAGTGACACTTTTCTTTCCATTGTGGTCCAGGGAGCAGCCTTTGGCGTAGTTTATTTTATCTACTCTTTTTATATAAGTGTGGAAACTGACTTATAACTTAGGCAAATTGTTTTCCCAGCAAGAAGGGCAAAAGCATGAAAGGAAATGATCATGACCAATACTACTGCAATCTAAGATAACTTGTAAGACTGTTGGGCCCAGATTTATCAAGCCTTGGAGAGTGATGAATAGCACGGTGATAAAGTACCAACCAATCAGCTCGTAACTGCCATGTCACATGCTGTGTTTGAAAAATGACAGGGGCAGGTTGGCTGGTACTTTATCACCGTGCTATTTATCAATCTCCAAAGCTTGATAAACTGGGCCCTGGTGAGGTTGCTTAGCATGTTTGTCCTGCATGGTTCACCACATGCAGGACAAACATGCTGAGCAACCTCATTAGGGTGAACCATGTAGTTGTTTTGTTTATTAACTAAAATGAAAAGTTTACTAAATTAAATAGGAGGATTTGTGTACCTGCGTGGTCTAAAAATGGTGATTGCTGTTTTACACCTAGTAGGTTTGATTGATGCACTTTGATGTGCTGTTTATACTTAAGTAAATTGCATTGTTTTTCAAAGCGCCAAAAACCAGTCAAGGGTACACAGAAATAGAAAGGTTGACTTAAATATACAGCGTAAGAAAATAAAAAAAAATTTGGAAGCTCAGGGTTGTACAAACTATTGCTTGGCTTGGCTGGGTGGATGTATTTGAACGCTGTATCACATGTTCAGTCTAAGCAACTCCTTCACTCGTTCTCAAGCTAAACAGTTCCCTCCTCATTTTGGTGTGTTAGGGGCACATCATAGGTTACAGTAAGTGATCCCAAGCCCGTAATCACACTGCACTTTATAGCAAGTTCACATGCTTGTGTTCATAGCGTGCCCAGTTTCTGTATAGATCAATAATCCTTTTACTTGATTGTTTGTTAAGATTTGTTAACCATGTTTATAAATTTGATAAGAGATTAGGTGGAAAATAAAATTCCAGGTAATGCAGAGCCTAATGGAGGTGTAGCTAGGCCAAAAACAATTAAATATGTTCATTAATCTTTCTGATGTTTTAAAATATTTATTTTTGTTTCAGAAATCTGAAGAGTGCGAGGGTGTTAGTCACTGAAATATTAAATTGATCACGACAGAATGAAACACGTGATACCTTCTGAAGAATATTCATACCAAAGTGAGATTAAGTGGACACACAAGCATTTTTGACCTTGAAATTTAAAAACAATATGTATGCTGTACACATGCATTATATTATCCAAACATGTCATTTTATGGCTTCTTCAATTTCAAGATCTGGAAACTTATCATGCATGCTAAAACTCTGCTCCATTGCACTGCATGTTAAGGATGGGCATCTAAAGCCGATAGTTAGCATCCAGTTCCTATGGAAGTATTTTCCCATCAAATTTGGGGTATTTGATGGTTGTCAGCAGTGGCGGCAACAGAGGTGTGGCTGCAGCACAGTCCAAACTTCAAATAGGGGAGCCACACCAACTGTTCCCCCAAACACTGCCAAACATCGCCTGCGGGACACACTGTCAGTTGGTGTGGCTCCCCTATTTGGATTTTGAACTGCACTGCAGCCCCACCTCTGTCAGCTTTGCACATACACACACTAAAACCATTGATTGTTATACCATCAAATGGTTCCGATGCAATGGCTAGTAGCAGTTGCATCACTGGATTTGATGTCAGAAGCCTGGCAACCATTCAAAGCTGGGTCCCTAAAGTGGTGGTATTATTATTATTTTTAGTATTATTTATTTATACAGCACCACAAAATTGTGCTGTGGGTATAGAATATATTACAAAGAAGTAAAGGGTTAACAGGCTATTTACAGGACATACAATAATTATACAGTTAGTCATAAGCAGAGAAGTGGAGTCGTTATGCCAAACTTCAACTCAAACTCCTCTATTTTACTACAGTCCGACTCTATCATAAATGGCAGATGTATATTTTACATGCATTTAATCTAGAATACAATTTGAACTTCAGGGTAATTAAATCTGTGCAATATATTATTTCATTAAGGTTCAAATAGTAGTTTAAAACATGGGATGGTAGGAGAACATATGTAGAATATCAGCAGATTAATTATATTGCAATGTAATGTGTGATGGCTGTATGTGGCAACTTAAATTATTGCAGTGTAGTGATTGACAGCAGCATAAGGTAATTACTACAGTTTAGTTGTAGGTGACAGTGGGGTAATTATAATGGCATATTATATTATTTTGCCATATTATCCTTTGGACAGAAAGAGTCCTTTTTAGTTTTCATCTTAGTCAATAACAGTTTATTGGCTTTCTCTTCCTGCTGTTTAGCTACTACTGCTTCACCCAAAATTGTCTCAGACACTGCAAAGCTGCACAAGACATAGGGCCTAATTCAGATCTGATTGCAGCAGCAAATTTGTTAGCTATTGGGCAAAACAATGTGCACTGCAAGGGGGGGCAGATATAACATGTGCAGAGAGAGTTAGATTTGGGTGGCTTATATTGTTTCTGTGCAGGGTAAATACTGGCTGCTTTATTTTTGCACTGCAATTTAACTATCTCTCTGCACATGTTATATCAATCCCCCCCCCCCCCCCCCTGCAGTGCACATGGTTTTGCCCATTAGCTAACAACTTTGCTGCAGCGGTCAGATCTGAATTAGGCCCATAATGCGTTAGGTATAACAGTTGGTGTGTAGAACTAACAAGAGGCATTATAAAAGGACTAACCAGTGGATGGGCAGAGGGGGTGGGGACAAAATACAGGGCAGAGTGCACTACTTGGGAGAACTTAAAATGTAATTATAGAGAATACCACTGATGCTAATTGACCACCCATTGCTAAATTTACTACGACTTTTCAGTTTTCTGCAGGATTTCCAGGTTTCTTTTGTATGGGTTCACATGCAATATGAATTGTGAACTATTGACTGCCGGAGGATATAGCAATATCTAACTTGTGTGCAAGTGTATTTTATTATAATAGAACTTATTATGCTTGTAATACTGATAAAGAAAAGATATTTTGTGAAATAATTGTTGCCAAGAACAAAATGTAAATATACCCTTTTCATACAGAAATCCCAGCAATTACCCGGGTTTCCAATCCTGGTAAATTCCTTGGTCGAAGTCCCGGGAATTACAACCTGGGTTGACCCTTTCACACAGCAAATTACAGTGTAGAATTGCTTCACACTGTAATTTCATTTTCGGTGAGAAAGGGGTATTCGAAAAGGATGTTATGCTTGAGAAAAAGTATTGTGTATGCTGAACAAATGTATTGCTTAACACGTTCATGTAAAGTAAGTCAATTCTGTGGCCTTGGTACTGAACCTTTTATGTAGCCAGCACCCAAAATTTCAATGAGCCCTTGTTCTGAAAGACGGATCCAAATGTGTAGGTTGCGTTTAGTCAATATGGGCCACTGGCTTTGCGTTAACTGCTAATGACACCGCATGTCAAACTCAATTTAATGTGTGGTGCCCAGGAACCACATGCATGTACGATTTTGGAGTGGGATTGTAAAAGAACACTCCACTGACCTCATTGCATTCAAATATGATAAATGCAAGAAAAGGCAGCTTTGGAAAAATGGCCGAATAGTGGATATGCTCCCCACTGCAAATGTTAGTAGGTATTGGACATTCCAACCAATGGGCCCTACTCCCATATACTGTCAATGCGGACTAGTGCAGGGAGGAAATTTGTTGTGCCTATAACTGTAATTTTCCAAGTTTTATAATATTTATTTCTCTATCGTCCTAAGTGGATGCTGGGGTTCCTGAAAGGACCATGGGGAATAGCGGCTCCGCAGGAGACAGGGCACAAAAAAGTAAAGCTTTACTAGGTCAGGTGGTGTGCACTGGCTCCTCCCCCTATGACCCTCCTCCAGACTCCAGTTAGATTTTGTGCCCGAACGAGAAGGGTGCAATCTAGGTGGCTCTCCTAAAGAGCTGCTTAGAGAAAGTTTAGTTTAGGTTTTTTTCTTTACAGTGAGTCCTGCTGGCAACAGGATCACTGCAACGTGGGACTTAGGGGGAAAGTAGTAAACTCACCTGCATGCAGAGTGGATTTGCTGCTTGGCTACTGGACACCATTAGCTCCAGAGGGATCGAACACAGGCCCAGCCGTGGAGTCCGGTCCCGGAGCCGCGCCGCCGACCCCCTTGCAGATGCTGAAGCGTGAAGAGGTCCGGAAACCGGCGGCTGAAGACTCCTCAGTCTTCATAAGGTAGCGCACAGCACTGCAGCTGTGCGCCATTTTCCTCTCAGCACACTTCACTGGGCAGTCACTGAGGGTGCAGAGCGCTGGGGGGGGGCGCTCTGAGAGGCAAATATAAACCTTATACAAGGCTAAAAATACCTCACATATAGCCCATAGGGGCTATATGGAGATATTTAACCCCTGCCTGACTGGAAAAATAGCGGGAGAAGAACCCGCCGAAAAAGGGGCGGGGCCTATCTCCTCAGCACACGGCGCCATTTTCTGTCACAGCTCCGCTGGTCAGAACGGCTCCCAGGTCTCTCCCCTGCACTGCACTACAGAAACAGGGTAAAACAGAGAGGGGGGGCACATTAATGGCTATATATATATATATTAAAGCAGCTATAAGGGAGCACTTAATATAAGGATATCCCTTGTATATATAGCGCTTTGTGGTGTGTGCTGGCAGACTCTCCCTCTGTCTCCCCAAAAGGGCTAGTGGGTCCTGTCTTCATTAGAGCATTCCCTGTGAGTTTGCGGTGTGTGTCGGTACGTGGTGTCGACATGTATGAGGACGATATTGGTGTGGAGGCGGAGCAATTGCCAAATATGCAGATGTCACCCCCCAGGGGGTCGACACCAGAATGGATGCCTTTATTTGTGGAATTACGTGATGGTTTATCTTCCCTTAAACAGTCAGTTGAGGACATGAGGCGGCCGGACAATCAATTAATGCCTGTCCAGGCGCCTCAAACACCGTCAGGGGCTGTAAAACGCCCTTTGCCTCAGTCGGTCGACACAGACCCAGACACGGGCACTGATTCCAGTGACGACGGTAGAAATTCAAACGTATTTTCCAGTAGGGCCACACGTTATATGATTTTGGCAATGAAGGAGACGTTACATTTAGCTGATACTACAGATACCGTAAAACAGGGTATTATGTATGGTGTGAAAAAACTACAAACAGTTTTTCCTGAATCAGAAGAATTAAATGACGTGTGTGATGAAGCGTGGGTTGCTCCTGATAAAAAGTTGATAATTTCAAAAAAGTTATTGGCATTATACCCTTTCCCGCCAGAGGTTAGGGCGCGCTGGGAAACACCCCCTAAGGTGGACAAGGCGCTCACACGCTTATCCAAACAAGTGGCGTTACCCTCTCCTGAGACGGCCGCACTTAAGGATCCATCAGATAGAAAGATGGAAGTTATTCAAAAGAATATATACACACATGCAGGTGTTATACTACGACCAGCTATAGCAACTGCCTGGATGTGCAGTGCTGGAGTAGTTTGGTCAGAATCCCTGATTGAAAATATTGATACCCTAGATAGGGACAATGTTTTACTGTCGTTAGAACAAATAAAGGATGCATTTATCTATATGCGTGATGCACAGAGGGATATTTGCACACTGGCATCTCGGGTGAGTGCTATGTCCATTTCAGCCAGAAGAGCCTTATGGACACGACAGTGGACAGGCGATGCGGATTCAAAACGTCACATGGAGGTTTTGCCGTATAAAGGGGAGGAGTTATTTGGAGTTGGTCTATCAGACTTGGTGGCCACGGCTACTGCCGGGAAATCCACTTTTTTACCTCAAGTCACTCCCCAACAGAGAAAGGCACCGACCTTTCAACCGCAGCCTTTTCGCTCCTACAAAAATAAGAGAGCAAAGGGCTTGTCGTACCTGCCACGAGGCAGAGGAAGAGGGAAGAGACACCAACAGGCAGCTCCTTCCCAGGAACAGAAGCCCTCCCCGGCTCCTGCAAAAACCTCAGCATGACGCTGGGGCCTCTCAAGCGGACTCGGGGACAGTGGGGGGCCGTCTCAAAAATTACAGCGCGCAGTGGGCTCACTCGCAGGTAGACCCCTGGATCCTGCAGATAATATCTCAGGGGTACAGGTTGGAATTAGAGACGGATCCTCCTCATCGTTTCCTGAAGTCTGCCTTACCAACCGTCTCTTCCGAAAGGGAGAGGGTGTTGGAAGCCATTCACAAGCTGTACGCTCAGCAGGTGATAGTCAAAGTACCCCTATTACAACAAGGAAAGGGGTATTATTCCACTCTATTTGTGGTACCGAAGCCGGATGGCTCGGTAAGGCCTATTCTAAATCTGAAGTCCTTGAACCTCTACATAAAAAAGTTCAAGTTCAAGATGGAGTCACTCAGAGCAGTGATAGCGAACCTGGAAGAAGGGGACTTTATGGTATCCTTGGACATCAAGGATGCGTATCTACACGTTCCGATTTACCCCGCACACCAGGGGTACCTCAGGTTCATTGTTCAAAACTGTCACTATCAGTTTCAGACGCTGCCGTTCGGATTGTCCACGGCGCCTCGGGTCTTTACCAAGGTAATGGCCGAGATGATGATTCTTCTTCGAAGAAAAGGCGTATTAGTTATCCCATACTTGGACGATCTCCTAATAAGGGCAAGGTCCAGAGAACAGCTGGAGACAGCTTTAGCACTATCTCAAGAGGTGCTAAGACAACACGGGTGGATTCTGAATATTCCAAAATCCCATTTAATCCCGACAACTCGTCTGCTGTTCCTAGGAATGATTCTGGACACGGTTCAGAAAAAGGTTTTCCTTCCAGAGGAAAAAGCCAAGGAGTTATCCGATCTGGTCAGGAACCTCCTAAAACCAGGAAAAGTGTCAGTACATCAATGCACAAGAGTCCTGGGAAAAATGGTGGCTTCTTACGAAGCAATTCCATTCGGCAGATTCCATGCAAGAATATTCCAAAGGGATCTGTTGGACAAATGGTCAGGGTCGCATCTGCAGATGCACCTGCGAATAACCCTGTCACCAAAGACAAGGGTGTCACTTCTGTGGTGGTTGCAGAAGGCTCACCTATTAGAAGGCCGCAGATTCGGCATTCAGGATTGGATCCTGGTGACCACGGACGCCAGCCTGAGAGGCTGGGGAGCAGTCACACAAGGAAGAAACTTCCAGGGAGTATGGACGAGTCTGGAAAAGTCTCTTCACATAAACATTCTGGAACTAAGAGCAATCTACAATGCTCTAAGCCAGGCGGAACTTCTCCTGCAAGGAAAGCCGGTGTTGATTCAGTCGGACAACATCACGGCGGTCGCCCATGTAAACAGGCAGGGCGGCACAAGAAGCAGGAGTGCAATGGCAGAAGCTGCCAAGATTCTTCGCTGGGCGGAGAATCACGTGATAGCACTGTCAGCAGTGTTCATCCCGGGCGTGGACAACTGGGAAGCAGACTTCCTCAGCAGACACGATCTTCATCCGGGAGAGTGGGGTCTACATCCAGAAGTCTTCAACATGTTAATAGACCGTTGGGAAAGACCAATTGTAGACATGATGGCGTCTCGCCTCAACAAGAAACTGGACAAATATTGCGCCAGGTCAAGAGATCCACAGGCAATAGCTGTGGACGCACTGGTAACTCCTTGGGTGTACCAGTCAGTGTATGTGTTTCCTCCTCTGCCGCTCATACCAAAGGTATTGAAGATCATACGGCAAAGAAGAGTAAGAACAATACTAGTGGTTCCGGATTGGCCGAGAAGGACTTGGTATCCGGAACTTCAAGAGATGCTCACGGACGAACCGTGGCCTCTACCTCTGAGAAGGGACCTGCTACAGCAGGGTCCCTGTCTTTTTCAAGACTTACCGCGGCTGCGTTTGACGGCATGGCGGTTGAACGCCAGATCCTAAAAGGGAAAGGCATTCCAGAAGAAGTCATTCCTACCTTGATTAAGGCACGGAAGGAAGTCACCGTGAAACATTATCACCGCATTTGGCGAAAATATGTAGCGTGGTGCGAGGATCGGAGGGTTCCGACGGAGGAATTCCAACTGGGTCGTTTCCTACATTTCCTGCAATCAGGATTATCTATGGGTCTCAAATTGGGATCCATTAAGGTTCAAATTTCGGCCCTGTCAATATTCTTCCAAAAAGAATTGGCCTCTGTCCCTGAGGTCCAGACTTTTGTCAAGGGAGTACTGCATATACAGCCTCCTGTGGTGCCTCCGGTGGCACCGTGGGATCTAAATGTAGTTTTAGATTTCCTCAAATCCCATTGGTTTGAACCATTGAAAAAGGTGGATTTGAAATATCTCACATTGAAAGTGACTATGTTACTAGCCCTGGCCTCTGCCAGGAGAGTATCTGAATTGGCGGCTTTATCTTATAAAAGTCCTTATCTAATCTTCCATTCGGATAGGGCAGAACTGCGGACTCGTCCGCATTTTCTCCCTAAAGTGGTATCAGCATTTCATCTGAACCAACCTATTGTGGTGCCTGCGGCCACTAGCGACTTGGAGGACTCCAAGTTGTTGGACGTTGTCAGAGCCTTAAAAATATACATTGCAAGGACGGCTGGAGTCAGAAAATCTGACTCGCTGTTTATATTGTATGCACCCAACAAGTTGGGCGCACCTGCTTCTAAGCAGTCGATTGCTCGTTGGATTTGTAACACAATTCAACTTGCACATTCTGTGGCAGGCCTGCCACAGCCTAAAACTGTAAAGCCCACTCCACAAGGAAGGTGGGCTCATCTTGGGCGGCTGCCCGAGGGGTCTCGGCATTACAACTCTGCCGAGCAGCTACGTGGTCGGGGGAGAACACGTTTGTAAAATTTTACAAATTTGATACCCTGGCAAAGGAGGACCTGGAGTTCTCTCATTCGGTGCTGCAGAGTCATCCGCACTCTCCCGCCCGTTTGGGAGCTTTGGTATAATCCCCATGGTCCTTTCAGGAACCCCAGCATCCACTTAGGACGATAGAGAAAATAAGAATTTACTTACCGATAATTCTATTTCTCGGAGTCCGTAGTGGATGCTGGGCGCCCATCCCAAGTGCGGATTATCTGCAATACTTGTACATAGTTATTGTTAACTAATTCGGGTTATTGTTAAGGAGCCATCTTTAAGAGGCCCTTTCTGTTGTCATACTGTTAACTGGGTTTAGATCACAAGTTGTACGGTGTGATTGGTGTGGCTGGTATGAGTCTTACCCGGGATTCAAAATGCCTCCCTTATTGTGTATGCTCGTCCGGGCACAGTACCTAACTGGAGTCTGGAGGAGGGTCATAGGGGGAGGAGCCAGTGCACACCACCTGACCTAGTAAAGCTTTACTTTTTTGTGCCCTGTCTCCTGCGGAGCCGCTATTCCCCATGGTCCTTTCAGGAACCCCAGCATCCACTACGGACTCCGAGAAATAGAATTATCGGTAAGTAAATTCTTATTTTTACTTTTGAATGTTATTCCTTTTTATGTTTTGAAACAGTGTCAAAACTAATACAATAGTGCAATTAAGTGTGCTTCAATGAAATGATAGGAAATATTTAACATATTAAAATGTTTTAACATTAATTTCTGCTGTGGGGTACACTGGGCTCCACAAGGATTAACGTCGGGGTGTAGAGTAGGATCTTGATCCGAGGCACCAACAGGCTCAAAGCTTTGACTGTTCCCAAGATGCACAGCGCCACCTCCTCTATAACCCCGCCTCCGTGCACAGGAGCTCAGTTTGTACAACAGGGGGGCTGCCTTTTGCAGCCCATTGATGGCTTTATTTGAAGAAAAAGAAGAATACTTTTAAAGACTTCAAGGACTGCAGCGTGTAAAGTCACATAGACTTTCTTTGCTGTTGCTTTATCACCCCCAGCGGCGCTGTATACTCCCGCGCCCTGGTTGCCGGGTAACTACAGCGGAGGCTCCGGTGTCTTTCCAACTTCAGTCACACACACGCCGCTGCCCTCCAGGATCGTGTGGCCGCAGGTACAGGGGAGGTAAAGGGTCTCTTAGGCCGCTCTTTAACGTGATCCGGCACGGCCGTGGGAGGCGGGCCGCGCGCGCTAGCGTGGACACTGCTATTGGGCAGCCGCTCACTAGCCACCAGGGGCATTGGGCACAGGTGTGGGGGTATTTACTCTATAAAAGCCCCGTTTTCAGAGCCTGCAGGGCGCGGTGGGGATGCCAGCAGGGGGATTAGGCCTAACCTGTAGCCCCTCCCCCTGCCCCAGGATGCCATTTCTGTGAATGTTCCCGCCCTGGAACTGCATATCTCTCCCTCACTCCCTTTCAGCCGCCATCACACACGGAGCTTAGCTGTTCCTGGGACTGCTGGGGCAAATCCTCCTCTGTAAAGCCGCCTGATCACCAGCGCTGTGCATTTTACAGGACACTTAAGTATTCTACCTGTCAGTGGGACGGTGTTAGTTAAGAAAGAGTGCATACATTCAGGGTTGTGTGGGTACAAACACCATGTGATATACATCCAGTGTTCATTGTGCTTTGTTATATCTATTGTTGACACATATAGCTATACTGAGTATTACTTTGTATTGCTAGTCCAGTGCAGTTTTATCGTGCATAATTTCTGAATGGTACGCTTGTGACTATATATGTGTGTGTGTGTGTGCATGTAGCTGCTGCGTGGCTGCCTTATTGGGTATTTCACTCAGCGTGCTACTCCTATATTCCATAACCTGTGGGGGCTAAGTGTATCAGGTTTTCTGTATAATATAGGATTTTTTTCACAAGATATACTTGCTGTGTATTTTTACTTGTGATTTATAGTCACCCTATATATCTCTTGGATTCCCGGTAGTTGTACTGCCACAGTCACACTTCATGGGGAGTTCTTGTTAGGTATATCGCTGCTACGAATTGTACCAGGTTGCCCAATATTGGGGGTCATTCCGAGTTGTTCGCTCATTATTTTTTTCTCGCAACGGAGCGATTAGTCGCTAATGCGCATGCGCAATGTCCGCAGTGCGACTGCGCCAAGTAAATTTGCTATGCAGTTAGGTTTTTTACTCACGGCATTACGAGATTTTTTCTTCGTTCTGGTGATCGTAATGTGATTGACAGGAAGTGGGTGTTTCTGGGCGGAAACAGGCCGTTTTATGGGAGTGTGTGAAAAAAACGCTACCGTTTCTGGGAAAAACGCGGGAGTGGCTGGAGAAACGGAGGAGTGTCTGGGCGAACGCCGGGTGTGTTTGTGACGTCAAACCAGGAACGACAAGCACTGAACTGATCGCAGATGCCGAGTAAGGGGTATATGCAATTGCGGTCGAATTGTCGAATTTCGGGAATTTTTTGCCAAAAAAAAATTCGACAATGCAATTCAGTACTTTCCGACAAAAAAACGGACTTTCAAAATTCGACTTTTTGAAATTCGACTTTTGACAAATTCGACTTTTTTGCAATGATGCACATGCTGCAATTCGACCAAAGTCTATTCAATGGAAGTTTGGAAATTCGACAACAGTGCTTTTAGACAGTAAATTCGTCATTTTCAATCCGCAACACTTTGGAGGGTGAAACTAATAAAAAAAAATTAAAACATGTTTTTTTTGTGTTTTTTTTTCTTGGTAATATCATATCTATTTATATTAGAAGGGATTAGGTACTTGGTTTGTCTTTTTTGGAGGCACAATTATTATTTATATATTTTTAAAAATATATATATATATTTTTTTTTTGGATGGAATGGTAAAATCCCTGAAAAAAATGGCGTGGGGTCCCCCCTCCAAAGCATAACCAGCCTCGGGCTCTTCGAGCTGGTCCTGGTTCTAAAAATGCGGGGGAAAAATTGACAGGGGTTCCCCCGTATTTTTAAAACCAGCACCGGGCTCTGCGCCTGATGCTGGTGCAAAAAATATGGGGGACAAAAAGAGTAGGGGTCCCCCGTATTTTATACACCAGCATCGGGCTCCACTAGCTGGACAGATAATGCCACAGCCGGGGGTCACTTTTATACAGCGCCCTGCAGCCGTGGCATTAAATATCCAACTAGTCACCCCTGGCCGGGGTACCCTGGGGGAGTGGGGACCCCTTCAATCAAGGGGCCCCCCCCCCCAGCCACCCAAGGGCCAGGGGTGAAGCCCGAGGCTGTCCCCCCCCATCCAAGGGCTGCTGATGGGAGGCTGATAGCCTTGAGAAAAATGTCAGAATATTGGTTTTTCCAGTAGTACTACAAGTCCCAGCAAGCCTCCCCCGCAAGCTGGTACTTGGAGAACCATAAGTACCAGCATGCGGGAGAAAAACGGGCCCGCTGGTACCTGTAGTTCTACTGGAAAAAAACCCAAATAAAAACAGGAGACCGACACCGTGAAAGTAAAACTTTATTTCATATGTCGACACACACATACTTACCTATGTTCACACGCCGACATCGGTCCTCTTCTCCAAGTAGAATCCAGGGGTACCTGAAAAGAAAAGATAAATACACTCACCTCATCCATGGTCCAGAGGTAAATCCACGAACTTGTCAAAAAAACAAACCGGACACCCGTACCACACGGACTGAAAGGGGTCCCATGTTGACACATGGGACCCCTTTCCACGAATGCAGAGAAACCCCCCCGTGACAGCTGTCACTGAAAGGTCTCGTAAGCCAATCAGCGAGCGCAACGTCCTTGCACTCTGCTGATTGGCTCTGTGCGCGTCTGAGCTGACAGCGCATCGCAAAGCCTCTCCATTATATTCAATGGTGGGAACTTTGCGGCTAGCGATGGGGTCACCCGCCGGTCAGCGGCTGACCGCGGGTAACCCCACCACTGACGGCAAAGTTCCCACCATTGAAAGTAATGGGAGAGGCTTTGCGATGCGCTGTCTGAGGTCACACGCGCACAGCCAATCAGGTGAGCGCCACGGAAGTAGCGCTTCCTGATTGGCTGAAGGGACCTCAGTGACAGGAGTCACGTGGTGTCCCGGCATTCGTGGAAAGGGGTCTCATGTGTCAATATGGGACCCCTTTCAGTCCGTTGGTACGGGTGTGCGTGTTTTTATTTTGCCTAGTACGAGGATTTGATCTCTGGACGTGGATTTATCTCTGGACACTGGCAGGTGAGTATAATTTTTTTCACAGGTACCCTCGGATCGTCGGAGACTGTGCCAGTCGGCATGTCAACATAGGTAAGTATGTGTGTGTCGGCGGTGTGTAATAAAGTTGTACTTGTCACGGTGTGTGTCTCCTGTTTTTATTTGGGTATTTTTTTTCCAGTAGTACTACAGGTACCAGCGGGCCCATTTTTCTCCCGCATGCTGGTACTTGTGGTTCTCCAAGTACCAGCTTGCGGGGGAGGCTTGCTGGGACTTGTAGTACTAATGGAAAAAACAATATTCTGTCATTTTACTCAAGGCTATCAGCCTCCCATCCGCAGCCTTTGGATGGGGGGGACAGCCTCGGGCTTCACCCCTGGCCCTTGGGTGGCTGGGGGGGGACCCCTTGATTGAAGGGGTACCCACTCCCCCAGGGTACCCCGGCCAGGGGTGACTAGTTGGATATTTAATGCCACGGCCGCAGGGCGCTGTATAAAAGTGACCCCCGGCTGTGGCATTATCTGTCCAGCTAGTGGAGCCCAATGCTGGTGTATAAAATACGGGGGGACCCCTACTCTTTTTGTCCCCCGTATTTTTTTGCACCAGCATCAGGCGCAGAGCCCGGTGCTGGTTTTAAAAATACGGGGGATCCCATGTCAATTTTGTCCCCGCATTTTTAGAACCAGGACCAGCTCGAAGAGCCCGAGGCTGGTTATGCTTTGGAGGGGGGACCCCACGCCATTTTTTTCCGGGTTTTTCCAGTTTTTTCCCGTTTTTTTTAATTCGCGGCAAAATCCGGCAAATCGGCCGTTTTTCGCCCGCGGGACTGTCGAATCCGTTTTTCATTGAATATGGTGAATTCCGGCAGCCACCTGCCGGAATTCACCTGTCGAATTAAAAAACGGCGATAATTTGCCGCGATTCGCCGTGAATTGCATATACCCCTATGTGTGGAGCTACTCAGAAACTGCTAAGAAGTGTCTATTCGCAATTCTGCTAATCTTTCTATCGCAATTTTGATAAGCTAAGATTCACTCCCAGTAGGCGACGGCTTAGCGTGTGCAAAGCTGCTAAAAGCAGCTTGCGAGCGAACAACTCGGAATGACCCCTATTGTGCTTACTATTATGTCAGCTACAAGAGGTAACGGAGCTGGGGCATCTCCCACACTGTGTGGTGCTGATGCTGCAGACATTTTGGAGAAAAATATGGCAGCAGAGAGTTCAGGTTCAGGGGGTTCTACTTACCCCCCAGTGGGTCCGTAGCACTTGAAACAACAAATGACCCACCTTGGGCTACCTTTTCCACGCTGTTAAACACACTTGTAACTAAATTGGCGCCCCCTGTGGGACTACCTGTGCCATTGCAGCAGTTTATGGTCCCTGCTATTAATCCGCCATGGGCAGATCAAATCTCTACTCAGTTACAGCATTTGAACTGGTAACTGACTAAATCTAAGTGTCACTCTAGCCCGCCTAAGACTAAGTCTTCTAAACGGGCCATTACCTCCTCCCAATCCACTGTTGTCCCGGACACGTCCTCTGAGGAGGATGGTGCATATACTGATCCCACAGACACTGACTCAGATGTTTCTGATGGAGAAGGGAAGTCATTGGTGGATGTCCCTGATCTGATTGAGGCAATTAGGCTCATTCTTCAGGTGTCTGATGATCCTGAGCCTGAAGCTGTCTCTAAAAAGCCGGATAGGTTTAAACATAAGAAGGTGGTTAAACAAGTTTTACCTCATTCTGATCACCTGGTTGACATACGTTCAGAATGGGAAAATCCGGGGACAAAATTCACACCAAATAAGAGACTGTTGGGTCGCTATCCTCTCTCTGCGGAGTTATGTAAGAATTGGGAAACTCCTCCGCCTGTAGATTCTCATGTGGTGCGCATGGTAGTTTCCTCTGCTCTGCCAGTAACTACCGTCACCTCTCTGAAGAAACCGACGGATAGACGTGTGGAGGGTTGTTTGAAAACGATTTACACCCTAACGGGGGCTGTGCATAGGCCAACCATTGCAGCAACATGGGCTGCTGAAGCTGTTGAGGCGTGGGCTCAGGAGCTAGAGGCGGAACTGCCTGCTGATGCATCTGAGCATGCTTGACTGTGTCTCTCGTATATTACCACGGCTTCTCTGTACTTTAAGGAGGCAGCATCCGATGCTGGGGTGCTGGCGGCCAAGGCTGCTACTACGTCCGTCTTGGCCAGACGTATCCTTTGGTTGAGATCCTGGTCGGTGGATATAGATTCCAAGAAAACCCTGGAGGTGCTTCCTTTCAAGGGAGACATTCTCTTTGGAGAAGACCTCAATAAGATTGTGGCTGATCTGGCTACTCCTAAAACAGCTTGACTACCTAGTACGGCTCCTTCCACGCAGAAGGCTAAAAGTACTTTCCCTCGGCCCTTTCGTCCTTCAGGTAAAGCAAAAGGTCAGGCGTACCCAAAGCAAGCTCGTGCTTCCAGACCTGCCAAGCCCAGACCGAAACGAGCCTGGGCTGCCCATCAGCCTGCTTCCAAAACTGACAAGCCTGCCACATGACGGGCTGGCCTCCCTCTGGGGGATCCCAGGGTGGGGGGCTGACTTCTAGGTTTTGCCTAGGAATGGGTTGAAGACCACTTCCGATGCCTGGGTAAGGGAAGTCGTCACTCGAGGTTACGCCGTACCTTCAAGAATCATCCCCCTCATCGATTTTGCCTAACAGCTGTTCCTCTGCACCCGACAAAGGCAAACACTCTGCATTCGGTGGTGCATTCCCTCCTGACCACAGGAGTGGTAGTACAGGTGCCTCTGGCTCAGAGAGGCAAGGGGTACTATTCACCGTTGTTTCTAGTCCCGAAACGAACGGGTCCTCACGGCCCATTTTCAGTCTGAAGTCCTTGAACAAGCATGTGCGGGTCTCCAAGTTTCATATGGAAACTCTGCGCTCTATTGTTCTGGCCTTGGAGCCTGGGGACTTTATGGTCTCCCTGGACATACAGGATGCCTACCTGCATATTCCTATTGCAGTGTCTCATCAGCAGTACCTGAGGTTTGCGGTGGGCAACCTTTATTACCAATTTTGGGTATTACCCTTTGGTTTGACAACGGCTCCCCGAGTTTTCACCAAACTTATGGCGGTCATTATGGCTACACTCCGCCATCAAGGGGTCAGGATCCTACCGTACTTGGACGATTTGTTGATCCTGGCAAATTCCCCAGAACTTCTCCTGTGTCATCTCGATCTGACGGTCCAGTGCATGAAAGCCCACGGGTGGCTGATCAACTGGAAGAAATCCTCCCTGGTTCCTGCTCAGAGCATGTTACATCTGGGAGCGGTATTGGACACTCACAACCAACGGTTGTTCATGTCTCAGGAGAAAGTCCTGAAGCTTCAGGACAGGTTTCTATGCTTCCTATCTCGTCCGCAAGTGTCGATTCATTCGGCACTGCAAGTGCTAGGTCTCATCGTGTCTACTTTCGACATGGTTGAGTATGCTCAATTCCATTCTCACCCTCTTCAGAAGTTGATTCTGACCAAGTGGGACGGCCTGCTTCACCGGATCAGATCTCACATGGTCTCCTTGTCTCCAGAGGTCCGCCTGTCACTGAGCTGGTGGCTTCAGGAGCAACGATTGAGCAGGAGCCGTCCCTTCTGGATATCCAACTGGGTCCTTCTGATGGCGGATGTCAGTCTGAGAGGTTGGGGCGCAGTGTTGGAACAACACTCTCTTCAGGGTCGGTGAACCAAGGAAGGGGCCTCTACTCCCGATAAACATTCTGGAACTGCGGGCAGTGTTCAATGCGTTGACAATGGCCCAGCATCTAATACAGTACAGACCTGTTCAAGTACAATCGGACAATGCCACCACGGTGGCGTACATAAATCATCAAGGTGGCACTCAAAGCCGCATGGCAATGAGGGAAGTATCATGGATTCTTCAGTGGGCAGAACGCCATCTGCCGGCCATATCCGCAGTGTTCATTCCGGGGATCCTAAACTGGGAAGCAGACTTTCTCAGTCGTCAGGACGTACACACTGGAGAATGGAGCCTCCATCCAGAGGTGTTTCAACTTCTCGTGGAAAAGTGGGGCCTTCCAGATGTGGACCTGATGGCGTCTCGACACAACCACAAGGTTCCGGTCTTCGGAGCAAGGACAAGGGATCCTCAGGCAGCGTTCGTGGATGCTCTGTCAATCCCATGGAACTTTTGGCTGCCATGTGTTCCCTCCGGTGTCACTCCTGCCCAGAGTAATACGGAAGTTCAAGCAGGAAGGAGGAAACCTATTTCTGATCGCTCCAGCGTGGCCCAGACGGCACTGGTTCTTTGATTTACAGGGCCTCTCGCTAGATCGTCCCCTTCTACTTCCACAACGACCAGACCTACTCGTTCAGGGCCCATGTGTTTACCAGGACTTGGCCCGTCTGACTTTGACGGCATGGCTCTTGAAGCTTCCATCCTGAGGGCCAAGGGGTTTTTTGAGGCGGTCGTTCAAACTATATTGAAGGCCCGTAAGCCGGCTTCTGCTCGGATTTACCATAGGGTCTGGAATGCTTACTTGCTGTGCGTCTCTGCAACAGGGCCTGGACTTAGGCCTGCGTCTGGCCTCCCTCAAGGTTCACATTTCTGCCTTGTCGGTTTGGTTTCAGAGAAGGATTGCTACCCTTCCGGATGTTCATACATACACTCAGGGCGTGTTGCGGATTCAGCCTCCTTATGTAGCTCCTGTGGCCCCTTGGGATCTGTCGGTGGTACTGGAGAGAACGTCCTCCATTAGGAAATCTGATTCTCTGTTTGTACTGTTTGGTTTTCACAAACGTGGGTGGCCTGCTTCCAAGCAGACTCTGGCCAGATGGATTAGAATGGTGATTGCACATGCTTATGTACAGGCTGGTCATCCGGTTCCTGTTACCATTAAAGCCCATTCTACACGGTCGGTAGGACCTTCTTGGGCTGCCCACCATGGTGCGACCCTTGAACAATTGTGCAAGGCGGCTACATGGTCCTCAGGGAACACGTTTATAAGGTTCT
Source organism: Pseudophryne corroboree (assembly GCF_028390025.1). Classification (NCBI taxonomy): domain Eukaryota; kingdom Metazoa; phylum Chordata; class Amphibia; order Anura; family Myobatrachidae; genus Pseudophryne; species Pseudophryne corroboree. The sequence continues at coordinate 298,700,052 of NC_086452.1, forward strand.
ATGCCTTCGATCCTTCCGCCTCCCAGGATGCTTCCTTTGGATGCTGGGTTCTTGTGCCCGCTACAGTGCATCCCCTCCCATAAGGAACTGCTTTAGGACATCCCCGATGTTAATCCTTGTGGAGCCCAGTGTACCCCACAGCAGAAAACGAGATTTATGGTAAGAACTTACAGTTGTTAAATCTCTTTCTGCGAGGTACACTGGGCTCCACAAGGTGCCCTCCCTGATGCACTTAGCTTCTTTGGGTTGGTATGGCATAGCCGCTGACACCCTCTCCTGTGGCGAGTGTGTGGTGTAATTGACTATGAGCGATTGTCATCTCTAGTACCTGCTACTGCATTGGGCTGGTTAACAAAACTGAGGACCTGTGCACGGAGGCGGGGTTATAGAGGAGGCAGCGCTATGCATCTTGGGAACAGTCAAAGCTTTGAGCCTGTTGGTGCCTTGGATCAAGATCCTACTCTACACCCCGATGTTAATCCTTGTGGAGCCCAGTGTACCTCGCAGAAAGAGATTTAACAACGGTAAGTTCTTACCATAAAATCTCTTTTTATCAGCAATCGTAGAATATAGGAGTCAACTTAAAGTCAAAGAACCTTTGAAAAGATATCTCAAATGGATTGAATATTTGTGCCACAAAAAAAATATGAAAACCATAGTATTTATTTCTGAACTATAAGGCCTGATTACGTTATGTTCCAACATGCCTGCAAGTGTGTTTTCATACATATTGCTGCAGTCAAGCCAAACAGAGAATCTTTTAGTATTGGGCATATTTTTGCATTTTTTTTTTGCCCAATATGCGTCTTTGTCGCAACACAAGGCAACTTGGGCACACCAGGAGACTGTGCTGATTTGATAATTTGATATAGGACACTTGTATATCTGTGTGCGACTGAGTCTCTGAATGTGTGTAGGAAGTGCTACAATGTAGCAGCCACAACCATGCTCCAATACATGTTCCATTGTGCTCTGTATACAGACTCAGTCACACACAATATACAAGTGTTATATATCAAATGAATCAGCACAGTCTTCTTGTGTGTCCTATTCACATTGCATCTAAGATGCATTTTCGGAAAAAGGAGAAGCCAGATGTTAGCAGAGTTGCAGCTGATCTGCTTGTTCACTCATGCCAGGTATCTTGCGCTGCATGCATGGCATATTAAGGCTAGATGTAGGAGGACGCATCTATGTGGTATCTATATCACTAGCATCTGTTTACTCACAGAGCCAATATATTTCATTAACTATGGTTATTTATTTGCAGCTATGTCTGCAGTAACTTGTTCCCATCTGCTCAATGTGCAACACTAGATTTACTATTGAGTGCATCAGGACCTGGAATACTAAATACAGTATAAGTACAGTGTGTACTATGTACAGTATGATTTCTGAGCTGTAAAACCTGCTACCAACTAAACCTACTGTATGCCTATACATTTCATATGAAATCTGCTACCAAAAACAGATATTTGCTCAGAACCCAGAAAGTGCTTCACTAAGGCTTTTAACAACTAAATGGTAAAGGCAATAAACTTACAGTAGATTGTTTTTATGCTATAACCTGCTCAAACATGATTGCATGTCAACTTGAAATTGCTCTAAAGTTAAAATAGAAACAGTAGTAAGGTTGTTTCCTAAATGTGGACACTGTAATAAATTAGATAATTGGGTGTGGTATACAAGTTAGACAGTTAAAAGACAGTCATTAGGTCGAAACCATATGGTCGACAGTTAGAAGTCTGACAGGGTCAAAATGTTGACACAAAAAATTAGTTTTTTTGTATTTTGTGTTTTTTTCCCCCAAAATATGTTGAAATTAGTTTCCTCGCCATTCTTTGCTCACCACGCTTCGAGCTCAGTGGCTCGCTTCGCCTTCCACAAGCTTACTAAAGGTAATAGTTTGTGACATGGATAGTAAATGAAAAAAAAATTGTAAAAGCATGAAAAATCACTTAAAGTGTCAATGTTTTGACCTTGTTGACCATTTGGCTGTTGGACTTTTGACCCTGTCGACCGTATGGTGTCGGCCTAATGACTATCTTTTACGTGTCTATCAGCCGCCTCCCAGATAATTTACCTGTATTCAAAACCGAGTTTGTTTAAGAAAGCAAGTGGATCACTTACAAATCAAAAGGCGATAGGCCAACAAAAAATGGAGTAACTGTATACCATTACAGCAGCAATATTTTGAGACCTAAAAAATATATAAAAGATGTATATGTAAATGGGTATTAAACAATTGCTGTGACAAGAAATAAAGAAAAAAAATGATGCAAATTTTTTTAAAACATAGCACATATTTCCATTAGCCATTACAGAAGCATATGAAATAATTACATGTGTACAGTACAATTACGGTAAAAAGCAGAGAATGTATAAAGTGTTTAGTTGGTCTATTTTTTCACTTAATCCTTTCGAAGCAAGACTCTTTTTATATAAAGGATGCAATAACTGTTATAACTGATTATAATCTGCATGTCCAGGCTTTTGTAAAGCATCAACTAATTTATCTATGGTTTGTTTGTTTCTTTTAAATAGCCAGCTAAATTAACCACTTAACTGGCATGGTCAGATTTCATGCGACTGCGCCGTCCCAACCTGTCCCCCCGTTTTTGATGAGGAGATCCATTCTGCAGATGTGCATAATATAATGTTTAAATATTTAGAAAAATACTTTTTAAACTTTATTAAATAAAATAAATTTAAAAAAACAATGTTATTAACAGTTTGAAGGGAAAAATCTTCAGTTAAGTGGTTTTAAAGGCCGTATATACTGCATAGATATGTTGTTCACTACAATGTAGTTTGCAAAGTGTAAGCAATTTTTTCAGCCCTTAGGTGAGAATAATACCAGTTTATTATTTTGTTGTTGTGTTCTTTGCTATTGGGAGTAACTGTCGCACTTTACGCGGTGTTTACTTTCCGTCTCTTCATTAATAGAGATGAGAGAACTTTCATTTCAGTTCACTGAATTATTTCTTATACTTTGCTAAAAGCTTATTTTTCAGCAGACTATTTCCGATGTCTCTTAACTCCTTGCTTTAAGCAGAAATAAAATAAAAAAAATGTAAGGGCCAAAATTTATTAGGTAAATTTGATAAGTTTGTAATAAAACAGTATCTTTAACTGGATATTTTTTTTTTGTTTTTTGTTTTTTTGTTTTTTATCTCCCACTGACTGAGAATCTTATTGTGTTCTGATTGATCTGAGATCCAGGAAGACCAGAATCAGAGATTCTGAGTCCTAGTGAATTTGTTCCTCCTCTTTTCTAGAAAGCTACAGCAAACTTCCTGTACAAAAAAAATATAAGCTATTACTGTGTTTATTTGCAGTGTTATGTATAAACAACAGTTCCAGTTATTTATTGAATGCTGGGGCTTTTTAAACCGTTTTATAAGCTGTTTTTAAAAATAAATAAAATGAAACATTTCTAATAACTTGTGTGTATTTTTCTTAACTTATTTTTTCATCAGCTTTCTTGAAAATATTGTCTTATTTTAATTTCTTAGGTTTCTTTATTCCACATTCTCTTTTATAACATAACTCTTGTTATCCTGCACATAAATTCCATTATTGATAATAGTTAGGGGTCTATTTATAAATGGGAGAAGAGCCCCAAATCCAGTAAAATGAACTGTTTGACTATAGAGTAGGCATCTGTTTATCAAGCCCCACAGCTGTTGATAACTATCTTTGGGTACAGCCAGTAGTGGCCACAGGTGCGGCTCTCCAGTAAAAGCAGAGTAGCTAGTTACTGGATGGACTGTGACAATTAACAAAGAATAAGTGCTATGATAGTTATTCTATTTTTTTTTTTTTTTTGCTATAATTTTCTTTTTAAACTATCCAAGGAGAGGCTTAGGACACCTGCTGCTTGGCACCCCTGTTGTTCAACTGGCATCACCACTTATAGCCTACCTAGCAGCTGCGTGGATACCATCCTTCGTACCTGGAATAAGCAGCCGTCAAACTGACTACAGCTGGTCTATTAACCTCTTCGGTAAGCACCAAATTACATCCAGACGTTTGGCTTCACATCACAACAGATTGCTACTTTTGTGATACATGTCATGTCCTTATCTCAAGAGTTTGCATTCAACACTGGTAATTAATACACTACATTTTGGTTGGATAATATAATTGTTCACATGCACCTATAGACTTTAATAATAATGGTGGGAATTTACTTGCCAGTACAATGGAGCTTCTATTGACCTTATATGATTTTTTTATATGCAGTTACTAAGATCAATTTGATCTCTTATATTTAAATAATATATGTGTGTACATACAGTTATTTATAGTGTGTGCAGGGGATGCCATTGCTATGGGGCTCAGAGGTTTAGGGAGCCCTGGACCCAACTTATATACTGTAGTTGCATACAAATTTCCCGTATTTGTCTGTTAAGCAACTGGGGCCAATTGGTTGCCGGGCCTGAATGGAGGTGATATTCCATTTTCAGTGAGCGGTGTGTGTAGTGGATGTTATAATTGTAAGGGGGTACTGTAATATGGAATAATCTGAACTGGGCACTGTAATGTGGCGTAATATTAACTGTAGTACACTGTGTGTGTCAGAAAGGATGCAGATCAGTGGCTTAAGTCGCAGATCCACGTGTATTGTCGTAAGCGCGGCCAAACCAGACAGGTTTTAGCCCCGTTTCCTACAATGTCAATCTGACTTTAAAAAAAGTCGGATTGGCATTGTGGGGAACGAGCCAAACCTGTCAGGTTTGGCGCGGCATTGAATACTCACATGTCGGATCCTTTCTCTGACGTCCTAAGTGGATGCTGGGACTCCGTAAGGACCATGGGGAATAGCGGCTCCGCAGGAGACTGGGGACAACTAAAGAAAGCTTTAGGACTACCTGGTGTGCACTGGCTCCTCCCACTATGACCCTCCTCCAGACCTCAGTTAGAATCTTGTGCCCGGCTGAGCTGGATGCACACTAGGGGCTCTCCTGAGCTCCTAGAAAGAAAGTATATTTAGGTTTTTTATTTTACAGTGAGATCTGCTGGCAATAGACTCACTGCAGCGAGGGACTAAGGGGAGAAGAAGCGAACCTACCTAACAGGTGGTAGTTTGGGCTTCTTAGGCTACTGGACACCATTAGCTCCAGAGGGATCGACCGCAGGACCCGACCTTGGTGTTCGTTCCTGGAGCCGCGCCGCCGGCTCCCTTACAGAGCCAGAAGCAAGAAGTGTTCCGGAAAATCGGCGGCAGAAGACTTCGGTCTTCAACAAGGTAGCGCACAGCACTGCAGCTGTGCGCCATTGCTGCTCATGCACACCTCACACTCCGGTCACTGATGGGTGCAGGGCGCTGGGGGGGGGCGCCCTGAGGGCAATATAAGACACCTTGGCTGGCAAATCATCACAATATATAGTCCCAGGGCTATATATGTGATAAATTACCCCTGCCAGAATCCATAAAAAAGCGGGAGAACAGTCCACCGAAAAAGGGGCGGGGCTATCTCCCTCAGCACACTGGCGCCATTTTTTCTTCACAGTGCAGCTGGAAGACAGCTCCCCAGGCTCTCCCCTGTAGTTTTCAGGCTCAAAGAGTTAAAAAGAGAGGGGGGGCACTAAATTTAGGCGCAATATATGTATACAAGCAGCTATTGGAGGAAAAATCACTCAGTTATAGTGACCGGAGTGTGAGGTGTGCATGAGGAGCAATGGCGCACAGCTGCAGTGCTGTGCGCTACCTTGTTGAAGACAGAAGTCTTCTGCCGCCGATTTTCCGGAACACTTCTTGCTTCTGCATTATATAGCGCTCTGGTGTGTGCTGGCATACTCTCTCTCTGCCTCCCCAAAGGATTTTGTGGGGTCCTGTCCTCAGTCAGAGCATTCCCTGTGTGTGTGCGGTGTGTCGGTACGGCTGTGTCGACATATTGGATGAGGATGGTTACGTGGAGGCGGAGCAGAGGCCGATAAATGGGAGGTCGCCCCCTGTGGGGCCGACACCAGAGTGGATGGATAGGTGGAAGGTATTAACCGACAATGTCAACTCCTTACATAAAAGGCTGGATGACGTAACAGCTGTGGGACAGCCGGCTTCTCAGCCCGCGCCTGCCCAGGCGTCTCAAAGGCCATCAGGGGCTCAAAAAACGCCCGTTACCTCAGATGGCAGACACAGATGTCGACACGGAGTCTGACTCCAGTGTCGATGAGGTTGAGATATATACACAATCCACTAGGAACATCCGTTACATGATCTCGGCAATGAAAAATGTGTTACACATTTCTGACATGAACCCAAGTACCACATAAAAGGGGTTTTATTTTTGGGGAGAAAAAGCAGCCAGTGTTTTGTTCCCCCATCAGATGAGTGAATGAAGTGTGTAAAGAAGCGTGGGTTCCCCCGATAAGAAACTGGTAATTTCTAAAAAGTTACTGATGGCGTACCCTTTCCCGCCAGAGGATAGGTCACGTTGGGAGATATCCCCTAGGGTGGATAAGGCGCTCACACGTTTGTCAAAAAAGGTGGCACTGCCGTCTTAGGATACGGCCACCTTGAAGGAGCCTGCTGATAAAAAGCAGGAGGCTATCCTGAAGTCTGTATATACACACTCAGGTTCTATACTGAGACCTGCAATTGCCTCAGCATAAATAGTGCTGCTGCAGCGTGGTCTGATACCCTGTCAGATAATATTAATACCCTAGACAGGGATAATATTTTGCTAACATAGAGCATATTAAAGACGTCGTCTTATATATGAAGGATGCACAGAGGGATATTTGCCGGCTGGCATCCAGAATTAATGCAATGTCCATTCTGCCAGGAGGGTATTAGAAACCAGGCAGTGGACAGGTGATGCTGCCTTTAAAAGGCACATGGAGATTCTGCCTTATAAGGGTGAGGAATTGTTTGGGGATGGTTTCTGGGACCTCGTATCCACAGCAACAGCTGGGAAGAAATTTTTTTACCTCAGGTTTCCTCACAGCCTAAGAAAGCACCGTATTTTCAGGTACAGTCCTTTCGGCTTCAGAAAAGCAAGCGGGTCAAAGGCGCTTCCTTTCTGCACAGAGACAAGGGAAGAAGGAAAAAGCTGTACCAGACAGCCAGTTCCCAGGATCAAAAATCTTCCCCCGCTTCCTCTGAGTCCACCGCATGACGCTGGGGCTCCACAGGTGGAGACAGGTGCGGTGGGGGCGCGTGTCGGGAACTTCAGGGACCAGTGGGCTTGCCCACAGGTGGATCCCTAGGTTCTGCAAATAGTATCACAGGGATACAGGCTGGAGTTCGAGGCGACTCCCCCTCGCCGTTACCTCACATCAGCCTTGCCTGCTGCCCTCGGAGAAAGGTAGTACTGGCGGCAATTCACAAGCTGTACTTCCAGCAGGTGAAATCAAGGTACCCCTCCTTCAAAAAGGCCGGGGTTACTATTCCAAAATGTTGTGGTACCGAAACCAGACGGTTCGGTGAGACCCATTCTAAAATTGAATGCCTTGAACACTTATAAACGAAGGTTCAAGTTCAAAATGGAATCGCTCAGGGCGATTATTGCAAGCCTGGAGAATTTCATGGTATCACTGGACATCAAGGATGCTTACCTGCATGTCCCTATTTACCCTCTTCACCAGGAGTACCTCAAAATTGTGGTACAGGATTGTCATTACCAATTCCAGACGTTGCCGTTGGTCTGTCCCCGGCACCGAGGTATTTACCAAGGTAATGGCCAAAATAATTATCCCGTACTTGGACGATCTCCTTATAAAGGCGAGGTCCAGGGAGCAGTTGTTCGTCAGAGTAGCACTATCTCGGGAAGTGCTACAACAGCACGGCTGGATTCTGAATATTCCAAAGTCGCAGCTGGTTCCTACGACGCGTCTACTGTTCCTGGGTATGGTTCTGGACACAGAACAGGATAAAAAGGGTTTCTCCCGGAGGAGAAGTCCAAGGAGTTGTCGTCTCTAGACAGAGACCTCCTAATACAAATACAGGTGTCGGTGCATCAATGCACGCGAGCCCTGGGAAAGATGGTAGCTTCTTACGAAGAAATTCCATTCGCCAGGTCCCATGCAAGGATCTTCCAGTGGGATCTGTTGGACAAGTGGTCCGGATCGCATCTTCAGATGCATCGGCTGATAACCCTGTCTACAAGGGCCAGGGTGTCGCTGTTGTGGTGGCTGCAGAGTGCTCATCTTCTAGGGGGCTGCAGATTCGGCATACAGGACTGGGTCCTGGTGACCACGGATGCCAGCCTTCGAGGCTGAGGGGCAGTCACACAGGGAAGAAACTTCCAAGGCTATGGAAAAGTCAGGAGACTTCCCTACACAAATATTCTGGAACTAAGGGCCATTTACAATGCCCTAAGTCAGGCTAGACCCTGCTTCAACACCGGCCGGTGCTGATCCAGTCAGACAACATCACGGCGGTCGCTCATGTAAACCGACAGGGCGGCACAAGAAGCAGGATGGCGATGGCAGAAGCCACAAGGATTCTCCGATGGGCGGAAAATCATGTGTTAGCACTGTCAGCAGTGTTCATTCCCGGAGTGGACAACTGAGAAGCAGACTTTCTCAGAAGACACGACCTCCACCCGGGAGAGTGGGGACTTCATCCAGAAGTCTTCCAAATGATTGTACACCGTTGGGAAAGGCCACAGGTGGACATGATGGCATCCCGCCTCAACAAAAAGCTACAAAGATATTGCGCCAGGTCAAGGGACCCTCAGGCGATAGCTGTGGACGCTTTGGTAACACCGTGGGTGTATCAGTCGGTGTATGTGTTCCCTTCTCTGCCTCTCTTACCCAGGGTAATGAGAATAATAAGAAGAGGAGGAGTAAGAACTATACTCATTGTTCCGGGTTGGCCAAGAAGAGCTTGGTTACCAGAACTCCAAGAAATTATCTCAGAGGACCCATGGCCTCTGCCGCTCAGACAGGACCTGCTGCAGCAGGGGGTCTGTCTGTTCCAAGACGTACCGCGGCTGCGTTTGACGGCATGGCGGTTGAACGCCGGATCCTGAAGGAAAAGGGCATTCCGGAGGAAGTTATCCCTACGCTATTTAAAGCTAGGAAAGAAGTGAACGCAAACCATTATCACCGCATATGGCGGAAATATGTTGCGTGCTGTGAGGCCAGGAAGGCCCCAAAGGAGGAATTTCAGCTAGGTCGATTTCTGCACTTCCTACAGTCAGAGGTGACTATGGGCCTAAAATTGGGTTCCATTAAGGTCCAGATTTCGGCTCTATCGATTTTCTTCCAAAATAGAACTGGCTTCACTGCCTGAAGTTCAGACTTTTGTTAAGGGAGTGCTGCATAGTCAGCCTCCGTTTGTGCCTCCAGTGGCACCGTGGGATCTCAACGTGGTGTTGGATTTACTGAAGTCGCATTGGGTTGAGCCACTTAAATCCGTGGAGCTACAATACCTCACGTGGAAAGTGGTCATGCTGTGGGCCTTGGCGTCGGCCAGGCGTGTATCAGAATTGGCGGCTTTGTCATACAAAAGCCCTTATCTGTATTTTATATGGATAAGGCGGAATTGAGGACTCGTTCCCAATTCCTTCCTAAGGTGGTATCAGTTTTTCATGTGAACCAACCTATTGTGGTGCCTGCGGCTACTTGGGACTTGGAGGATTCCAAGTTACTGGACGTAGTCAGGGCCCTGAAAATTATATGTTTCCAGGACAGCTGGAGTCAGGAAAACTGACTCGCTATTTCTCCTGTATGCACCCAACAAGCTGGGTGCTCCTGCTTCTAAGCAGACTGTTGCTCGCTGGATCTGTAGCACGATTCAACTTGCACATTCTGCGGCTGGACTGCCGCACCCTAAATCTGTAAAAGCCCATTCCACGAGGAAAGTGGGCTCTTCTTGGGCGGCTGCCCGAGGGGTCTCGGCTTTACAACTTTGCCGAGCTGTTACTTGGTCGGGTAAAAACATTTTTGTAAGAGTCTACAAGTTTGATACCCTGGCTGAGGAGGACCTAGAGTTTGCTCATTCGGTGCTGCAGAGTCATCCGCACTCTCCCGCCCGTTTGGGAGCTTTGGTATAATCCCCATGGTCCTTACGGAGTCCCAGCATCCACTTAGGACGTCAGAGAAAATAAGATTTTACTCACCGGTAAATCTATTCCTCGTAGTCCGTAGTGGATGCTGGGCGCCCATCCCAAGTGCGGATTGTCTGCAATACTTGTTTATAGTTATTGCCTAACTAAAGGGTTATTGTTGAGCCATCTGTTGAGAGGCTCAGTTATATTTCATACTGTTAACTGGGTATAGTATCACGAGTTATACGGTGTGATTGGTGTGGCTGGTATGAGTCTTACCCGGGATTCAAAATCCTTCCTTATTGTGTCAGCTCTTCCGGGCACAGTATCCTAACTGAGGTCTGGAGGAGGGTCATAGTGGGAGGAGCCAGTGCACACCAGGTAGTCCTAAAGCTTTCTTTAGTTGTGCCCAGTCTCCTGCGGAGCCGCTATTCCCCATGGTCCTTACGGAGTCCCAGCATCCACTACGGACTACGAGAAATAGATTTACCGGTGAGTAAAATCTTATTTTTGTTCGGAAAGGATTCGACATGAATTGAATATACCTGTATGTAGCAAAAAAATAAAATCCATGTTTTATACCTCCCCAACCCTGTAAAAAAAATACCTTTTTGCACCTCCATCCTGTGACAAATATATTTTTTTAATATTATATTTATTCCCACCCCCCTCCCCCACACTGTGCAGCTTAGTGTGTGTCAGAAGGGCGTGTCAATCCCCCTGCTGCAGCTGATCTCCACACACACACAGATCAGCCACGTTGTGCACTGTGCTTCCCCAGAGCATGCGCCCAGAATGCCAGACACACAGCTGCCTTTGACACCGTGGATCACCCTCTCCTCCTCCGCACACTCCAAAATGTTGGCCTCTCTAGCACCGTCCTTGACTGGTTTACCTCATACCTCACTAACCGCTCCTTCTCTGTGTCTGCCTCCGGAACCACCTCACACCCTTCCATCCTTCCTGTTGGTGTCCCTCAGGGTTCTGTCCTAGGCCCCCTTCTGTTCTCCCTCTACACCTCTTCCCTGGGTGCGCTCATTAACTCCTTTGGCCTTCAATACCACCTCTATGCTGATGACACACAACTCTACCTCTCCTCTCCTGATCTGTCCCCCTCTGTCCTCTCTCAGATCTCCAGCTGCCTCTCTGCCATCTCCTCCTGGATGTCTGAGCGCTCTCTGAAGCTCAACATGGATAAAACTGAACTTATTATCTTTCCCCCAGCCAGAGCAACACCCCCTACAAACATCTCTATCACTGTTGACAACACTATCATCTCCCCCGTTCCCCAACTCCGCTGCCTGGGCGTCACTCTTGACTCCTCCCTCTCCTTTGCACCCTACATCCAAGCTCTGGCGCAATCTTCTCGGTTCCAGATACGCAACATTGCTCGCATCAGGCCATTTTTCTCCCAGAGTGCAACTAAACTTATCATCCACTCACTGGTCATCTCACGACTTGACTACTGCAATGTGCTCCTCACTGGCCTCACTTGCTCCCACATCGCTCCCCTCCAATCTGTCCTCAACTCTGCAGCTAGGCTCATCTTCCTCTCCCGCCGCTCCACTTCTGCCACTCCCCTTCAACAAAATCTACACTGGCTCCCATTCTCCTACAGAATCCTCTTCAAACTCCTCACCCTCACATACAAGGCCATCTCTAATTCCACTGCTCCCTACATCTCCAACCTCCTCCCCCTTCATACTCCCTCCTGCCCACTACGGTCGGCTGATGACCGTCGCCTCTCCTCTGCCTTGGTCACTGCTTCCCATGCACGAGTTCAGGATTTTGCCCGTGCTGCACCCCTTCAGTGGAATGCGCTCCCCCGCTCCATTAGACTCTCTCTGACCATGCAAAGCTTCAAACGGGCATTGAAAACCCACCTATTTATCAAAGCGTACCCCTCCAATGCATAACCTAGTCCTTAGGCTGCTCCTCCATCCCCCTGCCCCATGCCTTGGACATCTCTGCTTTGCTCGCATACCACCATCAGGCTTCTACCTGCTTGCACCTCATGTCATCTGTCTGTTGCCCCTCCCCACTAGATTGTTAGCTCTTCAGAGCAGGGTCCTCTTTCCTCTTGTCTAAACCCTCTTCTTGACACATTTCACTCAGCGACCATCTTAACCTGCTTTCTCTCCTGCTGGTAAAGGCTCATCTCTATCTGTGGCCGCCAGCCCCAAGTAGTACAATGATTACTCCTTCGCTACTTACATCTAAGCTGTATTATGTTTTGAGAATTGTGTTGCTCTTTGTTACCTGCACTCCATTTTTGTTATTTATTTACTGTTATGCTAAGTTTTGTCTCCCTGTACTGTCATTTGTATGGCGCTGCGAAACACTTGTGGCGCCCTATAAATAAAATGTAATAATAATAATAATGCTGGGGCGCGATTCCAGAAGTCATGTAGGCAGTTAGAGGCCACCACTTTACTCCGGAGGATTCGAGGAGCCAGAGGAGATCCGTTCTGCACGGATGTCCTAATCAACATGACAGATCACCTGGCCAGGTAACATACTCCTGGCTTCAGTTTCATCACATGTGAAAGTGGCAGGCAAGTTGTTAAAGGCCATGCTATACTTCTATTCTGTCCACCTATGCGTTGCTATCATTTATAGTCACACATGTCCAGTTTCCCAATTACTTGAGAACTTTGCTGACTTTCTGACTTATGTTCTATCCTTTGACTTGCTTACGCTCATGCCTGGTGATTTAAACCCCACTATCTCTAATGCTACAAAACCCTTCCAGTTACTTCCTGGTTTGGTCTTTTCCAGTGTACTGCTCCCTCTTGCTGTGATGGACATTCCACTAACTTTGACTTCGGCTATTGCTTCATATCTAGTCTCCAACTTTGCCTTTTCACTCTGACCACAAACATCAACTTCACCTTACCTCATTTTCCACATCTGCATCCATATCTACATGCACACATCTACAATTAAATGGTCTTGGTCCAATTCTCTTATCCTATTGACTAAAACAAATACTCTCTCCTATGAATACCCTGTTCTGCCCTGACCAGCCTTCCTCTTTCTACAAAGAAACACTTCAGCACCCACATATAGTCTTTATCCTAGTCACAACCATGGCACACTGAACAGGCTCACTACCTACAGAAGTGCTTCCACAATGCTGAGCCAAAATCAGCCATTTGCAGTTTAAAAAAATATATTATTATAACTTTATTTATATAGCCCAACAAGGGATCCGCAGCGCCCAGTTACAGAGTACGTAAACAATTAAGCAAAGCAAGATAGAAAAGTCCCTTACAGTTCAAGACAGGCTAATAGGATTTTATGAAAGTTAGTGCAAACTTAGATCAGGGTAAAGAGGTGGATGAAATCTTTTTTGACATTGCTAAAGCTTTCGATACTGTACCGCACATGAGACTTATCTACAAATGAAGAGAACTTGGGCTAGGGAGCACAATATGCACTTGGGTTAGTAATTGCTTGGATAAAAGGGAGCAGCGAGTGGTGTTAAATGGAACTTTTTTCTAAATTGACTGAAGTACTCAGTGGCGTGCCACAAGGGTCTGTACTTGAACCACTTTTGTCCAACATTTTCAGAAATGATCTAGAAGTAGGTCTAGGGAGCATAGTGTAAATTTTTGCAGACAATACCAAACTGTGTAAGGTTATAAATTTGGAGGAGAATGCGGAGTCTCTTCAGAACGACTTATTTAAACTGGAAACATAGGCAGCAAAATGGAGAATGAAGTTCAATATAGACAAATCTAAGGTAATGCACTTTGGTAGCTAGAACAAGTATAATACCTACATAGTAAATGGGGGAAAACTAGGGGATTCTGTACTGGAAAAAGATTTAGGTGTTCACATAGATAACAAACTTAACAGTAGTACCCAAAGTAGGATTGCAGCAAAAAAGTCAAACAAGGTATTAGCATTCATTAAGCGGGGAATTGATGCAAGGGATGAGTGTGTTATACTCCCATTATATAAATCACCAGTGAGGTCACATCTCGAATACTGTGCACAATTATGGGTGCCATACTACAAACGGGATATCCTGGAACTAGAAAAGGTTCAGAGGCGGGCGACCAAATTGATTAAAGGGATGGCGTTGCTAGATTATGAGAAAAGGCTTGCTAGGCATATTTACACTGGAAAAAAGGAGATTAAGAGGGGAGATTATTAACATTTACAAATATATAAGGAGTCAATGCGCAGAGCTAGCATGGGATTTGTTTTTGGTAAGATCATCATAAAGGACACGTGGACACCCGGTTAGAGGAGACGATATTTCCCACACAGAGACGAAAGGTTTCTTCACAGTAAGGACAATGCTTATTTGGAATTTTCTGCCTGAGAGAGTAGTAATGGCGGACCTGGTCATTACTTTTAAGAATGGGCTAGATAAATTCTAATGGATAAGGCTATACAGGGTTATGGTGGGTAAATCATGCACTATAGTATTAAAATAAAACATTAAAAAAATGAGTACTTTAGTCAACGGCTAAACATTCACCACAGTTAAAATTAGTCTTAAAATATTAGTTTAGAAGAGCAAAACAGGTTAAACTCAATGGACAAATTGTCTTTTTCAACCTCAGAAACTATGTTACAATATAGGACAAGTAGCCGGTATATAAAAATAGCTGCAGCAGCAGACGACATTGAAATAAGTATTAGGGTGGCAGAAAACCGAGGGATTTGGTGCTGTCAAAGGGAGTACGGATTAGGGGATGGTTTAAGTAAGAGAAGGAAAGGCACATGAGGGAAGATCAAAATATTTTTCTTTGGGACAGTAATAAACATCTTCACTGTTACCCAATGTTTCTACAACTTTATTTTTTACATTTATTGTGGGCTTTGGCCCTAATTCAGCATGGATTGCAATTGCGAAGCTGCTCGCAGACTTGTACCTCCCCCCTGAACACCTCTGCCTGTCAGTCAGGCCAAGGCGTTAGCATTACTGTGAAACGATTGCAGGACCCATTCTTTGATTATTGGGAAACTGCACAGGGGATCGCAGGAGCGATTCAACCTGAGTAACCCCCTTTGGCCATAACATTTTTGTGACCAATTTCTTTGAAAGCTGTGATAATTGAAAAATGGTTGCGATAGGGGTTTTAATTATTAAGGCCGAGAAGTGATAAATGAGTGGTTTGATAATATTTATGAAGATTGGGTACGCCCAGCCCTTCATGCATTTGATGTTTATACAATATTCACATTTCACTGTGGGTTTCCGGCCCGCCCATAGATACTTGCGAACAGCCTGTTGAAGATTTTTAATAGCCGCAGAGGGGACAGGAATCAGTAGGGTTTGCCACAGATATAAAAGCATGGGAGCTATGTAATTGTTTAACCACAACTATGCAGCTAAATTATTATTTAATTATTACCAGTTATTTATATAGCACATATTCCCCATCGCTTTATAGAAAATATTTTCGGCACTCACAACCTACTAGTACATATTTGGATTGTGGGAGGAAACCGGAGTACCCGAAGGAAACCCTCGCAAGGACGGGGAGATTATACAAACTCCAAACAAGGTCAGGATGGGAATCGAACCCATGACCTCAGTGCTGCGATGCAGTAATACTAACAATTATACCGTCCGTGCTACCCCAAATCAGGAAATTATTTGCTTACTCTAGTGGGAAAGGAGTGGGGCCCAAAGCTGAGAGGGACCTACGTTTCCATTTCAAAGTTACATGTTTTACATACATTTTTCACCATTGGTATATACTGTACATATATGGATCCTCACTAACTTTTACATTGGAGCCTACACTATATCTACTTATGCTCTTGGACCTGTATATTGTAATGTGGTATGAAATGAACTTTAAGGGCATTATAATGTTACATAATATGAACTGGAGCACTGTATTGTAGCACCATATGAAGTGGAGGCAATATAGTGTGGCATAATATGAACTGGGGACACCAGGGGTTAAAGTGAGCCGGAACAGGGCGGAACTGCGTTCCGTCAGTTCCACTTGGAGACGGAACACAGTTCCGCCTCCTCCGGCTCACCTCAACCAATGTGTGCCGGCGCCGCAGGGAGATGCGGGGCACCCGCTGCTACCAGCGGCGACCGGCTCTCCCCGCACAGTGGAAGCCCGGCGGCAGGAGCTCACTACTTAGCTCCTGCTTCCAGCTCCTGGCTCTAGTGTGCGCTATGAGAGAGATGCGTTATGACGTCTCTCTCATAGTGCAGGGAGACGGACGCTAGGAGATCACAGCGGTCGGACACGGAAGCGGGGCTTGGTAAGTATGGTGTTTTTGGTTTTTTTAAGGCACTTCTACTGGGGGCAAGCTACAGGGGGCAAACTACAAGGGGTAAACTACTGGGGGGAAACTACAGGGGCGCATTACTACTTGGCACACTACTGGGGGCATTACTATTTGGGGGCTAAACTACAGGGGAGCTAAACTACAAGGGGCATTACTACAGGGAGGCTAAACAAAGGAGCAAACTACAGAGGGCATTACTACTGGGGCATTACTACTTGGGGCAAGCTACATGGAGCTAACTACTGGGGGCAAACTACAGGGGTACATTACTACTGGGGGCATAACTGCAGGGGCGCATTACTACTGGGAGCATAACTACAGGGGCACATTACTACTGTGGGCATAACTACAGGGGCATTACTACAGCGGAGCTAAACTACAAGGGGGCATTACTATTGGGGGCATTACTACTGGGGGCAAGCTACATGGGGCTAACTACAAGGGGGCAAACTACAAGGGGCGCATTACTACTGGGGGCATAACTACAGGGACACACTACTGGGGGCATAACTACAGTGGGGCTAAACTACAAGGGGGCAAACTACAGGGGGACATAACTACAGGGGCTAAACTACTGGGGGCATTCCTACATGGGGCTAAACTACTGGGGGCATTACTACTGGGAGGCTAAACTACAGGGGGCATTACCACTGGGGGCATAACTGCAGGGGCTAAACTACAGCGGGCATTACCACTGGGGACTAAACAACGTGGGGCAAACTACATGAGGACTAAACTACAGGGGCTAAACTACTGGGGCCATTACCACTGGGAGGCTAAACTAAAGTCGGGGTAAACTACTGGGGTCATAACTGCAGGGGCATTACTACTGGGGGCTAAACTACTGGGGGCATAACTACTGGTGCTAAACTACAGGGGGCTAAATGACTGGGGGCATTACTACAGGCAACATTATTACTGGGGGCAATACACAGGGGCATTACCATTAAGGGCACTAATGAGGGCATTGTAAAGGGGGCACTTCATAAGAGGCATCACTCCTGGGGACATAAGGGGCACTACTACTGGGGGCATTGCATAAGGGGCACCACTACTATGGGCTCTATATAAGGGGCACTACCAGTACAGTGGACATTGCATAAGGAGCACTACTACTGTGGTCATTGTAAAAGGGGCGCGACTGCTGTGAGCATTGTGTATTACGGGGTGCTACTACTGTGGGCATTATGTGTATTAGGGGTGCTACTACTGTGGGCATTATTACTATTGAGTGACCACACCCCTTTCATTTTGAGACCATGCCCCCTTTTTGGGGCGCACGCAATACTTTTATTGCATGGGGGGGAGAGTTCCACCACCTCTCAAGGACCACTTTAAGCACTGGGGGACACTGTCATAATGTGGGGGGTACTGTGTTGCATAAGGTTAACTGACAGCCCTACAATGTGATGTAATGTGAACTAGGGCACTACTATATTTTATAAGATTAACATTGGCACTACTATGGGACATCACAGGGTCATTCCACCTCAAATCAACACAGCCATTTTCATGACCATCACCGATTTCAATTAAATTTGCTGTGCTTGTTAGGTCTGACGAGAAACTAGTTTACACCAAATTTCAACATCATAGGTTGGATATTTTTGGAGGTGGAGCCATTTAAAAATTAACAAAATATGCAATTTTACTGCCACGGGGGTCTTTTCGTTTGCCTGTAGCTTAAGTTCTAATTAAGACAGAGAGATGAAATTAGTGTAATTTTGAAGCTTATGACTAGATCTTTTCACTTTAATTTTAATTTAGGAAGGTAGTACTAAAAAAAGTTTAATAACCTTTGACCTCAATTTTTTAATATAAGGATATTTTTATTTATATATAAAATTCTCACTTGCAGACAGTGTATGTATTATAAAGTTTTGCAAAACAGCAATATAAACCTTAATATATATATATATAACAGACCAGGTTTTGTTCATGCTTTCCATGGGTTTAGTTTTAAAGTTGCAGACAGAGTTTCTCTTTCTGTAATGGTGTACACACGTCCTGTTGTAGTCATTGGGTCTACTGTTGTTAGTATATCACAACGATGAACTAGAAGAATGTCGGGTTTTCCTGGGTATTTGTATGATGGGGATGGTCCTTGTGGGTGCAGAAAGCGGACCTTTATTAATTCGTACTTTTCATCTACGTCAAGGACACATGCTACCCACCACTCTGCATCATACACACAAGTGACAAATCATTTAATGTCTTTAAATTCTACTTCGTCCTCCAGTAAACAAACTCGTTCCACTTTCGAAGATGTAGAGTAGGAATAAACTTTAGTTGACAGAGTAGTTGTTGATAAGGGAATAAAGGAATGTAGTTTCTGGGTTCCAGCAATTGTGCGGGATTGCTCAAATCGAGCTTCCAGGAACTCGTGGTCAGCTGAACTGGCGTACTTGAAAGAGACAGCTAGAACATTCTCAACAGGCCAATCAAACAATTGTCGAGGTGTCATTATTTGTTGATCGTACGGCCTTTGGAGACTGGCTCGTGCAGCTAATCTTTTCACAGTAGAGTACAATTTGATAAAATACCGTGCGCCAAATAATGGCTGCCTTCTGGTTTCAAAATGGAAAGGAAAATGTGTCACCCAACACTTTATAGATTGATGCAGTCAAAGAAAATACCATTTGAATCCACTGGCGCTCATGGAAAATAAAATAAACATTCATAGTGTATTATGTATGCAAACATGTAATTAAAATTAAATAAAATCTTTAGGTGAGTCTTATACCTAAATCATATGTCTACCGGTTTTTAAGAGTAGACAAACATGTTTCCCCAAGTGTTTTTATGGTGTTGTTTTGTGAATAAATAGTGTTACACTATTGGAGGTTTCTGTCCTTCTCTTTTTCGGGTCTACATATTGAGGAGAGGATTATAAGTGGACAGAATCCAGACTGGTGAGACTCCAGCTCCCATGAAAACGTGTTAATCTTTTCACAGTGCCACCAACTCCATCACATACCCCATTTCCATGGGAGGTGGCTGAAAAGTGCCACTCGGCTGGAATTCCAAAGTCTTGCTCGTGACAGCAAAGATTAATGAAATTCTTTCGAGTTTTATACTGAGAGGCAGCTCCATCTGAGAAATAAATGATCTTTGTAACGATAGGATACTTTTCCTTAAGAAAATTTATGAGTAACCCCTTGAATAAATTAACTGCAACAGTATCATGGTGCAGGCAGTCTGATATAATAACAAAGCTGACATGCTTTAGACTCCCTGCCTCATCTATGAAGTATGCTACACAAGGATGAAGAGTTGCTTGTGGGGCCCTATAGATGTTGTCCAAGTCTTTTTGAAATGAAAATCAACTAGGATGTATGGACCTTTACACTTCAGCTCCTGCAGAACACCTCTCCATTACACCTCACAGATTATTATTAACTACAATTTTGTTTTACAAATCAATAAGGGTATAGACATACAATTAAGTTCTAGATATAGGTAAAAATTTTATTCATACTCTTTCTCTCTATATATATCCAGTGTGGCTGTTCACTACACCTTACATGTATATCACCTATATAACCTGATATTTAATGCTAAACCAAAATGTATATATTTAAATAACCTTGAAACACTAGGAATTATACTGCAGTATAAATATTAGTTCTTTTATCTGACTAGACATCTTTTGGTACTACACATGTTGGAGCCCTTTTCAATTAACTCCAGTAGGTAAGTTGCTTTATAATATCCATGTTCCCTTAGGGAATTATGTATAACATTTATCAAATCCTTTGGTTCTCTGGAAAAAACTTCCTGATGGATGGTAGTCACTGAAGTCCGTAAACTACACTAAGATAATCTGTTGAATACTTTACTAGCAGTAGCACTTAACTGTGATTAATTGTAACCTTTGAGCATTCAACATGATATAGGCAGTCTATAGTCTCTGAAGATTCTGTGGGGGTCAAAGGGAACCTGTTTCTCTGTGGAAATGAACTTACTACAATATATTAGGCTGTGAAATATGCAGTCCCATTTAGCAAAGTTTGTTTAATGTGATAAACTTTTGTAGCAATTTAACATAATTTAGACAGTCTGTAGTACAAATATCACATTATTCATTTCGCATTAACAGTTACAGCAATTGGGTTCTCCCTGCTGCTGAGAATCTTTACTTTAGACCAGCCCCACTATAGCCTTCACAGTATCACTGTGTATAAGGGCAGCTGATGCTGCATTACAGTATATTATTCCTGCCCCTATCTTTCTCAATTGACTAGGCTAGCGTAGCTGCAACTACAGGGTGTCTCCCTTGCCCATCATTTTATAGCCTCTGCTATACACTGCTCAAAAATATAAAGGGAACACTTAAACAACACAATGTAACTCCAAGTCAATCACACTTCTGTGAAATCAAACTGTCCACTTAGGAAGCAACACTGATTGACAATCAATTTCACATGCTGTTGTGCAAATGGAATAGACAACAGGTGGGAATTATAGGCAATTAGCAAGACACCCCCAATAAAGGAGGAGTTCTGCAGGTGGTGACCACAGACCACTTCTCAGCTTCTATGCTTTCTGGCTGATGTTTTGGTCACTTTTGAAAGCTGGCGGTGCTTTCACTCTAGTGGTAGCATGAGACGGAGTCTACAACCCACACAAGTGGCTCAGGTAGTG
This sequence comes from Pseudophryne corroboree, assembly GCF_028390025.1. Lineage (NCBI taxonomy): Eukaryota > Metazoa > Chordata > Amphibia > Anura > Myobatrachidae > Pseudophryne > Pseudophryne corroboree. The sequence continues at coordinate 298,720,970 of NC_086452.1, forward strand.
CAGCTCATCCAGGATGGCACATCAATGCGAGCTGTGTGCAAGAAGGTTTGCTGTGTCTGTCAGCGTAGTGTCCAGAGCATGGAGGCGCTACCAGGAGACAGGCCAGTACATCAGGAGACGTGGAGGAGGCCGTAGGAGGGCAACAACCCAGCAGCAGGACCGCTACCTCCGCCTTTGTGCAAGGAGGAACAGGAGGAGCACTGCCAGAGTCCTGCAAAATGACCTCCAGCAAGCCACAAATGTGCATGTGTCTACTCAAACGATCAGAAACAGACTCCATGAGGGTGGTATGAGGGCCCAACGTCCACAGGTGGGGGTTGTGCTTACAGCCCAACACCGTGCAGGACGTTTGGCATTTGCCAGAGAACACCAAGATTGTTAAATTTGCCACTGGCGCCCAGTACTCTTCACAGATGAAAGCAGATTCTCACTGAGCACGTGTGACAGAGTCTGGAGACGCCAAGGAGAACGTTCTGCTGCCTGCAACATCCTCCAGCATGACCGGTTTGGCAGTGGGTCAGTAATGGTGTGGGGTGGCATTTCTTTGGGGGACCGCACAGCCCTCCATGTGCTCGCCAGAGATAGCCTGACTGCCATTAGGTACCCAGATGAGATCCTCAGACCTCTTGTGAGAACATATGCTGGTGCGGTTGGTCCTGGGTTCCTCCTAAAACAAGACAATGCTAGACCTCATGTGGCTAGAGTGTGTCAGCAGTTCCTGCAAGATGAAGGCATTGATGCTATGGACTGGCCCGCCCGTTCCCCAGACCTGAATCCAATTGAGCACATCTGCGACATCATGTCTCGCTCCATCCACCAACGCCACATTGCACCACAGACTGTCCAGGAGTTGGCGGATGCTTTAGTCCAGGTCTGGGAGGAGATCCCTGAGGAGACCATCCGCCACCTCATCAGGAGCATGCCCAGGCATTGTAGGGAGGTCATACAGGCACGTGGAGGCCACACACACTACTGAGCCTCATTTTGACTTGTTTTAAGGACATTACATCAAAGTTGGATCAGCCTGTAGTGTGTTTTTCCACTTTAATGTTGAGAGTGACTCCCAAATCCAGACCTCCATGGGTTAATAAATTTGATTTCCATTGATAATTTTTGTGTGATTTTGTTGTCAGCACATTCAACTATGTAAAGAACAAAGTATTTAATAAGAATATTTCATTCATTCAGATCTAGGATGTGTTATTTTAGTGTTTCCTTTATTTTTTGAGCAGTGTAGTTGTGTAAATTAGAAGATAACTGTAATTATAACAATATCTGAAGTTCTAGTGCTGTATGCTAATACAGCTGCCTAAAATGACAGACTGCAGCACAGGAAGGATTTAGAGCTGCTGCGGTACTGTAAGGGTTAACGGTTCTCAGCCTAGTCCTAGTGCGTCTTAGTAAACATAAGAGATTCTGGCTACAGATCTCTCCCAGTTGATGGTGCTGCACTGTAATTGAAAGTTGCGTCTCCCCCGAGTCCTGTCACTGCCTTCTCTGGGAGGGAAAATCTTGGGCTTACTACACTTGCTGCAGCTGGCTTCAGCACTGACTATAGGTACCAGCAGGGCTTAAAGTGATCCTGGAGAGGTGGTGGAACTCACCATGCCACCTTCCCGCCACCCCCCCCCCCCCCCCCCACACACACACACACACACACTCCCATCACATTGAGCCAGTGCTAGTGTTTTTAGCACCCACCTGCTCCTCTTCATGGCTCTTCTTCACTTCAGCAATGGCGACAACATGACATCACGTACGCTGTTCCGGAACAGGAAGCCACTGGGACCTGAGGAGGGGATGAATGCTGTCCAAAAGCCACAGCATGTGTGAGTACCAGGAGGGGTGGGCTGTAGATGGAGAAGGACCATGGAGCCACCAGGACCTGAGGAAGGGGGAGGTGGCTGCAGCTCATCAGTAACACTAGCGCTACCTGCAGCATCTATTGACGTAGGTGATGGAGCAGGCTTTTCTGGTGGAATCACTGTACAGGGCAAAGGAGGAGGTGGAACTAGTTCCCCCTACCATTACAGGTGGTGGAACTTAGTTCCACCTCGTTCCCCCCCACTTTAACCCCTGGGTACCAGCAGGCCCTTTATGCCCCACATTCTGGTTCTCCAATTTCTGGTATGAGTGGGAGGCTCACTGGGACCTGTAGTCCCACTGTATAGTACAATATTATCTCAAACTGACTATCAATGCAAGCTATCAACTCCGCATCCATTGCCCAAGGGTACACTGGAGAGAGGGACTCCTTTATTGGGGGTTCCCACGATCCCTGGAATACCTTGCATGGACTGACAAGTTGGGGGGGGGGGGGGGGGGGGGTTAATGCTTTGGCTGGGGTGACTACTTAAAATTCATGAATGTACACTGTATATGCCCCTCACAGAGTGGAGTTGTGGGAACTAGGTGTTCCCACTCACAGAGGAGATTGTAACAGTCACACCAGCAGAGGAAAGCACGGAGGAGGCTCTTACATCGGTCTGCGGCTGAGCAGAGAAGTCAGCACCACAGTCACAGAAGAAATAGCCCCTGCTGGTACAGAGCTTACTGTAGCTGGTGAGTTAATCAGAACCCATTGAGAACCATCAAATAATGTGATAGTGATCAGAGAGGAAGACAATGATTAGTGAGTAATGGCCTGGATTGTCACATTACATATTACCAGAAAAGGAAAGGAAGAAGTAAACTTGAAACTATCCTTAAAGTGTCAGTACTAAACAAAGCTAGTGGCTTTATGGAGAATTAAATTACAAGGAACTATAACACTCTTGCACACACTAACCAGAGCCACTTCTTGCAGATGTTAGACTGTAACACTCACTAGTGAGCTGCACCCCAGAAAGGCACAGGGAACAGGTCTTGCAAACTTTCTCTGACGTCCTAGTGGATGCTGGGAACTCCGTAAGGACCATGGGGAATAGCGGCTCCGCAGGAGACTGGGCACATCTAAAGAAAGCTTTAGGACTATCTGGTGTGCACTGGCTCCTCCCCCTATGACCCTCCTCCAAGCCTCAGTTAGATTTTTGTGCCCGACCGAGCAGGGTGCAATCTAGGAGCTCTCCTGAGCTTCTTAGAAAAAGTTAGTTTTAGGTTTTTTATTTTCAGTGAGACCTGCTGGCAACAGGCTCACTGCATCGAGGGACTAAGGGGAGAAGAAGCGAACCTGCCTGCTTGCAGCCAGCTTGGGCTTCTTAGGCTACTGGACACCATTAGCTCCAGAGGGACCGAACACAGGCCCAGCCTCGGAGTCCGGTCCCAGAGCCGCGCCGCCGGCCCCCTTACAGAGCCAGAAGCAAGAAGGTCCGGAAAATCGGCGGCAGAAGACATCAGTCTTCACCAAGGTAGCGCACAGCACTGCAGCTGTGCGCCATTGCTCCTCATGCACACCACACACTCCGGTCACTGAGGGTGCAGGGCGCTGGGGGGGGGCGCCCTGAGCAGCAATATAAACACCTTGGCTGGCAAAAATACATCACATATAACCCCCAGGGCTATATGGATGTATATTAACCCCTGCCAGATTCCATAAAAATGCGGGAGAAAAGTCCGCGAAAAAGGGGCGGAGCCTATCTCCTCAGCACACTGGCGCCATTTTTCCCTCACAGCTCCGTTGGAGGGAAGCTCCCTGGCTCTCCCCTGCAGTTAATACACTACAGAAAGGGTTAAAAAGAGAGGGGGGGGGCACAATTTAGGCGCAGTATACAACATATAGGCAGCTATAAGGGAAAACACTTTTTTATAGGTGCTATCCCTGTGATATATAGCGCCCTGGTGTGTGCTGGCATACTCTCCCTCTGTCTCCCCAAAGGGCTTTGTGGGGTCCTGTCCTCTATCAGAGCATTCCCTGTGTGTGTGCTGTGTGTCGGTACGGCTGTGTCGACAGGTATGTGGAGGATAATGAGGTGGAGGCGGAGCGAATGCCTGTAAATATGTTGTCACCCCCTGCGGGGTCGACACCGGTGTGGTTGAACTTATGGAAGGATTACGTGAAAGTGTCAACTCCTTACATAAAAGGTCGACGACACGGAACAGCCGGCTACTCAGCTTGTGCCTGTTCCAGCGTCTCAAATGTCATGGGGGGCTCTAAAATCGCCCGCTACCTCAGATAACAGACACAGATGTCGACACGGATACTGACTCCAGTGTCGACATCGATGAGACTGGTGTACCCTCCAAATAGGTCCACCCGTTACAGGATTGAGACAATGAAAAATGTGTTACACATTTATGATTATACCCCAGGTACCACATAAAAGGGTATTGTGTTTGGTGAGAGAAAACTATTAGTAGTTTTTCCTGCATCTGAGAAATTAAATGAGGTGTGTGAGGAAGAGTGGTCTTCCCCCGGTAAGAAATTGATAATTTCTACAATGGTTATTGGCAGCGTACCCTTTCCCGCCAGAGGATAGGTCACGCGGGGAAACGCCCCATAGGGTAGATACAGCGCTTACACGCTTATCAGAAAAGGTGGCACTACCGTCTTCGGGTACGGCCGCCCTGAAGGAACCTGCTGATAGAAAGCAGGAGGTTACTCTATAAGATATGGTCACACACTAGGGCATTATATTGCGACCAGCCGTTGCTTCGGCATGGATGGGCAGTGCTCCCGCTGCGTGGTCAGATTCCCTGTCGGAAAATAACTATGGATAGGGACAATATTTTGCTGAAAATAGAGCATATAAAAGACGTGGTCTTATACATGCGTGATGCACAGAGGGATATTTGCCGGCTGGCATCAAAAATAAGCGCTAGGTCCATTGCCGCCAGACGGGGGTTATGGACTTGGCAATGGTCAGGCGATGCCGACTCGAATCGGCACATGGAAGTTGCCCTATAAGGGGGTAAAACTGTTTGGGGATAGTTTTTCAGACCTCGTTTCCACAGCTACTGCTGGGAAATGAATTTTTTTGCCACAGGCTACCCCACAACAAAAGAAAGCACCGTATCATCAAGTACAGTCCTTTCGGCCCCAGAAAAACAAGTGGGCTAGAGGCTCATCCTTTCTGCCGAGAGGCAAAAGGTAGAGGAAAAAAGCTGCAACACACAGCTAGTTCCCAAGAGCAGAAGTCCTCCCTGCGTCCGGTAGGTCCACAGCATGGTGCTGGGGCTGCTCAGGCGGACCCGGGTACGGTGGGGGCCCGTCTCAGATATTTCAGCGGACAGTGGGCTCTCTCACATAGATCCCTGGGTCCTTCAAGTAGTATCTCAGGGGTACAGGCTGGAGTTCGAGACGTTCTTCCCCCCGCCGTTTCCTAAAATCTGCCTTACCGGCACCTCCCTCTGCCAGGGAGACGGTGTTGGTGGATATTCAACACTATAATCACAACAAGTGATTGTCAAGGTGCCCCTCCTTCAGCAAGGAAGGGGTTACTATTCCACAGTGGTTGTGGTACCACAACGGTTCGGTGAGACCCATCTTGAAATTAAAATACTTGAACTTTTATATCAGAAGATTCAAGTTCAAGATGGAATCGCTCAGGGCGCTTATTACGAGCCTGGACGAGGGGGATTACAGGGTCTCCCTGGACATCAAGGATGCGTACCTGCATGTCCCCATTCCCCCCCCCCCCCCTCACCAGGAGTACCTCCGATATGTGGTACAGGACTGTCACTATCAGTTCCAGACGCGGCCGTTGGAGTTGTCCACGGCACAGAAGGTCTTTACCTAGGTAATGGCCGAAGTGATGATACTCCTTCACAAGAAGGAAGTTTTTATTATCCCGTACTTGGACGATCTCCTGATAAAGGCGAGGTCCAAAGAACAGTTGGTAGTGGGGGTAGCACTCTCTCGGGAAGTGCTACAACAGCACGACTGGATTCTCAATATTCCAAAGTCACAGCTGGTCCCGACGACACGTCTTCTGTTCCTGGGAATGTTTCTGAACGCAGACCAGAAAAGAGTGTTTCTTCCAGTGGAAAAAGCCGAGGAGTTGTCATCTCTAGTCAGAGACATCCTAAAACCAGGACAGGTGTCGGTACATCAATGCACACGAGTCCTGGGAAAAATGGTAGCTTCGTACGAAGCATAATTCCATTCGGAAGACTCCACGCAAGGACGTTCCAGTGGGTCCTGTGGGACTAATGGTCCGGGTCCCATGTACAGATACAACAGCGGATAACCCTGTCAGCAAGAAACAGGGTGTCGCTGCTGTGGTGGCTGCAGAGGGCTCATCTACTAGTGGGCCGCAGATTCGGAATACAGGACTGGGTCCTGGTGACCACGGATGCCAGCCTTCGGGGCTGGGGTGCAGTCACACAGGGAAGAAATTTCCAAGGAGATTTCGCTTCACATAAATATTCTGCAGCTAAGGGCCATTTACAATGCCCTAAGACAAGCAAGGCCCCTGCTTCAGAACCAGCCGGTACTGATCCAATCAGACGACATCACGGCGGTCGCCCATGTACACAGACAGGGCGGCACAAGAAGCAGGATGGCGATGGCAGAAGCCACAAGGATTCTCCGATGGGCGACCTACACCCAGGAGAATGGGGACTTCATCCAGAAGTTTTCCAAATGCGGGTAAACCGTTGGGAATGACCACGGGTGGACATGATGGCGTCCCGCCTCAACAAGAAGTTGAAAAGATATTGCGCCAGGTCAAGGGACCCTCAGGCGATCGCTGGGGACGCTCTAGTGACACCGTGGGTGTACCAGTCGGTTTATGTGTCTCCTCCTCTACCTCTCATACCCAAGGTACTGAGAATAATAAGAAGGCGAGGAGTGAAAACCATACTCGGGGTTCCGGATTGGCCATGAAGAGCTTGGTACCCGGAACTTCAAGAGATGCTGGCAGAGGACCCTTGGCCTCTGCCGCTCAGACAAGACCTGCTGCAGCAGAGACCCTGTCTGTTCCAAGACTTACCGCGGCTGCGTTTGACGGCATGGCGGTAGAACACCGGATCCTAAAGGAAAAGGGTATTCCGAAGGAAGTCATCCCTACCCTGATCATAGCCAGGAAGGATGTCACCACAAGACATTATCGCCGCGTTTGGCGAAAATTTGTTGCTTGGTGGGAGGCCATGAAGGCCCCGACGGAGGAATTTCAACTATGTCGATTCCTGCATTTCCTGCAAGCAGGGGTGACGTTTGGGCCTCAAATTGGGGTCCATCAAGGTCCAGATTTCGGCTCTGTCGATTTTCTTCCAGAAAAAAATGGCTTCACTGCCTGAAGTTCAGACTTTGGTTAAAGGAGTACTACATATTCAGCCTCCTTTTGTGCCTCCTGTGGCACTTTTTGGATCTCAACGTGGTGTTGGATTTCCTAATGTCGCATTGGTTGAGCCACTTAAAACCATGGAGCTAAAGTATCTCGCGTGGAAAGTGGTCATGCTGTTGGCCTTGGCCTTGGCCAGGCGTGTGTCAGAATTGGCGGCTTTGTCATGTAAAAGGCCTTATCTGATTTTCTGTATGGATAGGGCAGAGTTGAGGACTCGTCCTCAGTTTCTCCCGAAGGTGGTCTCAGGTTTTCACTTGAACCAACCTATTGTGGTGCCTGCGGCTACTGGGGACTTGGAGGATTCCAAGTTGCTGGACGTAGTCAGAGCCCTGTAAATTTTATTTTTCCAGGACGGCTGGAGTCAGGAAAACTGACTCGCTGTTTATCCTGATGGCACCCAACAAGCTGGGGGCTCCTGCTTCTAGGCAGTCTATTGCGCGCTGGTTTTGTAGCACTATTCAGCTGGCGCATTCTGCGGTGGGTTACCGCAGCCTAAATCAATAAAAGCCCATTCCACAAGGACGGTGGGCTCATCTTGGGCGGCTGCCCGAGGGGTCTCGGCTTTACAACTTTGCCGAGCAGCTACTTGGTCAGGGGCAAACACGTTTGCAAAATTCTACGAATTGATACCCTGGCTGAGGAGGACCTGGAGTTCTCTCATTCGGTGCTGCAGAGTCATCCGCACTCTCCCGCCCGTTTGGGAGCTTTGGTATAATCCCCATGGTTCTTACGGAGTTCCCAGCATCCACTAGGACGTCAGAGAAAATAAGAATTTACTTACCGATAATTCTATTTCTCGTAGTCCGTAGTGGATGCTGGGCGCCCATCCCAAGTGCGGATTGTCTGCAATACTTGTACATAGTTATTGTTAACTAATCGGGTTCTTGTTGTGAGCCATCTATTCAGAGGCTCCTCTGTTATCATGCTGTTAACTGGGTTTCATATCACAAGTTGTACGGTGTGATTGGTGTGGCTGGTATGAGTCTTACCCGGGATTCAAAATCCTTCCTTATTGTGTACGCTCGTCCGGGCACAGTATCCTAACTGAGGCTTGGAGGAGGGTCATAGGGGGAGGAGCCAGTGCACACCAGATAGTCCTAAAGCTTTCTTTAGATGTGCCCAGTCTCCTGCGGAGCCGCTATTCCCCATGGTCCTTACGGAGTTCCCAGCATCCACTACGGACTACGAGAAATAGAATTATCGGTAAGTAAATTCTTATTTATTTTTTTTATTATTGAAGCACGAATAAAAGCACATCATTCACTGAGCATAAATATAAAAAGTGAATACAATAAAAGATTAACATTACAGTGTGATGTCATTCATTAAATACTGACCGATAGCAAAAAAATAAATAAATAATTAGATATTGTGTAAGAATCATAAATTATGGAATATACAAGTTCGAAGTGAATCCAATAGAATGTGTGACCTTCACTTCCCCCACCAAAATAATGTTTTAAAAAAACAAAACATTATTCAAGAGCAATAGGAGGATCATCCTCCAAAATTCGTAGTCCATACCATGAAGTCAGACGTAGACTTCTGTGATATCCCTTGCGTATTGCGATTGTCTGTGTTGCAGTATAACTTTCCCAGACATCAAAAAATGAGCCAGCCCATTTTTCCTTTTCAAACATAGTTTCCACCTAGTCCATTCTAAAAATATGATGTCGTTTTTCTTTGTATATAGGGTAAAAGACGGGCGATAGGATGAATCCAGTTCTGCAATATTGTTTTTTTTAGCTGCTGAGTTTATGGCTAAAAGCAGCTTCTTCCCCCCTTTGTAATACTTTGAGACTTTGGAGGGAACCCGAATATGGCCCATTCTGGGGACATAATTAATTAATGAAGTTTCTGCATCACGTTTGACTCTCATCCAAAAGCCTCTAACTATTGGGCAATCCCAGAAGCCATGGTATAAGTCTGCAAGACCCCGAGCGCATTTAGGACAATTATCAGATGGAATCAAACCCATGAGGAAATGTCTATTAGGAGATAGATAGGTTATATGTATTATGTTGTAAAATAATTCCTGGTACATACTAGAAGAGAAAAGTTTGCAAGAAATATTGAGAAAACGAAAAAGGTCCTGGGTCGAAAAGGTCAGAAAATGAACCAGCCACTGACCCATCCCTGATTGAATAGTGGTATGATCAATCGGGTTTTCTAGGAATACATAATGAGAGGAAATTGCCTTTTTGTGAGGTCCCCGACGTATGAGATTATCTAAGGGATTATCCCAATCTAAATCTTGAAACTCCCTTAGCACAGTAGAAATACAGTGTTGTGCTTGTAACAATACTACCGGATAATTTTGGAGTATTGCAAACTTAGTCACCACTTCTGAAAATGTGAAAGGTCTTTTATCCTTCAGATGGACTAAGTGCCCAATGGAATTGATCCCTCCCAACTGCCATAGTGTGAAGGGGTGGGCTGCCATGCCGCCTTGTAAATCTGGGTTATTGCAAAAGGGAAGGTGTAAAGAAAGTCGAGCATTAAACCCACTTTTATATCTCAAAATATGCCAGACCTTCCTCGTACTCCAAAGAAGAGGGTTGTCTCGTAATATACAAGGGCCACGCAGCATTCTAGCTGCTTGAGGCCGCTAATACTAACAAATAAAGATGGAGAGGGGGTGCTGGGAGGGCAATGAAAAAAATAAACACTGATACTGACATGTTTCTGTTTATATAGGAACTTGAAATTAGTAAAGGAAGGATGTTTTGACCTAAGGTCTAATGAAATTTCTGGGAAACAGGTAGTCCGTAATAACCGAACTCAGTGAACTGACCCCTATCAAAATTGGAAGTTTCTCTAGATCTAGTAAAATAATTTTCTCATACGTCCTAGAGGATGCTGGGGTCCACTTCAGTACCATGGGGTATAGACAGTTCCGCAGGAGCCATGGGCACTTTAAGACTTTTCAAGGGTGTGAACCCTCTATGCCCCTCCTCCAGACCTCAGTTTAGAAAATGCCCAGGCAGACTGGATGCACTCCAGGAGAGCTCTACTGAGTTTCTCTGAAAAGACTTATGTTAGGTTTTTTATTTTCAGGGAGAAGTGGCAACAGTCTCCCTGCTTCGTGGGACTTAGGGGGCAGAAGTAGGAACCAACTTCCTAAATAGTTTCATGGCTCTGCTTCTGGCTGACAGGACACCATTAGCTCCTGAAGGGAACTGAACGCTAGCTGTGGCTATGTGCTCACTCCCACAGCCCGCCGTCACCCCTCTTACAGAGCCAGAAGTCAGAAGACAGGTGAGTGTAAGAAGAAATCTTCAGATATCGTGATGGCTAAAAGGTACCACGCAGCGGGCGGGAACGCTGCGCGCCATGCTACCCGTACATACACAGGCACTGCAGGGTGCAGGGCGCATGGGGGGCGCCCTGGGCAGCATGAAACCTAGAAACTGGCAAAAATAGAGGGCATAAGATGCCGAGGCACAGCCCTACCCCCGCCAGTATAAATATTGGTATCAAAAACTCTGAGGAGAAATGTGCCATTGCGGGGGCGGGGCTTCCTCCTCAGTCAGCCAGCACACTGCTCAGCGCCATTTTCTCTCCCTCCAGGCTGCAGAGAAGAACACTGGTCCTATGCTGGTGCTATGTATTATTGTGAATATCATTATAAAAGCGCTACAGGTCTGTGGGCATTTTGTGTTTCACAGACAAGTTATTACTGGTGCTGGGTTGTGAACTGGCAAATCCTATCTGTGTCCTTCTGACAGATTTTACTGTGAGTCTGTCCCCTATAAGTCCCGGAGTGTCTGTGGTGTGGTTGTGCACGTGTGTGACATGTCTGAGGCAGGGAGCTCTTCCCCTGAGGGAGCCATTTTAGGGACAAAGAGTTGTAATGTGGTGGCGCTGCTGGCACACCACGAGCCTGAATGGGTGAAAGAATTACGTGATAGTGTGAATCATATCAGTAAGAGATTGGATAAGTCTGAGTCTCATGCAGAGAGCTGGAGAAAATCAGTGGAAGATGTGAATTTTCATAGTTCTGCCTTTTCATCCACAGGCGACCCCTCTGGGTCACAAGAGACATTTGCACAAATAGTACATACTGATACCGACACGGACTCTGATCCCTGTGTCGACGATAATGATTCCAGGGGGATAGATCCTAAGTTGGCAAAAAGCATTCAATACATGATTGTTGCTATAAAGGAAGTGTTGGAAGTTACGGAAGGCCCTTGTGTACCTCAGGAGAAGGCTTATTTTTTATAAAGAAAAGAAAATTAATGTAGCTTTCCCTCCTTCTCACGAGCTAAATACTCTTTTTAAGGGAGTTTGGGCAAACCCTGAAAAGAAATTTCAGATTCCCAGAAGGATTCAGATTGCTAATCCTTTCCCGGCAGAGGACAGGAAAAGGTGGGAGTCACCCCCAGTTTTAGACAGTGCCCTGTCACGGTTAACAAAAAAGGTGATTCTCCCTGCACCTGGGACGGCTTCACTGAAGGAGCCGGCAGACCGCAAGTTGGAGACTACGTTAAAATCTATTTATGTGGCCAATGGTACGTTGCTCAGGCCCACCATTGCTTGCGCGTGGGTGAGTAGGGCTATCGAAAAATGGTCAGATAACTTGTCATCGGAATTGACACGATAGAGATGAGATACTCCTAACGTTAGGTCATATCAAAGACGCTGCTGCATACATGCTAGAAGCCATGAAAGATATTGGACTCTTGAGTTCAAAAGCCGCCACCATGGCAGTATCAGCTCAGAGGGCGTTGTGGATTCGCCAGTGGAATGCTGATGCAGATTCCAAAATAAATATGGAGGTTCTCCCGTATAAAGGTGAGGCCTTGTTTGGAGATGGGCTGGATGCGTTAGCCTCTGCGGCTACTGCAGGTAAGTCGACAATCTTGCCTTATGCTCCTGCACCGGCGAAAAAGACACATCACTCTCACATGCAGTCCTTTTGGCCCAACAAATACAAAAAGGCCAAAGGTTCCCCCTTCTTTGCAGGTAAAGGAAGGGGAAGAGGAAAGAAATCTGCAGCATCTCCAGGATCGAAGGAGCAGAAATCAACCCCTGCTTCTGCCAAATCTGCAGCATGACACTGGGGCTCCCATGCGGGAGTCCGCTCGGGTGGGGCCCGACCCAGTGCGTACTTTACCTGCAGTTATTTTGTCGTTCCACTAATGTTGTGTTACAATTATTTCAGCATGTTGCTGCAGTTGTTCATGCCTGTTGGCGTGTGTTATGTCGAATGCCATGTTGTGCGGCATGGTTGAGGTGTGAGCTGGTATGAATCTCACCGTTAAATTAAAAGTAAATCCTTTCCTCGAAATGTCCGTCTCCCTGGGCACAGTTCCCATACTGAGGTCTGGAGGAGGGGCATAGAGGGAAGAGCCAGTTCACACCCTTGAAAAGTCTTAAAGTGCCCATGGCTCCTGCGGAACTGTCTATACCCCATGGTACTGAAGTGGACCCCAGCATCCTCTATGGACTAGGAGAAAAGGATTTACCGGTAGGTATTAAAATACTATTATCATCGTTATTAAACATCATCCAATGATAGTGTAAACCGTTATAGAGATCCTTGGGACCAAGGATAGTATCCTAAACATTAGTACTTTTGTCATGTGACCTAGTATAAGAGTAAATAATGTGTCAAACTATTTGTTTCGTATGCCATCTAAGTTAAGGGGATCTAGGAGACTGAGCTGGTGAACGAGTTACCATTAATTGGCGTTTCGCCAGCTGAGGATCATCAAAATATACTGGTTGACCATCTATCATTACCCAAAGTTTTGCTGGGTATAATAAGGCAAAACGCCGTTCGTGGTCATGAAGATAATGACATATCTCTGAAAATGCTTTACGTTTTTGGGAGACAGCCGCTGAAAAGTCCTGGAAGATTAAAACTCTGTGATCCCAAAGGAGTGTGGCACCCTTCTCCATATATGGTGGGACTGCCCCCTGATCGCTACCTTCTGGAACCAAATAATTCAAATATCCTCCAAGATCCTGGGATTTCAAGCGCCTACTGGAATTGACTTCTGGCTGCTCTCCCACACTACAATTCCACTGGCAAAGTATAAACACTCCCTTCTCAAACACCTCAATAACGCAGCGAGAGCTGTGGTACCAGTCCATTGGAAGTCCCGGGCCCCCCCTTAAATATGGGAATGGTTTCAGCGCATAGAATTTTATAGATCAATGGAAGATATTTTTCATTCAGTCCTTGACTCACGTGCCGATTATGTCGCCACGTGGTTCTCTTGGATGGAGTTTAAATCTACCTCTACCTGCAAAGACCAGATCCCACTAGACTCAACATGATGCAGCTTATTTGTGTAACTCGCTTTGCTGTGTGGAACCCAAACTAATATCTAATTAAGATTGATTAGCTCGCTCACCCCCCCCCCCCTGATTCTATTCCCATTTCCCCCCTCTAACCTCTGTCTTGTTTTTGTGTAGATTTTGGATGTTGTGTATTTTACAGGTATCTTAACCCATGTATTTCTACACTGTACGACTGGTTGTACTTTTGATAACGTCCTTACTTTTTCTGTAAAACCAAAATAAAGAATATATAAAAAAAAAAACTCTGTGATCCCTAACCATTAACAGCTTTGATTTACGGTAATGGACAAGAATTTTCTCCTTTACTCTGTAATCTAAGAATTTGTCCGCAACCAGTCTAGATCTATTCTGGACATTCCTTTGTGCTGGACCAACTCTATGGTCTCTCTCAATCTGAGGAGTTGGGAAATCTCCACTAAAGCCCAATGCTGAAGGAAGTTCAATACTGAGAAAGTCTATTAATTGTGAATCAGGGATGGACTCTGGGACAACTATAAATCGGAGATTATTCTACTTATTGCGGTTCTCCAAGTCATCAATTTTATCTTGGAGGGCCTGAATAACATTGGACTACGAATTACTTTCCTGTTGAACTGTGTGTAAGGAATCCTCAACTTCGGTGGTCCGTTGTTCCAGGGTATCCAGGCGTGTAGAGTGGGAATCAATTCTATCCAATGCTGTGTCTAATTTAGTATTCAAATCCTCTAGATGTTTGTTTAAAAGGGGTAAAATAATCTTAGACATTTCTTTAGCCATATCAGCCAATGGAAGAGATTCCACTGGAATTACCTGTAACATGGTAGGTGAATGGGAGTCTTGTGAGTCACATGAATTAGATACAGAGTGTGAAGGAACATTCTTATCCCCCTTGTTCTTATTTCTCACCATGTCGGAGGTGGAAGGAGAATGATGTGATACCGTTAATTTGTCCACAAATTTATCCATGTCCTAGCTAGGGCCTGCCAGTAGGAGTAGGTTACCCAAGTTGCACAATTTAAACAAGAGAAATAAAGGTAACACCTGTCTTTCACAATGAGGTCACATAGAAATACAAAAAGTATCCATTACCCCCCCCCCCCCCTAGCAACTACAGTAACATTCTAGTTCACATGATGTACCATGTCAAAAACTCAGAATTGAGGAACGTCGATAGAAGACCTCACGGCAAGTTAAGATATCAAAATCTCAGACCAACTCTCTAAAATAACATCACAAATCCAGCTAAAAGTGTCTGTAGCCACTGGGTGATACCATATATACTCGTGTCAACCAAATTATTACCAGATGAGGTATCGCAGAAAGTGAGGTATTCAGTATCGTTATGTAGATACCCCAATTAACCGAATGGAAGACTTTATCTTTGCAGTATTAGGAAATTAAGGGGGGGGAAAAACTTATTTCGAGATAACGTTGACAGAATTTCCAGATATTCAAAGCTGGTAAGTCAGGCAGAGTATTCAAATGTTTCAGAAGCAAAGTAGTCAACAGTACTGTATAAAATGAGCAGAAGGAGAAGTATAGCAGTAAGGGAACGTTAAATGCCTATACAGTGAAAAGAAAAAAAAACAAGGGGCTGTTATGATGTAATAACAGTACCTCGGTAGAATAGATACAGTGATATGTCAGTAAATAATCATGCAACCTATTGCATGACAGTTAACCATGTAAAAAAAAAATGCTTATAAAATAACTCCGTAAGATAAGGCCGTGTAGCAGCTCAAGAACTCCTGCAACTACAAGAGAAAATTGGCACCAACATCTAAGAAACGTGGAGTCATCACACGTAATTTAGGCCAATAGGTAGCGCACCAAATCCAGTTCTAAATAACAGGCTGGATTTAATAATAAGACTCAGCTTTAAACGAATATTAAGGCCCATACACACTGGGCGATTTTGAGCTGAAAGCAGCTCACTTTTGGTGTTTTGAGCTGCTTTCAGCTCAAAACCGCCCAGTGTGTATGCCCCAGCGATGAGCGAGGAGTGCTGATGCGCGCTCCCGCATCATCGCTAGTCGCCGCCGTTCATCTACTGGCATCACCAGTAGACGAACGGCCGGGTGAACGGCTTTCCATAGCGCCCTGCTATGGAAAGCCGTTCACCCCCACTGTGTATGCACTGAGCGCTTTTCAGCCCAGCGATGTCAGCGATCATCACTGTGCATACACGCTGGGCAAAAACGCCCAGTGTGTATACACCTTTACTATCAGCGCACCATAGATCACCTGTGATATAGTGGCTTTCACATCAGCAATACAGTCAAATTAGAGTACCTAGATGTATAGAGTAAGTCCAACAATTATAACAAGTAGGAGACAGGTTAAATGTCTGTGCCTGTATAACCTGATGTCCCTTCAGGAAATCAAGTTTAACACAGGTTCCAGAGACAGTTCTCTGACAGTGATGTTAAACGTAGTGCATATGCGATAGGTGTTGAGATCCTCCAGCTGAGGAATAAGCTAGTCAAGATAGAGAATGGGGAGAAACAAGATAAAGTAAAAATGAATGGGGTGGGAAAGAAAAAGCTGGGGGGGGTCTGGGTAACACAATAGGGGGGTATGGAACAGAGCCGGGAAAAAAGAAGAAGGGGTTAGTTTGACAAAATAGATAAACAGGGGCCACAGACAGAGTTAGTACCGAGGGAGAGAAGAGCGAGCAGCTGCAGCTTGATCCTTTGGTCACCATTGTGAGCGCAGCAGCTCCACATCCCAGATCCCGGTGATCCCTGCGGTATGACAACGGCAACTCAGCCAGGGTTCAGGCAGGTCACAGGCATGATCCCGCACAGCTCAGGGGAAGTCAGAGCCGCGACGTAGAGGAGGATAACCGGACAGCCATCTTCCAGAGTCAGGGCTTGATTCAGGAACAACCGTTGCAATGCCGAGTGTATAGTCCTGCGTTCCTCAGATCAGCACAGCCGCGCCAACTATACCGCCGCCCGCCCGCAGAGTCTCAGCAAGTCAGTCCCGCAGGAGCCAAACGCAGGGACTCTCCGTTCTCCGGAAACAGCCAACACACAGGAGGACACTCGGGCAGATGTACTAACCTGGAGAAGGCATAAGGAAGTGATAAACCAGTGATATGTGCAAGGTGACTAAGGCACCAGCCAATTAGCTCCAATATGTAAATTAACAGTTAGGATCTGATTGGCTGGTGCCTTTATCACCTTGCACATATCACTGGTTTATCACTTCCTTATGCCTTCTCCAGGTTAATACATCTGCCCCTCAGTCACGTCATCAGCTGACAGGAGCCGATTCTCTGAAGGTGGGTGCAGTACCATAAGCCTGGGATAACTGGTTTAAACGTGGCTTACACCCCAGGGCTCTGCTAGCCGATATGAGGCGCCAAATTTGCCGTACTCGATCTCAGCAAACCCTTGACAGGGGGAGCGAGGCAGTCAGTAAAATTATGCAAGTCCCGATAAAGTTGTGGGGGCCAAATCGGAGCCAATACTGGCGTTCATGTAGGCCACCACTCCAAGTGGCCGGATTCCGGTGGAAATGTATGATCTCGAGAGAAGACGGGTCTCAATAGAAACAGAAATACTTAAGGCACCCGAAGTTGTTAAAAGTGACCCAAGTAGCGTCCACAGAGCGGTAGATGGGAGCAGATTGCAAGGCTCTATCTCGGGAGGCAGTCTAAAATGCGGCCATACTTGATGCCCCGCCCACCGGAAGTCCCCCTCCTCACATTTAATGTTATTACCTTAGACTTATTTATTTATGTATTTATTTATTACCAGTTATTTATATAGAGCACACATATTCCGCAGCGCTTTTACAGAGAGAATATTCACACACACACACACACACACACACACACACACACAAACACACACACACACACACACACACACACACGCTAGGGTTAATTTTGTAGGCTCCAATTAACCTACCAGTATATTTTTGGATTGTGGGAGGAAACCAGAATACCTAGAGGAAACCGAAACAACAACAGGGAGAATATACAAACTCCACACAGTCAGAGCCATGGTAGAAATTGAACTCATTACCTCAGTGCTGTGAGGCTAACCATTACACTGGCTGTGCTGTCCTGACTTGTACATCATTTAAGCTGACAGAACATCGTAATTTAGCTGAATTATAAGAGAGAGAGAAGGAGACAGACATTATTAGCTATTCAGTGTCGTGGAGAGAAACATTAATGCCTGAACCGTTCAAGTTTTAATAATATCAGCTCCTAAAGTAAATGTAGTTATTTGTTCCTCTGTATATAGTCACCAGACTGGTGCAGGTCCAAAATAGTAAGGTTGTAAAGAGGGCGACTATACATCAATCCATGGTATCTTTACAAACGTTAGGAGAAACTTCACTAATTCTGTTATAAGGAGAGATATAGGGGGTCATTCAGAGTTGATCGCTCGCTAGCAGTTTTTAGCAGTCATGCAAACGCTAAGCCGCCGCCCTCTGGGAGTGTATTTTAGTTTAGCAGAAGTGCGAACGAAAGGATCGCAGAGCGGCTACAAAAGAAAATTGTGCAATTTTGGAGTAGCTCCAGACCTACACAGCGCTTGCGATCTCTTCAGACCATTCAGTTCGGGATGTGACGTCACAAACACGCCCTGCGTTCAGCCAGCCACGCCTACGTTTTTTCGAGCACTCCCTGAAAACGGCAAGTTGACACCCAGAAACGCCCACTCCATGTCAATCACTCTGCGGCGGCCATTGCAACTGAAAAGCTTTGCTAGACCTTGTGTAAAAATACATCGGCCATTGTGAAAGTACGTCGCGCGTGAGCACTGTGCCGCATACGCATGCGCAGAAGTGCCAGTTTTTTACTTAATCGCAGCGCAGCAAACATTTTCAGCTAGCGTTCAACTCGGAATGACCCCCATAGCCTCAATTGAGAAGAACAACTCTGCTTAGATGCTTGTACTGATAGGAAATACACGGATAACTCCACTGTCTTTAACGGAATCGCTAGTACCTGCTCAGCAATTTGCCCTCCCTGTTAAACCACGGAGATTTGCTATTGATCTCCTAAAAGCAAGCAATAAGCTGTATGTGCACCAACGGACAAGATATTGGCCAACAGACCCTATTAAAGAAACCAATACAGTGTTTTAATTGCATTGATGAAGTGTTAAGGAAGGGTGATAAGATCTTTTTACATAGAAATTGACTTGCAGAATTCTGTAATGTTTTAATGTTACCATTATTCCTTGAGAATTGTTGCAAAAGGAATTTCATATTGATTGATACAATGTTTGCATTTGTATGAAAAACTAACATTCTATCAGAACAGCCTAAGTTCCAGAGTTCCAGTTCAATAAAATGTCCATTTTCCTTTACGTGTAAATTATTTGTGAATATACTCAAATATCTAGTAGAGCATCACATTTGGGAACTGGCACTGGCTCTAAAAATACAGGGGACCCTACACAATTCACCTCCCCCATATTTTTAGAACTAGGGCAGGCTCCAAGGGGATGCGGTCAATTTACCTACAATCAAAATCTCGATGGTCAAAATCCCAACAACTATTGACCGATGGTCAAAATCCAAACAATGTCAAAGTCCCGACATGGTCAAAATGCCGACATTTAAAATACCGACAAGGTCAAAATACTGACATTTAAAATGTCAACAGGACAAAAAGTCAACATGAGTTTTTCATGATTTGTTCATTGAAACCGACTTGTTCATACTTTACCATCCCAGTGGACCTGGAGGGGGAATATAATAGTGTGCCGAGCGCAGCGAGTCATGCGAAGGGACGCAGTACACGTATATGGTGTCGACATATACACAAAAAATGAAAACTTGTGTTGACATTTTAAATGTCGGTATTTTGACCTTGTTGGTATTTTGACCGTCGGTCAAATTGTTGTTGCGATTTTGACCGTCGGGATTTTGATTGTAGGTATTTCATATTAAACCTGGTGTTGGTTCATTAAATACGGTGGATCTCTACGCATTTTTTCCCCACATATTTCTCTGACGTTCTAGTGGATGCTGGGGACTCCGTAAGGACCATGGGGAATAGACGGCTCCGCAGGAGACTGGGCACATCTAAAGAAAGATTTAGGTCTATCTGGTGTGCACTGGCTCCTCCCCCTATGACCCTCCTCCAAGCCTCAGTTAGATTTCTGTGCCCGGCCGAGCTGGATGCACACTAGGGGCTCTCCTGAGCTCCTAGAAAGAAAGTATAGTTTAGGTATTTTATTTTACAGTGAGAC
This sequence comes from Pseudophryne corroboree, assembly GCF_028390025.1. Classification (NCBI taxonomy): domain Eukaryota; kingdom Metazoa; phylum Chordata; class Amphibia; order Anura; family Myobatrachidae; genus Pseudophryne; species Pseudophryne corroboree. The sequence continues at coordinate 298,740,705 of NC_086452.1, forward strand.
CTGCTGGCAACAGGCTCACTGCAGCGAGGGACTAAGGGGAGAAGAAGCGAACCTACCTAAGTGGTGGTAGCTTGGGCTTCTTAGGCTACTGGACACCATTAGCTCCAGAGGGATCGCACACAGGACCCGACCTCGTCGTCCGTTCCCGGAGCCGCGCCGCTGTCCCCCTTACAGAGCCAGAAGCAAGAAGGTCCGGAAAATCGGCGGCTGAAGACTTCTGTCTTCTCCAAGGTAGCGCACAGCACTGCAGCTGTGCGCCATGCTCCTCATGCACACCACACACTTCGGTCACTGATGGGTGCAGGGCGCTGGGGGGGGGGCGCCCTGAGCAGCAATAAATAACACCTTGGCTGGCAAACTGATACCATATATAGCCCTAGAGGCTATATAGGTGTATATTAACCCCTGCCAGAAATATTAAAATAGCGGGAGAAAGCCCGCCGAAAAAGGGGCGGAGCCATCTCCCTCAGCACACTGGCGCCATTTTCCCTCACAGCTTCGCTGGAAGGATCGCTCCCTGGCTCTCCCCTGCAGTCCTGCACTACAGAAAGGGTAAAAAAGAGAGGGGGGGCACAAATTTAGGCGCAGTATAATATATATATGCAGCTATATGGGGAAAACACTCTTTATAGGTGATATCCCTGTGGTATATAGCGCTCTGGTGTGTGCTGGCATACTCTCCCTCTGTCTCCCCAAAGGGCTTTGTGGGGTCCTGTCCTCTGTCAGAGCATTCCCTGTGTGTGTGCTGTGTGTCGGTACCGCTGTGTCGACATGTATGATGAGGAAAATGATGTGGAGGCAGAGCAAATGCCTGTAAATGTGTTGTCACCCCCTGAGGGGTCGACACCTGTGTGGATGGACTTATGGAAGGAATTACGTGACAGTGTCAGCTCCTTACATAAAAGGTTTGATGACATAGGGCAGCCGGCTACTCAGCTTGTGACTGTTCCAGCGTCTCAAATGTAATCAGGGGCTTTAAAACGCCCGCTACCTCAGATGGCAGACACAGATGTCGACACGGATACCGACTCCAGTGTCGACGACGAGGAGACTAGTGTACCCTCTGATAGGTCCACCCGTTACATGATTGAGGCAATGAAAAATGTATTACACATTTCTGATAGTACCCCAGGTACCACAAAAAAGGGTATAATGTTCGGTGAGAAAAAACTACCAGTAGTTTTTCCTGCATCTGAGGAATTAAATGAGGTGTGTGAGGAAGCCTGGACTTCCCCCGATAAGAAATTGATAATTTCTAAACGGTTATTGGCAGCGTACCCTTTCCCGCCAGAGGATAGGTCACGTTGGGAAACGTCCCCTAGGGTAGATAAAGCGCTTACACGTTTATCAAAACAGGTGGCACTACCGTCTCCGGATACGGCCGCCCTAAAGGATCCTGCTGATAGAAAGCAGGAGGCTACCCTAAAAGCTATATATACACACACGGGCATTATATTGCGACCAGCGATTGCATCAGCATGGATGTGCAGTGCTGCTGCTGCGTGGTCAGATTCCCTGTCGGATAATATTGATACCCTGGATAGGGACAATATTTTGCTGAGGGGTGGAACTGTTGGGGATGGTCTTTCAGACCTCGTTTCCACAGCTACGGGCTGGGAAATCGACATTTTGCCACAGGCTACCCCACAGCAAAAGAAAGCACCGTATTATCAAGTACAGTCCTTTCGGCCCCATAAACACAAGAGGGCTCGAGGCGCATCCTTTCTGCCGAGAGGCAAAGGTAGAGGGAAAAAGCTGCAGCATACAGCCAGTTCCCAAGAGCAAAAGTCCTCCCCCGCGTCCGGTAAGTCCACAGCATGACGCTGGGGCTTCACAGGCGGACCCGGGTACGGTGGGGGCCCGTCTCAGAAATTTCAGCACACAGTGGGCTCTCTCACAGGTGGATCCCTGGATCCTTCAAGTAGTATCTCAGGGCTACAGGCTGGAATTCGAGACGTCCCCCCCCCCCCCCCGCCGTTTTCTAAAATCTGCCTTGCCAGCAACTCCCTCTGTCAGGGAGGCAGTGTTGGTGGCTATCCAGAAACTGTATTCACAGCAAGTGATTGTCAAGGTACCCCTCCTTCAGCAAGGAAAGGGTTACTATTCCACAATGTTTGTGGTACCGAAACGGACGGTTCGGTGAGGCCCATCTTAAATTTAAAATCCTTGAACACATATATCAAAAGGTTCAAGTTCAAGATGGAATCGCTCAGTGCGGTTATTGCGAGCCTGGTCGAGGGGGATTACATGGTCGCCCTGGACATCAAGGATGCGTACCTACATGTCCCCAATTACCCCCCTCACCAGGAGTACCTCAGATTTGTGGTACAGGACTGTCACTATCAGTTCCAGACGCTGCCGTTTGGGTTATCCACGGCACTGAAGGTCTTTACCAAGGTAATGGCCGAAATGATGATACTCCTTCGCAAGAAGGGAGTTTTCATTATCCCGTACTTGGACGATCTCCTGATAAAGGCGAGGTCCAAGGAACAGTTGGTAGTGGGGGTAGCACTTTCTCGGGAAGTGCTACAACAGCACGGCTGGATTCTCAATATTCCAAAGTCACAGCTGGTCCCGACGACATGTCTTCTGTTCCTGGGAATGATTCTGGACACAGACCAGAAAAAAAAGTGTTTCTTCCAGTGGAAAAAGCCGAGGAGTTGTCATCTCTAGTCAGAGACCTCCTAAAACCGGGACAGGTGTCGGTACATCAATGCACACGAGTCCTGGGAAAAATGGTAGCTTCGTACGAAGCAATTCCATTCGGAAGGTTCCACGCAAGGACTTTCCAGGGGGACCTGTTGGACAAATGGTCCGGGTCCCATCTCCAGATGCAACAGCGGATAACCCTGTCGGCAAGGACCAGGGTGTCGCTGCTGTGGTGGCTGCAGAGGGCTCATCTACTAGAGGGCCGCAGATTCGGAATACAGGACTGGGTCCTGGTGACCACGGATGCCAGCCTTCGGGGCTGGGGGGCAGTCACACAGGGAAGAACTTTCCAAGGACTGTGGTCAAATCAGGAGATTTTGCTTCACATAAATATTCTGGAGCTAAGGGCCATTTACAATGCCCTAAGCCAAGCAAGGCCCCTGCTTCAGAACCAGCCGGTACTGATCCAATCAGACAACATCACGGCGGTCGCCCATGTAAACAGACAGGGCGGCACAAGAAGCAGGAGGGCAATGGCAGAAGCCACAAGGATTCTCCGATGGGCGGAAAATCATGTGTTAGCACTGACAGCAGTGTTCATTCCGGGAGTGGACAACTGGGAAGCAGACTTCCTCAGCAGGCACGACCTCCACCCGGGAGAATGGGGACTTCATCCAGAAGTCTTCCAAATACTGGTAAACCGGTGGGAAAGACCACATGTGGAATTGCGCCAGGTCAAGGGACCCTCAGGCGATCGCTGTGGACGCTCTAGTAACACCGTGGGTGTACCAGTCGGTTTATGGGTTTCCTCCTCTGCCTCTCATTCCCAAGGTAATACGAAGGCGAGGAGTAAAAACTATACTCGTGGTTCTGGATTGGCCAAGAAGAGCTTGGTACCCGAAACTTCAAGAGATGCTTTCAGAGGACCCTTGGCCTCTGCCGCTCAGACAGGACCTGCTGCAGCAGGGGCCCTGTCTGTTCCAAGACTTACCGAGGCTGCGTTTGACGGCATGGCGGTTGAACACCGGATCCTGAAGGAAAAGGGCATTCCGGAGGAAGTCATCCCTACCCTGATCAAAGTCAGGAAGGATGTCACCGCAAAACATTATCACCGCATGGGCGAAAATATGTTGCTTGGTGTGAGGCCAGGAAGGCCCCAACGGAGGAATTTCAACTGGGGCGATTCCTGCATTTCCTACAAGCAGTGGTGACGTTGGGCCTCAAATTGGGGTCCATTAAGGTCCAGATTTCGGCCCTGTCGATTTTCTTCCAGAAAGAACTGGCTTCACTGCCTGAAGTTCAGACTTTTGTCAAAGGAGTTCTGCGTATTCAGCCTCCCTTTGTGCCCCCAGTGGCACCTTGGGATCTCAATGTGGTTTTGGAGTTCCTGAAATCACATTGGTTGAACCACTTAAGACTGTGGATTTGAAATATCTCACGTGGAAAGTGGTCATGCTGTTGGCTCTGGCTTCGGCCAGGCGTGTGTCAGAATTGGCGGCTTTGTCCTATAAAAGCCCTTATCTGATTTTCCATATGGATAGGGCAGAGTTGAGGACTCGTCCTCAGTTTCTCCCGAAGGTGGTATCAGCGTTTCACTTGAACCAGCCTATTGTGGTGCCTGCGGCTACTAGGAACTTGGAGGATTCCACGTTACTGGACGTAGTCAGGGCCCTGAAAATTTATGTTTCCAGGACGGCTGGAGTCAGGAAAACTGACTCGCTGTTTATCCTGTATGCACCCAACAAACTGGGTGCTCCTGCTTCTAAGCAGACTATCGCGCGCTGGATTTGTAGCACTATTCAGCTGGCGCATTCTGCGGTGGGACTACCGCAGCCTACATCTGTAAAAGCCCATTCCACAAGGAAGGTGGGCTCATCTTGGGCGGCTGCCCGAGGGGTCTCGGCTTTACAACTTTGCCGAGCTGCTACTTGGTCAGGGGCAAACACGTTTGCAAAATTCTACAAATTTGATACCCTGGCTGAGGAGGACCTGGAGTTCTCTCATTCGGTGTTGCAGAGTCGTCCGCACTCTCCCGCCCGTTTGGGAGCTTTGGTATAATCCCCATGGTCCTTACGGAGTCCCCAGCATCCACTAGGACGTCAGAGAAAATAAGAATTTACTCACCGGTAATTCTATTTCTCGTAGTCCGTAGTGGATGCTGGGCGCCCATCCCAAGTGCGGATTGTCTGCAATACTTGTATATAGTTATTGCCTAACTAAAGGGTTATTGTTGAGCCATCTGTTCAGAGGCTCCGTTGTTATCATACTGTTAACCGGGGTTCCTATCACGAGTTACACGGTGTGATTGGTGTGGCTGGTATGAGTCTTACCCTGGATTCAAAATCCTTCCTTATTGTGTCAGCTCTTCCGGGCACAGTGTCCTAACTGAGGCTTGGAGGAGAGTCATAGGGGGAGGAGCCAGTGCACACCAGATAGACCTAAATCTTTCTTTAGATGTGCCCAGTCTCCTGCGGAGCCGTCTATTCCCCATGGTCCTTACGGAGTCCCCAGCATCCACTACGGACTACGAGAAATAGAATTACCGGTGAGTAAATTCTTATTTTTTTGAACCAGGACCGTGTGTGTGTGTGTGTGTGTGTGTGTTGACTTTTACACAGGACTTCTATGGCTGAGTGGTACAGTGAATGTGCACCTTTTTATGGCAGAGAAGTGCAGCAGATGAGATCTGGTCAATGGTGAAGTGTAGTAGATGCGGCCCTTACTATGTCTGGTAAATGCAGTACTTGAGATCCTATCTATAGCTGAGATGCACAGTTAATGGGGTCCATCCTCTAGTGCATTAACTTTATCTGTGTAACTGTATAATATAATTAATTGCACTATGGAGGGCTGCCTAAATCTTTATTCACTTACCCAAAAACAATAGGCTTGGGCTGGCCTTGGATAAGTCTAATTTCTAGCCATATTTCTCATACGTCCTAGAGGATGCTGGGGTCCACTTCAGTACCATGGGGTATAGACGGTTCCGCAGGAGCCATGGGCACTTTAAGACTTTTCCAGAGTGTGAACTGGCTCCTCCCTCTATGCCCCTCCTCCAGACCTCAGTTTAGAAAATGTGCTCACGCAGACTGGTCGCACTCTAGTGGAGCTCTACTGAGTTTCACTAAAAGACTTTGTTAGGTTTTTTATTTTCAGGGAGACTGCTGGCAACAGTCTCCCTGCTTCGTGGGACTTAGGGAGAAGAAGTAGGAACCAACTTCCTAAAGAGTTTCATGGCTCTACTTCTTGCTAACAGGACACCATTAGCTCCTGAAGGGTACTGAATACTAGCTGCGGCTATGCGCTCACTCCCACAGCACGCCGTCACCCCCCTAACAGAGCCAGAAGTCAGAAGACGCGTGAGTATTATTACCGGAGATCTGCAAGAGGGACCTCCGGTCATCGTGGCGGCTCAAGGTACAACGCAGCGAGCGGGAACGCTGCGCGGACATGCTATCCATACACAGTGCACAGCAGGGTGCAGGGCGCGGGGGGTGGGGTGCCCTGGGCAGTATGAAAACCTACTCTGACTGGCAAAAAGGTAGCATATTGGGCCGTGGCACAATCCTACACCCCCGCCAGTATAAATATTACCTCATGTTTTCTGAGGGGAAACGCGCCAATGCAGGGGGCGGGGCTTCCTCCTCAGTCAGCCAGCGCTGCTCAGCACCATTTTCTCCAGGCAAGCTGCAGGGAGAAGACACACTGGCCCTCCTCCACGTCTGAATCAGGTATCAGGGTGTATATTAAGGGTGGCAGAGTGAAAAGTGGTGCTTAAATTGGCATATAAAAGCGCTAAAGGTCTCTGTAGATACACAGCTATTTTTTACATTGACGAGTTGTGAACTGGCAAGTCCCTTCTGTGTCCTTCTGACAGATTTACTGTGGGTCTGTCCCCTATAAGCCCCGGAGTGTCTGTGGTGTGATTGTGCATGTGTGTGACATGTCTGAGGCAGGGAGCTCTTCCCCTGAGGGAGCCATTTTAGGGACACAGAGTTGTAATGTGGTGGCGCTGCCGGCACACCATGAGCCTGAATGGGTGAAAGAATTACGTGATAGTGTGAATCATATCAGTAAGAGATTGGATAAGTCTGAGTCTCATGCAGAAAGTTGGAGAAAATCTGTCGAAGATGTGATTTTTCAGAGTTCTGCTTTTTCATCCACAGGGGACCCCTCTGGGTCACATAAAAGGACATTTGCAAAAGTAGTACAAACTGATACCGACACGGACTCTGACTCCTGTGTCGACACTAGTGATTCCAGGGGAATAGATCCAAAGTTAGCAAAAAACATACAATACATGATTATTGCTATAAAGGAGGTGTTAGAAGTTACAGAGGGGGGCGTGGTCTGGGGTCTGAAGGAAGCAGACATGCTTGGTGAGAGCTCCTCAGATTCATAAGCAAAATCACTTATTCCCCTTGCATCTGCGCCTCCTAGGCCGCCCTATTCCCTCTGCTGCCCTCCTTGTGTCCCCCGGCTGGGACCCCCGAAGTGCCGCGGAATCGGGGAGCAGTTTTAACTGCTCCCGCGGATTGCGGCCTGCGGGGCTGGGAGAAGCCGGGGCCTCAATTTGAGCATTAGGCCGGGGACGGCTCCGGGACCCGCTGCTCGGGCCGTAGACGCTGCACGGAGCTCCGTAGTCTCTCCTGCCGCCGGCCGCTTGCCGTGGCTAGTTGTGTCTCCTTCCTCTCAGCTCCCACTGCTGTGCATCCGCCCGGCGGGGACCCGGCAGCCCGGCGGCCGGGACGAGATAGAAGACGCTCGGCGGCCATCTTGAAATCAGTGTGAGACACTGAACTTTCTCTGCAGCACCTGTGTATTAGGGGAAGAGGGGGGTCCCACAAATCTGGGCCATATTGGCCTGGGCACATTATACAAACAGTCACAGTGCTCCCCTCACCCACTCATCCATCCATCCATTTAACAACTCAGTACATTTGCTGGCTGACCTTCTACTCAGTGGCCTGGGGTCCGGTAACTACACCCCCATCGGGCAATATCAGAGGTACCACCACTGCAAGTGAAAGAATGGGCCCTTAGCCTCATGCATGCCTGCCTGATGCTACCCTAAGACCACGAGGGGGGTTCTTGCACGGTGACGGCCCTCATGCTTCATAGTGCCGAGGATATGTGACAGTGTAATTCTAAACTGCTTTCTCTAAAGACCGATCTCATGGTGAAAGGGATAAAGAAAAAAAAGAAGGCCAAGACTAAGCCGGACGCGAATCGACGCTCATCAGATCTACGTCAGTTCCTAACTTCTCCAACCTCGACTCCCCCTGCTTCTGCTAACGTCCCGACCTTCTCGAGTTTACAAGACCCGGTGGACGGCATGGCCTCCCCTGGGACTCCGGAGCCCCCACAGGCCCTCTCTCTATCTGCGGAGATAAGTGAAATATTGTCTCATGTACGATCACTTCCTACGAAACAAGACTTCTCAGCCTTGGAGTCTCGTTTACTATCCACCATCACTCAGGAAGTGACGGCGCTCCGACAAGATATGTCTCAAATCGCGACCCGAGTTGATGTCCTGGAACGCCATGAATCGTCTACTGTGGACTCTTTGACTAAATTTCGGGAAGTGCTATCTCACCAACGGGACGATATCTCCTTCTTAAAGTCACGCATTGAGGACATGGATAATCGCGGCCGGCGAAATAATATTAGAGTCAGAGGCCTGCCTGAGAGCGTCCAGCAAACAGACCTGGTAGATGCCTTATCTAAGATATTTGGGGAACTCATCGACCTGGACCCGAACAAAGACATTATATTCGATAGAGCTCACAGAGCCCTTCGTCCTCGAGGCTTGCCCTCCGACAGACCACGGGACGTAATTTGTAGGCTCCACTATTACGCCCAAAAAGAGGAAATAATGAGGTCGGCACGTCAACTGGACAGCATTGACTTTCAAGGCGACAAGATCCAGATATTTCCTGACCTTGCCTGGTCAACCTTACAACAACGTCGCGCCTTGAAACCTCTTACAGACTCTCTCAGGAAGCTCGAGCTGAAATACAGATGGGGCTTTCCATTCTCCCTCCAGGTCTCTCATGGCGGCAAAATTGCGAGTCTTTCTAGACCGTCGGACTTACAGGCTTTCTTCACGATCCTGGGTATCCCTCCGGTTCCGGTTCCTGACTGGGACACCTTTCACCACCTTCCGGACTTGCCTGTTGTGCTCCCTCCAGATGACGCGTGGCAGCAGGTTCGCACCCCGCGGATGCGGGGATCCACTCCTGGCTCACGACCTTCGAAGCCTCCTTGAATGAGATGCCTCGTCCCGAGTGGCTGTAAACTTGCTTGCTGAATACGTTATACATTGATTTTTTCTCTTTCTTTATAGTGCAATGTGTTGCTCACCAATGTGATCGGTTTTTGTTTTTATGTTTATATATTTTTTCTTTATTTTTATTTTTTTTGTTGTTCTTGTTTATGTAGATGGATAATAGTGTACAGACGCTAAAGTCTACTGATACCCGGTTTGACAACTTGGGGATTATCTGTACACTCTTATGCCAATATATATACCTACATATTTGTATGCTCTATTTTTCAGGTTTCGCATGTGCTTAACGCACACCTCGGTAATATCGTATATTTAACGAGATTCTATTTTGGGAGTGGTCGCTGTCCTGAACCCCCCGCAGGGCCCCAATATGCTGCATCCCCTGTTTCTTTGGACCGGGAGTCGGCAGGATTCCGCTCCTGTCCTTTTTGCAGCAGTTTTTGTAGTAACACCACTTCTGTTTAATGTTAAAGTACTTTTTGGAGGAGATTCCCCCGCCGCAGCTTTTTCTTTCTATTTCTTTGCTTCTCCTTTTTTCCTATCTCCCCCCCCTGTTATCTTTCCCTCACCTTTCCCAGGGTCTGCCGAAGAGAAGACTATCGTGAAACGACTGGATCTGACTGATAATGGGGGTGAGTGATTTACACGTAACTACCCTTAACGTCAAAGGGCTGAATGTCCCTGAAAAAAGGTCTAAACTTCTTAAATGGCTTAGAGACGAGAAAATAGACGTTGCTTTTATTCAGGAAACACACTTCAAGATGGGACACGTGCCGTCCCTAAAATGTCACTATTACCCGCATGTTTTCCTATCCAATAATTCGGCTGGTAAGACACTAGGCGTAGCCATCCTACTTGCCCGCCACCTGCCTGTCCTCAATGTAACCTCCCACAGAATAGCCGAGGGTAGGGGGTTGCTGGTGAAATGCGACATACATGGCCAACGTTTCTCTTTTTTAAATATATATGCCCCTAACGCTAAACAACCTTCCTTTCTATCCTCAGTCCTAGAAGACGCGGAGCCTCTTTTAGAGGGGGTGGTAGTGATGGGAGGTGATCTAAATTGGACCCTGGATCCTCGCCAGGACAATTCTAAAAAGATCTCCTGCAAGTCAGAGAGGGAGCATAGGGGAATGAGGCGTGCCCTGCTCGACCACCAGCTGATCGACACATGGAGATTGACACACCCCACTGATATAGATTACACCTATTTCTCACACCCACACCAGACATATTCCAGGATTGATTATTTATTTTTGAGTCACCGACACTTACACCTTCTGTCTGATGCCTCTATAGGACAGATTGTATGGTCCGATCATGCCCCAGTCAACCTCACCATACGCTTACCTCCCAACGCACATCGCCAATGGTCCTGGCGTTTTAACGACACTTTCCTGCAAGATGCAGACTGTAAGTCCCGAATTGGCAACGCTCTGGACTCTTATATTTGTACCAATGACTTAGATGACATCTCCAAAGTCTCAGTATGGGAAGCCCATAAATGTGTCATCAGGGGGGTTTGTGTCCAAATAGGATCCTTTCGCAAAAGGCAGAGGGAGAAACTCCGAGAGGATTTACTGTCTAAAATACAATCTCTAGAGCTTCTACATAAAAAATCCCAAACCCCACAACACTACGCTGATCTCGAAACTGCTAGAGCGGCCCTGAATAAGTTACTCTCAGATAGAGTCAAGTTTTCTTATCGGAAGTGCCGTAGCAGATACTATCAATGGGGCAATAAGCCTGGAAAATTACTGGCCAAAGCACTTAGAGAACAACGTGCTCTTACTTTTATTCATACAATTAAAGATAATCATGGCCAACCCCAACACCAGACATCTCACATAGCCAGGGCCTTCAGGACATATTATTCCACTCTGTATAACCTCGCCGGCCCAACCGGCAGAATCGACAGGTCGTCCCATCAAAAAGCCATAGCCGACTATTTACGGACCTTACATTTCCCCACACTGACCGCAACAGAAGTAGAAGATCTAGACGCCCCGTTTTCTACTGAGGAGGTTCAGAGAGTTATTGAATCCTCTCCTAATGGCAAGAGTCCCGGCCCCGACGGATATACTATTGCCTATTACAAAGCTTTTAAGGAGAAATTAATCCCTATACTCACAAGAGCCTTTAACACCATATCAGATCAATCGCCCTTCTCCCCACAATCTCTCGAAGCCCATATTGCAGTTCTACCCAAAGAGGGTAAGGACCCCAGTCTTTGCTCCAGCTACCGCCCAATCTCCCTATTAAATATTGATATAAAGCTTTTCGCTAAATTGATTGCAAACCGCCTTAAATTACTGTTGCCTGGCTTGATACATGGAGATCAAGCTGGGTTTGTTTTAGGCCGAGAAGCCAGGGACAATACCTCCAAAGTGCTCAGCATGATTCACTATGCCGGCCAGCTTTCATCCCCATCTATCCTACTGTCGACTGATGCAGAAAAAGCTTTTGACAGAGTGGACTGGGATTTTATGACCGGAATATTGAGGCATCTGGGACTTGGTAGCATCTGTCTCCACAGAATCTTATCCCTCTATACCTCCCCATCCGCCAAAATTAGGATTAATGGCTCCCTTTCTGACTCCTTTCCAATTTTCAACGGTACGCGACAGGGATGCCCGCTATCCCCATTGCTCTTTGTCCTTTGCATGGAAACACTAGCCCGAAGCATTAGGGCTAACCCAAATATTTCGGGCTTGTTGGTAAGGGGGACCGAATACAAACTGGCATTATATGCCGATGATCTCCTCGCAATAATCACGAATCCGGTCACCTCTTTGCCAAACTTAATGATGGAGTTTGAGAAGTTTGGAGTCCTCTCTAACTTCAAATATTCCAAATCTATTGCCATGAACTTAACTACACCTCCTGCTATAGTAGAAAGCCTGAAACAAGCCTTCCCCTTCACCTGGCATGATCATAAATTAAAATACTTGGGGGTGTTACTGACCAATGACTTATCCAAAGTGTTCTCCCTAAATTTTAAACCCCTATTGTCTAAGCTTCGTTTAGACTTCCTGTTATGGAAAAAGCTGAGACTGTCCTGGTTCGGAAGGATCAACGTAGTTAAAATGAATGCCCTCCCCAGGATTTTATTCTTTCTCCAGACCCTTCCGATACACATCCCCCTACTATGGCTTCGGGATGTCCAGAGGCTCATCTGTACATTTGTATGGGGTGGTAATACACCTAGATTTAAACATGACATTTTGTTCAGGAGAAAACATCAAGGGGGGCAACAACTCCCACATATCCCTAACTATTACCACGCAGTACACTTGAATAGGATACTGGAATGGACACGTGCCAAGGATCGCAAACAATGGGTCCTTCTAGAAGAGGGCTGTCTCCCACATTATATTGAAATTGCACCTTGGCTTCCTACCCTCCCGAAGGTATCACACCCCACGGTCTCCCCCACGCTCAGATTATGGGCCAAGCTGAGATCCCAGAGTCATATATCCTCTAAATGGTCCCCCTTAACTTCTTTTCTCTATAACTCCGAATTTGCCCCTGGCCTTCAAGGGACTGCTTTCGCCCCATGGGCAGAAGCTGGGATCTTTAGAGTCGGTCAGCTGGTGAGCTCGGGTAGGGTGCGCTCTTTTTCAGATGTTCAATCCTCTTGGAACCTACACAGTGCTGAGTTTTGGAGGTTCCTGCAGGTCCACCATTTTATATCATCTCCCAAGAACTTCTCTGACGTAACTAGGGACCTCACTGGGTTTGAGAAACTATGTATCTCCCCCAGTTCACCTACGCATACTATTTCACAAATTTATACGTTGATTATGGAAAATTTCTTCACACAACCTCCTACCTTCTTGGCTTCCTGGGAGAGGGAATTGTCGGGGCTCTCTACTCAGATTAACTGGGAATCCGTGTTTAAAAACGCTCAGGCGAGTTCTCTATGCATCTCGACATTAGAGACCCTTTACAAACTTATATATAGGTGGTATAGGACCCCTCGTGTTCTCAATAAAATGTTTCCCTCTCTTTCGAATATGTGTTGGAGATGCAAAAATGCCCCAGGGAGTTTTATACATATTTGGTGGGATTGCCCTCTTATAACTCCATTCTGGGCAGAAGTATTTAAATGCACCGAACAGATAGTAGGCGACGAAATCCCGAGAGACCCAGATTTCTGGCTCCTTAATCACCCCCCCGCAGGATCACACTCCTACAAACATTCCCTGTTAAGACACCTTTGCAACGCTGCTAAAGCGGTGATCCCAATTCTTTGGAGATCCACCTCTCCACCCTCAATTAAAATGTGGTTCACAAAGATTGATCACTTCTTGGACATGGAAGACCTGGTTTCCTTCTCATCTGGGAAAACAGTTAACTTCATAGCCATTTGGTTTCCCTGGTACGACTTTAAGGGCACATCGCAGTATCGGTCCTATATTGCGACATAACCCCCCTCATGTTGGTAAACGGGCCCATATCCATACCTGTATCATTATTTATACCCATACCCATACTCTGACAATGTTGTTTCTGTACTGTGGCCCAGACTCAGGACTGGTGGGGAACGCCCATACGCTCCCCAAATAGTCTGCCCGCACTATGCAGACTGTCACACCTGACCCTGCCCACCCTAACCTTCTCTTACTTATCCCCCTTTCCTCTTCTCTTCTCTCTCTTTTTTCTCTTTCCCATTCATTGATGCTGTTTTGATATTATGCTCCTTTTTTTTTATAAGCGTTAAAGTTGTCAGAAATGTAGACAGATATTTTTCGGCTTAGGGCGCTCTATGTGTGGTGTACTGATGAATATAGGCTATGTGATATTTTTGTATGCCCTCCTTTTGTTTTTGAAAATGTTTCTGTAATGTTTTTGAATACTGCTTTGACTAATAAAAACAGTTTACACAAAAAAAAAAAGAAGTTACAGAGCCCCCTCCTTTACCACAGGAGAAGGCTTACTTTTATAAAGAAAAGAAGATTAATGTAACTTTTCCTCCTTCTCATGAGCTGAACAGTCTCTTTGAGGGTGTCTGGGCAAATCCCAAAAAGAAATTCCAGATTCCCAAAAGAATTCAGGTAGCTTATCCTTTCCCCGCAGAGGACGGGAAAAGGTGGGAGTCACCCCCGTTTTGGACAGTGCCCTGTCACGTTTAACAAAAAAGGTGATTCTCCCTGCGTCTGGGACGGCTTCACTTAAGGAGCCGGCAGACCGCAAGTTGGAGACTACGTTGAAATCTATTTATGTGGCCAATGGAACATTACTCAGACCTACCATTGCCTGTGCGTGGGTGAGTAGTGCTATTGAAAAGTGGTCAGAAAACTTGTCATCAGACATTGACACAACAGATAGAGACGAGATTCTCCTAAAGTTAGGTCATATCAAAGACGCTGCTGCATACATGCTAGAAGCAATGAAAGATATTGGTCTCTTGGGATCAAGAGCCACTACCATGGCGATCTCAGCACGAAGGGCATTGTGTATTCGCCAATGGAATGCTGACGCAGACTCCAAAAGGAATATGGAGGCTCTCCCGTATAAAGGTGAGGACTTATTTGGAGATGTACTAGATGCTTTAGTTTCTGCGGCTACCGCAGGTAAGTCGACATTCTTGCCTAACGCTCCTGCACTGGCAAAAAAGACACATCACTCTCAGATGCAGTCCTTTCGGCCCAATAAATACAAAAAGGCTAAAGGTTCCCCCTTCTTTGCAGGTAAAGGAAGGGGAAAAGGAAAAAAGTCCACAGTGTCTCCAGGATCGCAGGAGCAGAAATCAACCTCTGCTTCTGCCAAATCTTCAGCATGACGCTGGGGCTCCCTCGCGGGAGTCCGCTCAGGTGGGGGCACATCTGAAACTCTTCAGTCAGTTCTGGGTTCAATCTGGCCTGGACCCATGGGTCTTACAAATAGTGTCCCACGGATACAAACTGGAGTTTCAAGACATTCCCCCATGCCGATTTTCCAAATCGGCCTTACCAGCTTCTATCTCAGACAGAGAACTGGTAACAGCAGCAATACAAAGATTGTGTCAGGATCAAGTTATTGTCCTGGTTCCCTTGTCACAACAAGGAGAAGGGTTTTATTCAAGCCTCTTCATTGTTCCGAAGCTGGACGGCTTGGTCAGACCTATTCTAAACCTGAAAACACTGAATCTCTACCTGCAAAGGTTCAAGTTCAAGATGGAATCCCTGAGGGCAGTGATTTCCAGTCTGTAGGAAGGGGACTTCATGGTGTCAGTAGACATAAAAGATGCATACTTACATGTTCCCATTTATCCTCCACATCAAGCTTATCCGAGATTCACAGTACAGGATTGTCATTACCAATTTAAGACTTTGCCGTTTGGACTCTCCACGGCACCGAGGGTGTTCACCAAGGTGATGGCGGAGATGATGATCCTCCTCCGACAGCAAGGAGTCAATATAATTCCTTATCTGGACGATCTCCTGATAAAAGCAAGGTCCAGGAAAAGGCTGGTGCAGAACATTGCTCTCTCCCTGACAGTACTTCAACGACACGGTTGAATCATACATTTTCTAAAGTCACAGTTTATACCGACGACAAGATTGTCCTTTCTGGGGATGATACTGGACACAGAAGTTCAGCGGGTATTTCTTCCAGTAGAAAAGGCTCTGGAAATCCAGAGAATGGTCAAACAAATTCTGAAACCAACAAGAGTGTCGATTCATCAATGCATTCGGTTGTTGGGGAAGATGGTAGTGGTCTACGAGGCCATACAGTTTGTCCGATTCCATGCCAGAGTATTCCAGTGGGACCTGTTGGACAAGTGGTCCGGATCCCATCTACACATTCATCAGAGGATAATCCTGTCATCGAAAGCCATAATTTCGCTCCTGTGGTGGCTACACAGTTCTCACCTCCTAGAGGGACGCAGGTTCGGGATTCAGGACTGGGTCCTAGAAACCACGGATGCAAGTCTCCGAGGCTGGGGAGCAGTCACTCAAGGGGAAAGCTTCCAAGGAAGATGGTCAAGTCAAGAAACTTGTCTTCACATAAATGTTCTGGAGTTGAGAGCCATTTACAACGGCCTTCTACAAGCGGTGCATCTTCTTCAAGATCAACCCGTACAGATCCAGTCGGACAATGTAACAGCAGTAGCGTACATAAACGGTCAGGGAGGAACGAAAAGCAGAGCGGCAATGGCAGAGGTGACAAATATCCTCCTCTGGGCAGAAAGAAATGCAACAGCTCTGTCGGCAATTTTCATTCCTCAGCAGACACGATCTCCATCCAGGAGAATGGGGCCTCCACCAAGAAGTCTTTGCAGAGGTGACGAATCTTTGGGGAGTTCCTCAAGTAGACATGATGGCATCTCATCTAGAAACTTCACAGATATTGTCCCAGGTTGAGAGACCCTCAGGCAATAGCAGTGGATGCTCTAGTGACCCAGTGGGTGTTTCCGTCAGTGTATGTCTTCCCTCCACTTCCACTCATACCGAAAGTTCTCAAGATCATAAGAAGAACAAGGGTTCGAGCGATCCTCATTGGCCCAGACTGGCCGAGGAGGGCTTGGTATCCAGATCTTCAGGAGTTGCTCATAAAGATCCGCGGCCTCTTCCTCTTTGCGAGGACCTGCTGCAGCAGGGGCTGTGCGTGTATCAAGACTTACCGCAGCTGCGTTTGACGGCATGGCTGTTGAGAACCGGATCCTAGCCCGGAAGGGTATTCCCAAAGAAGTCATCCCCACTCTTATTCATGCAAGGAAAGGAGTAATGTCTAGACATTACCACCGTATTTGGAGAAAATATGTGTCTTGGTGTGAAACCAAGAAGGCTCCAACGGAAGAGTTTCAGTTAGGATGCTTTCTCCATTTTCTCCAAGCAGGTCTAGATGCGGGCCTACGATTGGGTTCAATCAAGGTCCAGATTTCGGCCTTGTCCGTTTTCTTTCAGAAACAATTGGCATCCCTTCCAGAAGTTCAGACGTTCATGAAAGGGGTTTTGCACATCCAACCTCCATTTGTGCCTCCGGCGGCACCATGGGACCTTAATGTGGTGTTGCAGTTCCTTCAATCGGATTGGTTTGAACCTCTCCAGGAGATAGAGTTGAAGTTTCTCACTTGGAAAGTGGTCATGCTGTTGGCCTTGACATCCGCAAGGCGGGTGTCCGAGTTAGGGGTCTTGTCTCACAAGAGCCCTTACTTTATCTTCCATGAAGATAGGGCTGAGTTGAGAACTCGTCAACAGTTTCTTCCAAAGGTGGTTTCTTCTTTCCATATAAACCAACCTATTGTGGTGCCAGTGGCTACTGACACCTTTAATGCTTCAAAGTCTCTAGATGTGGTCAGACCTTTGAGAATTTATGTTGCAAGAACAGCTCGGATACGGAAAACAGAGGCTCTGTTTGTCCTGTATGCACCCAACAAGATTGGGTGTCCTGCTTCTAAGCAGACTATTGCACGCTGGATCAGCACGCTCGTTCCACGGCAGGATTGCCGATACCGATTTCGGTAAAAGCCTATTCTACTAGAAAGGTGGGCTCATCCTGGGCGGCTGCCCGAGGGAGTCTCGGCTTTACAACTTTACCGAGCAGCTACTTGGTCAGGGACAAACACATTTGCTAAGTTTTACAAGTTTGACACCTTGGCGATGAGGACCTACAGTTTGGTCAATCGGTGCTGCAGGGTCATCCGCACTCTCCCGCCCGTACTGGAGCTTTGGTATAACTGGGCACCCAACCCAGTGCGTACATTTGCCTGCAGTTGTTATTTTGTTATAGTACACAAGTGTTGTGTTCAAATTATTTTCAGTATGTTGCTGCAATAGTTCATGCCCGTTGGCATGTGTTCTGTTGAATGCCATGTTGTGTGGCATGGTTGAAGTGTGAGCTGGTATGAATCTCACCGTTAACATAAAAGTAAATCCTTTTCTCGAAATGTCTGTCTCCCTGGGCAAGTTCCTATACTGAGGTCTGGAGGAGGGGCATAGAGGGAGGAGCCAGTTCACACTCTGGAAAAGTCCTAAAGTGCCCATGGCTCCTGCGGAACTGTCTATACCCCATGGTACTGAAGTGGACCCCAGCATCCTCTACGGACTAGGAGAAAAGGATTTACCGGTAGGTATTAAAATCCTGTTATTACACAGATGCTCCCCATTGCCAGCCATTACATATAGGCTGTATAGGTAATGGCTGACAATAAGTAGTATAGATAGTCCTTATTTTCAACCTTATATACTCACCATTGCCAGTCATCACCTATAGATACTGCTAATTTACTGCGATATATTACACAGAAATGCAACTACTCCTCATTCCCCCACCATGTATTGCACTAGATATATTGCAGAGAAAAACATTACCCCACTGCTGTTATATATTGCACAGATATTCTTCCCATACTGAAGCATATATTGCAGGTACAGAACCTCCCAGGCCATTGCCATCCACTATATAAATTTTAGAGCTGTCGCCATTGCTAATAACATTTAGCACATAAAATAGGATTTTAATTACCTACCAGTAAATCCTTTTCTCGTAGTCCGTAGAGGATACTGGGGTCCACATTAGTACCATGGGGTATAGACGGGTCCACTAGGAGCCATGGGCACTTTAAGAAATTGATAGTGTGGGCTGGCTCCTCCCTCTATGCCCCTCCTACCAGACTCAGTCTAGGAAACTGTGCCCGAGGAGACGGACATACTTTGAGAGAAGGATATAAAAGGATAGTGGTGAGATTCCGAACCAGCACACACAAACTAGAAGAAAGCCAAACTAACCAAACTTTAAACCAGGAACAGCAACCGCTGAACCAACAACACTTAACCAAGTAACAGTGCAGGAAGAAACGAAGCACTGGGCGGGCACCCAGTATCCTCTACGGACTACGAGAAAAGGATTTACCGGTAGGTAATTAAAATCCTATTTTCTCTTACGTCCTAGAGGATACTGGAGTCCACATTAGTACCATGGGGATGTACCAAAGCTATCAAACCGGGTGGGAGAGTGCTGAGGTTCCTGCAGAACTGATTGACCAAACTGAAGGTCCTCAGAGGCCAAAGTATCGAACTTGTAGAACGTGTTCGAACCTGACCAAGTAGCTGCTTGGCAGAGCTGTAAAGCCGAGACACCCCGGACAGCCGCCCAGGAAGAATCCACCGATCTAGTACAGTGGGCCTGTACAGATTTTGGACACGGCAAACCTGCAGTGGAATAAGCATGCTGGTTAGTAAGCCTGATCCAGCGTGCAATTGTCTGCTTTGAAGCAGGACACCCAAGTTTATTGGGATCATAGACAACAAACAGCGAGTCAGATTTTCTATGACAAGCTGTCCGCTTCACATAGATCTTCAAAGACCTCACGACATCCAAGGACTTTGATGTAGCAGAGGTGTCGGTAACCACCGGAACCACAATAGGTTGGTTGATATGAAACGCAGACACCACCTTTGAAAGAAATTGCTGACGAGTTCTGAGTTCAGCCCTATTTTCATGAAAAATCAAATAGGGGCTTTTGTGAGACAACGCCCCCAGCTCTGACACACGCCTCGCAGAAGCCAAGGCCAACAACTTGACAGCCTTTCACGTAAGAAACTTGATGTCAACGTCCTGTAAAGGCTCAAACCATTCTGATTGCAGGAACTGCAACACCACGTTGAGATCCCATGGTGCCGTAGGAGGCACAAAGGGTGGTTGGATGTGCAGAACCCCCTTCAAAATTGTCTAAACCTCAGGGAGAGAAGCCAATTGTTTCTGGAAGAAAATGGATAAGGTCGAAATCTGGACTTGTATGGAGCCCAAACGTAGGCGCACATCCACACCTGACTGCAGAAAAAGGAGAAAACGTCCCAGTTGAAATTCCACCGCAGGAAGTTTCCTATTCTCACACCAAGAGACGTATTTTTTCCCAAATATGGTGGTAATGTTTAGACGATACCCCCTTTCTGGCTTGGATCAGGGTTAGAATAACCCTATCCGGGATCCCTTTCCGGGCTAGAATTTGACGCTAAACCTCCATGCCATCAAACGTAGCCGTGGTAAGTCTTGATAGACGAATGGCCCCTGTTGGAGAAGGTCCTCGCGAAGAGGTAGAGGCCATGAGTCCTCTAGGAGCATCTCATGTAGATCCGCATATCAGGCCCTTCTTGGCTAGTCTGGAGCAATGAGAATTGCTTTAACCTTTTCTCTTTTTATTCTTTTGAGAATCCCTGGGATCAATGGGAGTGGTGGAAACACGTATACCATCTGGTAGACCCATGGAGTCACCAGAGCGTCCACCGCCACTGCTTGCGGGTCCCTCGACCTGGAACAATACCGCTTGAGCTTCTTGTTGATACGAGAGACCATCATGTCGATTTTTGGCATTCCCCACCGACGTGTCAAGCTCCCGAACACCTCCGGGTGCAGACCCCACTCTCCTGGGTGGCGGTCGTGTCTGCTGAGAAAGTCTGCTTCCCAGTTGTCCACTCTCGATATGAAGATCGCGGACAACGCCACAACGTGTCTTTCTGCCCAGAGGAGAATCCTTGTTACCTCTGACATTGCTGCCCTGCTCTTCGTTCTGTCTTGTCGGTTTATGTACGTTACTGCCATCACATTGTCCGACTGAACTTGAATTGCTTGATCTTGAGGAAGATGTGATGCCTGTAAAAGGGGGTTGTATATGGCCCTTAGTTCCAGAATGTTGAATGGAAGAATGGCTTCCTGACGTAACCATTTTCCTTGGATCTGTTCCCCATGGGTGGCTGCTCCCCAACCTCTGAGGCTTGCGTCTGTGGTTAGCAGAATCCAATTTTGAATCCCGAACCTTTGGCCCTCGTTCAGGTGAGAAGTCTGAAGCCACCACAGAAGAGAAATCCTGGCTTTTGGCGACAGACGTATCCCCTGGTGCATGTGAAGATGCGATCCGGACCATTTGTCCAACAGATCCAGCTTGAAGGTCCTTGCGTGAAACCTTCCGTACTGCAGCGCCTCATTAGTGACTACCATCTTTCCCAGAAGGTGAATGCATAGATGCACCGATGTCCGGGTTTGTCTTAGAACATCCAACACCATCGACTGGATCACCAAAGCTTTTTCCAATGGATGGAATACCTTCTGCGCCTGCATATCCAATATCATCCCCAGGAACGGAGGCCTCTGTGTTGGTTCCAGATGAAATTTAGGTAGGTTCAAAATCCACCCGTGATCCTGGAGTAGTCGGGATGAGAGGGCAATGTTGACTTTCAACCTCTCCCTGGATGTTGCTTTTAGCAGCAGATCATCCAGGTACGGTATTATGCTCACTCTGCCATTACCTTGGTGAACACCCTCGGTGCCGTAGAGAGGCCAAATGGCAGGGCCTGGGACCGGTAGTGACAGTCCTGTAATGCAAACCTTAGATAAGCCTGATGTGGTGGCCAAATCGGAATAAGAAGGTACGCATCCTTGATATCCAGAGACACCAAGAATTTCCCATCCTCCAGACCTGAGATCACCGCTCTCAGAGACTCCATCTTGAACTTGAACACCCCGTAAGTATGGGTTCAACGACTTGAGATTTAAAATGGGTCTTACCGAGCTGTCCGGTTTCGGAACTACAAACAGGTTGGAATAATAACCCTGGTTTAGCAGCTGAAGTGGAACTGGAACAAAGACCTGAGTTCATACCAGTTTCTGAATTGTTTCCTGTAAAGTCATACTTGCTTCTTGAGAAGCTGGTAAGCCTGATTTGAAAAATCTGTGAGGTGGGAGTTCCTGA
The DNA here is from genome assembly GCF_028390025.1 of Pseudophryne corroboree. NCBI lineage: Eukaryota > Metazoa > Chordata > Amphibia > Anura > Myobatrachidae > Pseudophryne > Pseudophryne corroboree. Next base: position 298,762,319 of record NC_086452.1, read on the forward strand.
AACTCCAGTCTGTAGCCCTGGGCTATAAGATCTTTGATCCAGGGATCCCGGCATGACGTTGCCCATATGTGAATGAAGAATCTCAAACAGGCTCCCACCTGCCTGTCTTCTAGGCAGTGCGGTCCACAGTCATGCTGAAGGCTTAGAGGAAGCAGAACCGGTGTTCTGTTCCTGTGAACCTGCAGTTGCTGGTTTTCTGGGTTTACCTCTATTGCCTTTGAAGGCCGTAGAAGAACCTTTGGTTTTGTTTTTAAACTTCGCTGCCCGAAAGGACTGCAGAGTTGGAGCAGTGTAGGATTTTCTAGCCGGGGGAGCTGTGGAATGAAGGTATGTAGACTTACCCGCTGTAGCCTTGGATATCCACGTATCCAGTACATCTCCAAAAAGGGCTTCACCTGTGAAAGGTAGGCTTTCCACGCCTTTCCTGGAATCCGCAGTCCACTGGCATAGCCACAAGCCCCTGCGTGCTTACACTGCCATGGCAGTGGTGCATGCATTGAGTAAGCCAATTTCCTTTATGGCCTCCACCATAAAGTTAGCAGAATCCTGTATATGCTGTAGGAGTAAAATCTAACCCGTCAATTAGATTACCTGACCATTTAGCAATGGCCCTAGAGATCTATGCACAAGCTATAGTGGGTCTCTGGGCCACCCCCGCAGCTGTGTACAGAGATTTGAGAGTGGTCTTAATCTTGCGGTCTACAGCATCCTTCAAGGAAGCTGCCCCAGGGACAGGTAAAACTATGTTACGTGACAGCCTAGAAACCGATGCGTCAACTATGGATGGGTTTTTCCATTTTTTCCTGTCATTCTGTGGAAACGGGAAGGATGTGAGTAACCGTTTTGGGACTTGAAACATCTTTTCAGGATTTACCCAAGTTACTTCAAATAGGGAATGTAATTCCTTAGATGCAGGGAAAGTAGCTGAGGATTTCCTTTTCACATTAAAATAAGATTCGTCCTCTGATACCTTAGCAGGGATGTGCAGGACATCTCTAATAGCTTCTATCAGGGCCTGTATACCCTGTGACAAAGCTGCATCCCCCCCTCCCGAGTCCACCTCACCCTCCTTTGGGTCTGACACATCATCATTATCATCAGTATCAGCCTGCATGATTTGGGCCAGAGTACGCTACTGTGGACAAATGGTAGAGGTCTGAGACGCTGTAATGACCACTGAATGTCTATTCATCAGGTCATCAACAGATTGCCTTAAGTATTGCGTCTCCTTCTCATTTTGGGATAATTTCTTCGAAGTATTTGAAATCATCCCTTTTAACGAATCTAACCATACTGGTTCAGATCCACTAGCCTGAGAATGTGTACTATCCCGAGTACACGGCATTGATCCCCCAGATTGAGAAAAATACTCTGCTGTGCATGATACACACTCCTTTGACATAGTAAATGCAAAAGAATACACACACACACACACACACACACACACACACACACACACACACGAAAATAGAGTAAAACACAGTTAACCCACACAGAGCGCTCTAGGGAGACACAGAGTATAATGGAGCCAGCCACACAGTGCCCCTATAGCTAAAATACAGGTTTAGCTGGGTCGCAAACCAAGTACCCTAAATAGGGTTTAGTATACCAAATATTGCTCCCCCCCTTGCTATGACCCTCTGGTACCACTGAGGTGCCCTGGAGTCCTTGTGGAGGAGCTGTGCTTCCCTGCCAGTCTGCCTGTGTATAGCTGCAGAGGGAAAATGGCGCTGGTGAGCTGCTGGATCCGCTCATATTGAAGCCCCGCCCCCTTATTGGCGCGTGGTCGTCCCAGTTTTTTTATACTGGCTGAGGTAATTTCTGTTCTACAGAGAGAGAGAGCCTATCAAAGCTCTGCATTTGTGATTCATTCCCCTGGCTCCGTTTCCCTGTTTCGGCACACTAGCAGGATCAGGTCTTGAAAGGGGCTCAGGAGGAAGCTGACAGATCTGATGGCGAAGGGGAGAGTGTGATGGTGGGGGTGGCCAACAATGTGGTGCCTAGAGGCAGCCAGACCATTAATTCCGCCACTGGCTGAATAACCCCAGAACCTCCGGACAGTATACTGTACAGTATTTACATTTATTTTTATTGAATGTACTGAGTCATGTATTGTCAACAGTCCAAACATTGTCATTCTAACATCACTGGATCCTCATCAGATATTAACATTACAGACAGACATACAGTACAGTCCACATTCTAATATAACACCTTGTTATTACATAGTACAATATTTTTAAGGTAGAAAGTCGATCCAGCTTGGTTCACACTAACAGCTGAGTAAGTTGTTTTCTCATATTACACAAAAGTACACAATTTTCAAAAACACAAAGAGTAAAAAGCATAAAAAAAAAGGGTTTTGGTACTAATCAATAAATCCTTTTCTCTGAGTCCACAAGGGATAATGGGGTAATGTTCACAGTGGGGTATAGCTGGGGTCTGTAAGCCTATGCACTTTAAATTGAATGTGTGTGCATTTGTGTGCTGGCTCTTCCCTTCTATGCCCCTCCCATCAGACCCAGTTCAGAAAACTGTGCCCGAATAGAAAGGAACATACTGGAAAGGAGGAAAGTAACAGATAACAGAATCTAAACAAACAGAACAGAAAAACTGGTAACAGAACCAGAGAAAACTGAAAAAGAATGTACAGCTGGCACAACAACCAAACACACAAGAACAACATGTTTGCAGGAGAAAGATAGCACAGGGTGGGCACCATGTATCCCCTATGGACTCAGCGAAAAAGATTTATCTGTGAGTACCAGAATCCCATTTTCTCTGTCATCCACAGAAGGTACTGGGGTGATGTTCATAGTGCTCCCAGAGCTCCCATCACGGGTGGGAGTGTGCTGTGATCCCTGGAATACTGAACTTCCAAACTGAGATTCAGATGCTGCCAAGGTATCAAACCTTTAAAACTTTACAAAAGTGTTGCTACTCAACCAGGTAGCAGCATGGCATAATTGCAATGTGGAAACCCAGTGGGCAGCCGCCCAGGAAGAACCCACTGAATGGGTAGAATGAGCCTTACTTGAATACGGCAGAGGCTTGGATGAAAAAAAATAAGCTTGTTGAATCGTGGACTTGATCCAACGGGCTATAGACTGTTTTGAAGCTGGCACGCCCATCTTATTAGCATCATATAGGACAAAAATGGAGTCTGACTTCCTAATCCCGGCTGACCTCTTCACATAGATGCGAAGGGCCCGCACCACATCTAGGGTCCTTGACGATAAAGAGGCACGGGTACCATAATGGGCTGGTTAATATGACCACCGAGACAACCTTTGGTAGAAAGGCTTGCCGAGTTTGCAGTTCAGGTCTGTTGCATGGACGATCAGGTATGGAGGCCTACATGATAGGGCCCCCAACTCCGAGACTCCCTGAAATTATGCCAATGCCAGGAGAGTAAGCGTTTTCCATGTGAGATATTTGAAATCCATAGTCTCCAACGGTTAAAATAGTAAAGACTGTAGAAACTCCAACACAAGATTCAGACCCCAAGGAGCTGTAGGCAGAACAAACGGAGGCTGGATACGCAGAACGCCCTGTAAAAATGTCTCAATGTCTGGTAGTAATGCCAACTGTTGCTGGAAAAACAAAGACAGGGCTGCAAGTTGTACCTTCAGAGAACCCAGTCGCAATCCAGCATCCAAACCTGCCTGCAGGAAACGCAAAATACATTCCAACCAGAAACTCTGTTCGAACCATACTGTCAGGATTCTGATTTTGTCTGTCCCCGGCGGGGGCGCTAGTGGGTCAGTGTTGGTGTGACGTAATACACGAGGAGACCGAAGCATAGTCCTGCGCATAGGCGCTGATATTTATTATGTCACAGGGATCACAAAGCAATTGAATAACAGGTGCAGTGGAATGCAATTGCAGTGGAATGCAAAACCAGAAATAACAGGAAATAAATATTCAAAAAGTCACTGGTAACTATGATTGAAACAAACAGAACTCCGGTAATTGTAAAAAGCACACAGTCTCAGTATAACTCAGGATGAAATAACTTTGGAGAAACAGAACTCTGATAACTGCACAGTCTCTATGAAGCACAGGTCCAGATAGCCTAACGGGCTTAAGCAGGAGACAGTCTCTAAGCAAATAGATGTTAACTGCTGAGATGCACAGATGGTAACTGATAATGAGTGCACAGGTAGATAATGATAAAACACTTGAGGAGAGTCTCTTACTGCTGGTGGATTGTGGCTGGCTGTGGCTGGAGTTTGTAGTTCCACAGGAACACTGGAACAGGGAGATGACTTGGAGATGCCAGAAATAGAAGACTGCTGGAAACAAAGGATTGAAGACTGGAACCTGGAACTGGAACGGAACTGGAACTGCTGGGACCTGTAGTTCCACAGGTCCAATACACAGGGGTATCTCTGCAGACAGATTACTGCAAACAGGAGCCGCCTGTTCACAGAATGTGACGTGTTGTCCAAGGCTATGAGACTGAGCCAGGAACTGGAGTTTATACCCCTTGGTCTGTGATGATTGGATGTTGCATCTGTGAGGACACACCCTGCTGGATTAGGTGTTCAGATCAGCTGTAGGTTAGTTGAAGCACTGTGTACTCCAGGCTGCAGTAGATTGAAAACTGGAACAGAACTGAACTGCTGGAACCTGTAGTTCCACAGTAGTGATGCGATGGAGAATGCAGATTCCTGACACATACAACATACGTCTTCCAAATTCGATGGTAGTGCTTGGAAGTGACATCCTTTCTGGCCCGGAGCATATTGGGAATCACCGCCTTAGGTATGCCCTTCCGTGCTAGTATCGCCTTTTCAACAGCCACGCCGTCAAACGTAGCCGCTGTAAGCCCGGATAAATGAAAGGACCCTGCTGAAGAAGATCCTCCTGAAACAGTAGGGATAAGGGGTGTCACGATCCGGGTAACTGGATGCCATTATTTACCTTTCAAGTGTCTCCTGAGGCTGGCTCAGCGTCCCAGGGCTGGATCCCAGCTGCGTTGCTGATGTCCTCACTTCATCCTCCCTGTGATCCTGCAGCGCTGTCACAGCAGCTTCATAAATCTAACTTGTTAAATCTTAAAATGGCGTCTCCAGCCCTCCGCGGCATCCGCCGCCATCCCTGTGGTTCCAGTGTGCAAATAACCAAGTATGGCGTCTCCAGCCCTCCGCGGCCTCCGCCGCCATCCCTGTGGCTCCAGTGTGCAAGTAACCAAGTATGGCGTCTCCTGCCTTCCGCGGCCTCCGCCGCCATTGCTGTCATTTCTCCACATGGTTTCACAAACTGACTTTCCCTCCAAATGCTAACATGGGCGCAGCCATGTTCTTTCCAGACACATGCTATCACTTCACCTATCCGCTGCGCTGCTGGACTCTGCATAATTGTTCAGCCAATGCCTGTCTCCCAGCAGGTATAAATATCCTGTTCCTGGACCAGGAAAGTGTCAGTGCTTTGGATGTCAAACCCAGTGTTTCCAGTCTCACCTCCTTGTGGTTGTTTTGCTAGCTCCAGGTATTTCCAGCTCCTGTCTTCAACTCCACTAGAGACCCGCACCAGTTACCACCTTGCGGTGCAGCCTGACTCTGCAGTGTCCTATCATTGCACCCTGCGACTGGCAGTTTCCTAACACCGGCTTCCAGCGTCTAGCTTCCAGAAGTGTCCTGTTTCCTGATACCATCGGTGCTCCGCCATTGACTTCCAGATACCATCGGTGCTCCGCCATTGATTTCCAGATACCATCGGTGTTCCGCCATCGACCTCCAATAACCACCGATCCCCAGCCTCACCAGTGTCGCTCCTCTGTTCTCCTGCTACATTGGTACACCCGCATTTCCACACAGTTCATCACCTGGTCCGTTTCCATCCGGCATACCTGGCAGTTCACTGGTGCTCACCCAAAGCCAGTGATTCAACAGTATTTCCAGCTTCCAGGGTAACATCAGCTGGTCAGTTCCTATTTTCATTTCCATTACTCAGCGGATGGGTGCTGGTTAAGGACTTACCATCTCCTGGTCACTTAAGACTGTCTTGTGATATTACCGCACCCAAAGACATCCTAACCACTGCTGCATTTCTAGGAACTATGTACTGTCTCCATTCATTTATTATACTTGAATACTGCAACTGCCAATGTACCACCTGAACTGTGCTTAAATAAAACTCATTAACTTTTCTTCTGTTGTCGTGGTCACGCCTTCGGGCATTGGTACTGCAAGCTCATCTGCATGTCAAAGAATCCCATATTGCCTCCCAGGTTCATGTACACTTCAGCCCCTACAACTAAGGCTTCCCCTGGTCAGCACCAGCCCTCAGTTGTGACAAGGGGTCATCGATGAGAAGTGATTAGAGGTCGGCATACCAGTGGACGGTGCCTTTATGAGCAAGTCGTCCAGGTAAGATACAATATTAACACCCAGAGTTTGGAGTTGTAGCACCATCTCAGCAATGACCTTTGTGAAGACCCTCGGCACTCATGAGAGACCAAAAGGCAGAGCCTAAAATTGATACTGAGAATCCTTGAGGGCAAAGCAGAGGAATGTCTGATGTGGAGGTAGGCTTCCTTGATATCCAAGGATACCAAAAACTCCTGTTCCTCCAAACCTGAAATTACGTCCTACAGTGATTCCATCTTGAATCTGAACACACGTAGATATGGATTCCGAGATTTCAGATTCAGGATGGGTCTGACCGAGCCATCCGACTTCGGAACCCCAAACAAATTTAAGCAGAACTCTTTGTTGCGGCGGTTTGGTGGCACTGGGACCACCACCCCATGTTCCAGAAGCTGTGAATGGCCGCCTGCAGAATTACCTGCTTTTTTTGTAAAACTGGCAAACCTGAGGTGAAATATCTGTTTGGAGGAAGGGTCCCAAATTGGATTTTGTAGCCGTGGTGAATCAGATCCCTGACCCATACGTCTTGGCAGGTGCTTTCCCAGACATGACTGATGCGCTCCCACCTTGGGATCCCCCAGGTGAGAGGAAAGACCGTCATGCACTGGGATTGGAAGTAGTCTACTGGTTCTGTTGAGTAGGAGTGGTCGTCTGATGTCTGCGACCTCTAGTACCCTTGGAGGCGTGTGATGCTCCTCTGGCTGTACCTCTAAACATTGAAGGTTGAAAAGGCAGAAAGGAAGGTCCAGTGTAGGTACACCTAGGAGGTGGGATTGCAGAAGGGGATAAGTGGACTTACCTGCTGTATCCTTTGATATCCACTTATCCAATTCCGTTCCAAACAAGGCATTGCCCGTGTATGGAAGTCCTTTGACATCTCTGAGATCCGGCCCTTGGAAAGCCAGGACTACAATTTCTTCGTTAAGGTGGAATTTAGACACCACCTTAGGAAGATAGAAAATCAGAAATGGAGGATGACATAACAAAGCCCTTAAAACTCTTATAGCCGAAGCAATAGCTAGCAGAAAGAGAACTTTAGCTGTCAACCATTTAAGATCCACTCTCTAAAGTTGTTCAAATCAGACAACTTGAAGGGCCTTTAGAACTAAACTTAAGTCCCAAGGCACTGTAGTAGGAACAAAAGGAGGTTGAATGCATAGCATTCCCTGGAAAAAAAGTGCGCAAATCTTGAGGGTTGGCAATTTTCCTTTGGAACCATACAGTTATTGCTGACACTTGCACTCTCAAGAAAGCCACCCTAAAACATTTATCCATTCATGCCTGAAGGAATGCTAGGATTCTGGAAACTCTGAAAGACCTATGGTCAAATTTCCGTTCACTCCACCATTGAATATAGGCTTGCCATATTCGGTGATAAATGCGAGCTGAAGAAGGTTTCCTTGCTCTGAGCATTGTTTGAATTACCTGTTGTGAGAATCCTCTTGACTTCAGGATAGAGGTCTCAAGAGCCACACCGTCAAAGACAGTCAATCCAGATGTCTGTGATAACAAGGCCCTTGAGTCAGTAGATCTGGACGTTGAGGGAGTAGGAATGGAGCATCCATCGACATCCTCTGCAGATCTGTGTACCAATGTTTTCTGGGCCAAGCCGGAGCAATTAGTATCATGGCACCCTTTCCTTGTTTTACCTTTCTCACCACCCTGGGTAACAGGGCAATGGGAGTAAACACATATGCCAGATGAAAGTCCCTTCTCACCGACAGGGCATCCACAAAGATCGCTTTGGGATCCTTTGTTCTTGATCCATATGCGGGACCCTGTTGTTCGGACGGGATGCCATGAGATCTATCTCTGGCAACCCCCATCTGTCGACCAAGGTCTGGAAGACTTCCGGGTGTAGAGCCCATTCGTTTGCATGAATGGTATGCCAACTGACAAAATCCGCTTCCCAGTTTAGGACTCCTGGAATGAACATTGCGGACAAGGCTGGAAGATTAAGTTCTGCCCACTTTAACGTGTGTCTTACCTTTTTCATTGCTTTCTAGCTGTGAGTTCCTCCCTGATGGTTGAGGTACGCTACTGCCGACGCATTGTCCGAGCGGATCGGAACTGGTTTTCCCTGACGGATGTCCTTTGCCTAATTCAGTGCCATGTGTATGGCTCGGAGTTCCAATATATTTATTGGCAGGCAACTTCCTTGGTCCACTGCCCCTGGAAGCAATTCCTTCCTGACACTGCTCCCCAGCCCTGAAGGCTGGCATCTGTTGTCAGAATTTCCCAATCTGATATCCAAAAGGGTCTCCCTTTGTCCAGATGGGATGTCTGTAGCCACCAGGCTAATGACCTCCTAACTTCCAGAGTAATGACCATAGTCTGCATTTTTATTGTCTGATTAAAACCATTCCATCTGGTAAGGATCAGATGTTGCAGAGGCCTTGAATGGAACTGAGCATACTCTACCATTTTGAATGTATAAACCATCAATCCCATCACACGCATTGATGCGTGAATGGATACCTTTTTCGACTGTGTAGCAGCTCCTGAATCCTTAACTGAACTTTGGATAGTTTGTTCAGAGGTAAAGTTACTCTCTGCAGGCTCGAATCCAACACAGCCCCCAAGTGAGTCATCCTTTGTGACGGGACCAGAGACGATATGCGCAATTTATGAGCCAACCGTGCTACTGCAGATATTCTATTGTCTGTTGCAAATGACACAGAAGCAATTCCTGAGACTGTGCCAGGTTTAAAAGATCGTCTAGGTATGGAAAAATTCTTATCCCCTGCTGGCGGAGATAAACTGCCATTACCACCATAATTTTGGTAAATACTCTGGGGGCTGTGGCCAATTCGAATGGCAGGGCCTGGAACTAAAAATGCTGTTGGAGGATCGTGAACCTGAGATAGCACTGATTATACAGGGCTATAGGAACATGTAGGTAAGCATCCTGGATATCCAGGGATACCATATTATCCCCTAAATCCATGGCCAAAGTGATGGAACATAAAGTCACCATATGAAAACGAGGCACCCAAATGTACTTGTTCAGCAATTTGAGATTGAGTATGGACCGGAATGACGCATTTGGCTTCTGGACTAAAAACCCTGTCCTCGTTGTGCAGGAGGAACTGGAATGATTACTCCTGCTGAAGCAATTTCTGAACTGCTTCTTGCAAAGCCCTGGCCTTCGTCTCTACCAAAGACGGGCTGGTACAAAAAAACCTTTGAGGGTTTTTCTTGAAAGCAAACACATAACCGTGAGATACCGCTTCTTGCACCCAGGCATCTGTGGTAGACTGCTGCCATATCTGTGCAAAATGAAGAAGTCGGCCTCCCACCCTGGGATCCCCCAGGTGGAGGCCCGCACCATCAGGCTGATGGCATATCTTCTGTTTTAGAAGCCGGTCCTCTGGTAGCCTAATGCTGTTTAGTCTTACCAAACCTGTTGTATTGGGACTGTTTGCCATCACTTTTTCCTTTTGTTTTTCCTTGAGGCCGAAAAGCTGGAATTTTAGGCTTGAATATGTATGTGGAAGGAAACTTTACTTTCTTGCAGTCTGCTTCTGACTCCAAAATACTAGTTAACTCTTTACCAAAAAGAATAGCTCTAGTAAAAGGTAAAGACTCCAAAACTTTCTTGGATTCTGAATCAGCTTTCCATGTACGTAACCAAACTGCTTTGCGATTGGCTACTGCTGAGGCTGAAGCTTGAGAGGCAATTGTACCCATATCCAAGGCTGCTTCTTCCAAAAATATTGCAGCCTGTTTGATATGTGCAACATGGGATTTTTGCTCTCTAGATGCCATTGAAATATCCCCTTCCAATGCACCCGCCCAGGCAGCCACTGCTTTAGCCATCCAGGCTGAAGCCATGGCTGGTCTTATGATTGCCCAGGACAGGGAAAAAATGTTTTTTAGAAACCCATCCACTCTCCTATCTGTGACATCATTTAATGATGTTGAAGGCAGAGGTAATGTAGATTTTCGCACTAATTGATTAACATGCGTATCTACTTTGGGAGCCACCTCCCTATTTAAACAGTCTCGAGCCGGAAGAGGATATTTGGAATTCCATTTCCTAGGAATTCCAAATTTCTTGCTGGGCGTAGCCCAAGCATCTTCCATAATTTCCGGCAGCTGCTGTGATCCAGGAAACTCAGTCTTAACTGTTTTGGGACGTTTAAATACAGGTGCCTTGGATTTTAACACAGGCTCTGCTGATTCTTCTAAAGATAGAATGGCCTTCATTGCATTAATTAACTCAGATATGTCACTGAGCTGAGACCTTCTTCCTCATCTTCGTATGCAGAACCAGACTATAATGAGTCTTCCGCCTCTGACGAATCCTCATCTGAAACATGTGTAGACTGTGAAGATGTTGTTTCATGTCTATGTGATTTACTTAACACTGGCTTTTCAGCCAGTTTCTTTTGAGAGGCTACTGCTTCCCCTGCTGGAAATGATAACCTGTAGGTGGAATGCTGCATATAAGGGTTAATAGTGTAACCTATCCCTGGTACAGAAGTTGGAATTATCCGCACAGCTATACTGGATAATTTTTCAAGAGACCTTGGTGAAAGCTAAAACAATTTGCACAGAAACCATTCTGAACCAGATCCTGAGAGGTTAACCTAGCTTTGCATGACAAACATGATATGAGTGTTGGTGCTGCTGTGAGTGTATTTTCCTCACCTTTGCCGCTCTTAGACATGATAAATAATCAAACACTATCACAGTGTACTACACAATTTGTGACTGTAATCACTTTAAGATGTGTTAAAGTGACATACAATCCGACCCTACCCTGCTTAGCACCAGCATTGAGGATCGGAATAGACAGAAAAAACTGACAGAATTATAGCAAAGTCAGTAATCACACTAACAATCAGTCACAGGTTATACATTAGTATAATAAGAAATATGAGCACATAATCAACTACATATCTACCTGAATCTATAGATTCATATATAGACTGAATATATAGACTTCAGGGTATTTTACAACTTACAGTCCGATGGATCCTTAAGTGAAGTAGCCCCTGGGACTGGAAGTACTTTCTTTCATAACTGAGATACTGATCGATCTACCGGTGATGGATTCTCCCAAAGTTTTCTATTATCAGGAGGGACAGGAAAATAAGTGAAAATACATAGGTACCCGAAACTTCTTATTTAGGTGTAACCAAGCTTCATGAATCTGGCTATCTAATTACTCTGATATAGGAAAAGTTGCCGAAGACTTCTGTTTTCTACCGAAAAAATAAGGCTGTAGTGATTCGGCTTCTTTATCAGGAAGTTGTAAAACTTCCCTTACAGCCTGTATCAGAGACTCTACCCCCTGAGAAGAAAACTGTGAGTCTTCCACCTGCGGTTCCCTCTCAGCCTCCTCAAATTCACCCTCCTCCAGGGGCGGAATTTCATCATCAAAATAATCTGATTGTAAAACCGCAGTAATAATTTTTTAGACAATGGCTGAGCAGGTTCAGAAGAACCCTACTTTGCTGGAACCATTGTTGAGGTTAAACTGTCTACAGACTTTTTAAGAGCCTGAGCCCATAGCAGCTCAGAAGCTTGCAGGGGCTGAGCCTGAAGAGCCTCTCTGGCTCATCTGGCAGATGCCAGGTCAGAAGACAGGTCTGACATCACCCCTGTGAGTGCTGACAACCAGGCCGGTGCAGGTTCCTGAGCCTTGCTGGCTGATTGTTAAGCCGACTCATCAGTACACTGCTCAAAGTGTAATGAAATGCCTGCAGATAAACTTGGCTGCACAGCCTTTTCAAGACACACGCACATGCAGGGGGGGGGTTCCGAGTACCTAGAAACCCCCCCTGGCCACCGATCTATCGCACAGCTGACTGATTGTTTTATTATTATTTTTATACAGTCCAGAGCTCAGGCAGTGTTACAGCGCGGCTGCAGCAGCTGCCTCCATCCTACAGACACAGTGGAAGGCAGGCGGCTGGCTGCAGGTAGAGGGCGCTGAAGCGGGAGCGTGCAGCATTTCTTATGAAGTTAAGTTCTCGGCATGGGGATTTGAAGTGAGGAGCTTGCAGTGGCATATCTCCCAGAGGCAAAGGAAGGATCTGCCTCCGGGCACCAGCTGTGCATAGAGGAATAAAGGCAGTGGGAGGGCCAATGCACGCTGGGACCAGTGATGGATATAAGTCACCATCCAGGGGTCTGTCTGCATGCAGGTTTTTTTTTGTTCCAAAGCAGTCTTTCTTTATATCTCGCAGTGACCTGTGCGGGGAGGGAGAGGGGAAATCCATCTGAGGCAGTAGCAGGGGAATCCCCCTTGCAAATGCATCTCTCACCCACCCAAGTCACTCCCATTACCTCAACCAAAGGGTCAGGAGAGCATGTGCTGAGCTCTGTTTGGAGGAGCCCGGCACATGCTGATTAGAGGAGCATCTGATTGGAGGAGACTGATACCTGCTTCCCTGACCCCTGGGACATTAAGGATCCCTCATGGTAGATGCTAGAATCAAGTGGGCTAAGGGACCTTTTCCGTAAGGGGGAGGAGTTACGACGCAAGGGGGAGGAGCTAGGCCAGCGGGATAGTTCCTCTACTATCCACGCCACCAACTATTACCTTTAGTAATTAGGTGGTGAGCGAAGCGGAGCGGAGCGAGCCACCGTGCCCGAAGCGTGGCGAGCGAAGCGAGCCCGCGAGGGTACTTTTCGGGTACCCTGTTCGCCCGTAGCTCCTCCCCCTGGTGACGTAGCTCCTCCCCTCAATACGTCACAAGGTCCCTTCAGCCCCTCCGATATAGAACCAACCCTCTCAGCATGGCCTCCATCTGTAAGTAATCAACCTGCCTCCACGATTAATGCTCCTATTCCCATAGCTCCTGCCTATCTCTGCCACCCACTGCTTCTGTCTCTCTGCATGTTTGTGTCTCTCTATATTCTCTGCCCACCATCTGCTTCCCCCTCTATCTGCCCCCCTCTGCCCACCATCTGTACCCCCTCTGCCTACCATCTGTCCCCCTCTCTCTGCACACCATCTGCCCCCCCCCTCTCGCTGCCCACCATCTGCTTCCCCTCTCTCTGCCCACAATCTGCCTCTCTCTGTCCACAATCTGACTCTCCTCTCTTTGCACACCATCTGCCTCCTCTCTCTCTGCGCACCATCTGCCTCCCATCTCTCTGCCCACCATCTGTCCCCCTCTCTCTGACCACCATCTGCCTCCCCCTCTCTCTGCCCACCATCTGCCTCCCCTCTCTATGCCCACCATCTGCCTCCCCTCTCTCTGCCCACCATTTGTCCCCCTCTCTGCCCACCTTCTGCCTCCCCTCTCTCTGCCCACCATCTGGCTCTCTCTGCCCCCCAACTGCCTCCCCCTCTTGCTGCCCACCATCTGCCTCCCCTCTCTCTGCCCACAATCTGCCTCCCTCTGCCCACAATCTACCTCCCCTCTCTCTGCCCACCATCTGCCTCCCCTCTCTCTGCCCACCATCTGTCCCCCTCTCTGCCCACCATCTGCCTCCCCCTCTTGCTACCTTCCATCTGCCTCCCCCTCTCTCTGCCCACCATCTGTCCCCCCTCTGCCTACCATCTGTCCCCATCTCTCTGCCCGCCATCTGCCCCCTCTCTCTGCCCACCATCTGTCCCGCTCTCTGTCCACCATCTGCCCCCCCTCTCTCTACCCACTATCTGCCTCCCCTCTCTCGGCCCACCGTCTGTCCTCCTCTCTTTGCATACCATCTGCCTCCTCTCTCTCAGCACACCATCTGCCTCCCCTCTCTCTGCCCACCATCTGTCCCCCTCTCTCTGACCACCATCTGCCTCCTCCTATCGCTGCCCACCATCTGCCTCCCCTCTCTCTGCCCACAATCTGCCTCCCTCTGCCCACCATCTGCCTCCCCTCTCTCTGCCCACCATCTGCCCCCCTCTCTGCCCACCATCTGTACCCCCTCTGCCTACCATCTGTCCCCCTCTCTCTGCACACCATCTGCCTCCCCCTCTCGCTGCCCACCATCTGCTTCCCCTCTCTCTGCCCACAATCTGCCTCTCTCTGTCCACAATCTGACTCTCCTCTCTTTGCACACCATCTGCCTCCCATCTCTCTGCCCACCATCTGTCCCCCTCTCTGTGACCACCATCTGCTTCCCCCTCTCTCTGCCCACCATCTGCCTCCCCTCTCTCTGCCCACAATCTGCCTCTCTCTGCCCACCATCTGCCTCCCATCTCTCTGCCCACCATCTGTCCCCCTCTCTGTGACCACCATCTGCTTCCCCCTCTCTCTGCCCACCATCTGCCTCCCCTCTCTCTGCCCACAATCTGCCTCTCTCTGCCCACCATCTGCCTCCCCTCTCTCTGCCCACCATCTGCCTCCCCTCTCTCTGCCCACCATTTGTCCCCCTCTCTGCCCACCTTCTGCCTCCCCTCTCTCTGCCCACCATCTGGCTCTCTCTGCCCCCCAACTGCCTCCCCCTCTTGCTGCCCACCATCTGCCTCCCCTCTCTATGCCCACCATCTGCCTCCCCTCTCTCTGCCCACCATTTGTCCCCCTCTCTGCCCACCTTCTGCCTCCCCTCTCTCTGCCCACCATCTGGCTCTCTCTGCCCCCCAACTGCCTCCCCCTCTTGCTGCCCACCATCTGCCTCCCCTCTCTCTGCCCACAATCTGCCTCCCTCTGCCCACAATCTACCTCCCCTCTCTCTGCCCACCATCTGCCTCCCCTCTCTCTGCCCACCATCTGTCCCCCTCTCTGCCCACCATCTGCCTCCCCCTCTTGCTACCTTCCATCTGCCTCCCCCTCTCTCTGCCCACCATCTGTCCCCCCTCTGCCTACCATCTGTCCCCATCTCTCTGCCCGCCATCTGCCCCCTCTCTCTGCCCACCATCTGTCCCGCTCTCTGTCCACCATCTGCCCCCCCTCTCTCTACCCACTATCTGCCTCCCCTCTCTCGGCCCACCGTCTGTCCTCCTCTCTTTGCATACCATCTGCCTCCTCTCTCTCAGCACACCATCTGCCTCCCCTCTCTCTGCCCACCATCTGTCCCCCTCTCTCTGACCACCATCTGCCTCCTCCTATCGCTGCCCACCATCTGCCTCCCCTCTCTCTGCCCACAATCTGCCTCCCTCTGCCCACCATCTGCCTCCCCTCTCTCTGCCCACCATCTGCCCCCCTCTCTGCCCACCATCTGTACCCCCTCTGCCTACCATCTGTCCCCCTCTCTCTGCACACCATCTGCCTCCCCCTCTCGCTGCCCACCATCTGCTTCCCCTCTCTCTGCCCACAATCTGCCTCTCTCTGTCCACAATCTGACTCTCCTCTCTTTGCACACCATCTGCCTCCCATCTCTCTGCCCACCATCTGTCCCCCTCTCTGTGACCACCATCTGCTTCCCCCTCTCTCTGCCCACCATCTGCCTCCCCTCTCTCTGCCCACAATCTGCCTCTCTCTGCCCACCATCTGCCTCCCATCTCTCTGCCCACCATCTGTCCCCCTCTCTGTGACCACCATCTGCTTCCCCCTCTCTCTGCCCACCATCTGCCTCCCCTCTCTCTGCCCACAATCTGCCTCTCTCTGCCCACCATCTGCCTCCCCTCTCTCTGCCCACCATCTGCCTCCCCTCTCTCTGCCCACCATTTGTCCCCCTCTCTGCCCACCTTCTGCCTCCCCTCTCTCTGCCCACCATCTGGCTCTCTCTGCCCCCCAACTGCCTCCCCCTCTTGCTGCCCACCATCTGCCTCCCCTCTCTCTGCCCACAATCTGCCTCCCTCTGCCCACAATCTACCTCCCCTCTCTCTGCCCACCATCTGCCTCCCCTCTCTCTGCCCACCATCTGTCCCCCTCTCTGCCCACCATCTGCCTCCCCCTCTTGCTACCTTCCATCTGCCTCCCCCTCTCTCTGCCCACCATCTGTCCCCCCTCTGCCTACCATCTGTCCCCATCTCTCTGCCCGCCATCTGCCCCCTCTCTCTGCCCACCATCTGTCCCGCTCTCTGTCCACCATCTGCCCCCCCTCTCTCTACCCACTATCTGCCTCCCCTCTCTCTGCCCACCGTCTGTCCTCCTCTCTTTGCATACCATCTGCCTCCTCTTTCTCAGCATACCATCTGCCTCCCCTCTCTCTGCCCACCATCTGTCCCCCTCTCTCTGACCACCATCTGCCTCCTCCTATCGCTGCCCACCATCTGCCTCCCCTCTCTATGCCCACCATCTGCCTCCCCTCTCTCTGCCCACAATCTGCCTCCCTCTGCCCACAATCTGCCTCCCCTCTGCCCACCATCTGCCTCCCCTCTCTCTGCCCACCATCTGCCCCCCTCTCTGCCCACCATCTGCCTCCCCCTCTTGCTACCTTCCATCTGCCTCCCCCTCTCTCTGCCCACCATCTGTCCCCCCTCCGCCTACCATCTGTCCCCATCTCTCTGCCCGCCATCTGCCCCCTCTCTCTGCCCACCATCTGTCCCGCTCTCTGTCCACCATCTGCCCCCCCTCTCTCTACCCACTATCTGCCTCCCCTCTCTGCCCACCGTCTGTCCTCCTCTCTTTGCATACCATCTGCCTCCTCTCTCTCAGCACACCATCTGCCTCCCCTCCTTCTGCCCACCATCTGTCCCCCTCTCTCTGCCCACATCTGCCTCCTCCTCTCGCTGCCCACCATCTGCCTCCCCTCTCTCTGCCCACAAATTGCCTCTCTCTGTCCACAATCTGACTCCCCTCTCTCTGCCCACCATCTGCCTCCCATCTCTATGCCCACCATCTGTCCCCCTCTCTCCGCCCACCATCTGGCTCTCTTTGCCCACCAACTGCCTCCCCCTCTTGCTGCCCACCATCTGCCTCCCCTCTCTCTGCCCACAATCTGCCTCTCTCTGCCCACCATCTGCCTCCCCTCTCTCTGCCCACCATCTGCCTCCCCTCTCTCTGCCCACCATCTGTCCCCCCTCTCTGCCCACCATCTGCCTCCCCCTCTCGCTGCCCACCATCTGTCTCCCCCTGTCGCTGCCCACCATCTGTCTCCCCTCTCTCTTTACCCACCAGCTGTCTCCCCTCTCTTATTGCCCACTAGCTGTCTCCCCCTCTCTTTGCCCACCAGCTGTCTCCCCCTCTTTGCCCACCATCTGCCACCCCTCTCTCTGCCCACCATCTGCCTCCCCTCTCTCTGCCCACCATCTGCCTCCCCTCTCTCTGCCCACCAACTGCCTCCTCCTCACACTGTCCACCAGCTGTCTCCCCCTTTCTTTGCCCACCATCTGCCACCCCTCTCTCTGCCCACCATCTGCCTCTCTCTGCCCACCATCTGCCTCCCCTCTCTCTGCCCATCTGTCCCCTAACTCTGCCCACCATCTGCTTCTCTCTGCCCACAATCTGCCTTCTCCTTTTGCTGCCCACCATCTGCCTCCCCCTCACGCTGCCCACCATCTGTCTCCCCCTCTTGCTACCCACCATCTGTCTTCCCCTCTATTTGCCCATCAGCTGTCTCCCCTCTCTTATTGCCCACCAGCCATCTCCCGCTCTCATTGCCCACCATCTGCCTGCTCCCTTTCTCCATCCACCATCTGCCACCCATCTCTCTGCCCACCATCTGCATCCCCCACCTCTCTATGCCCAGAATCTGCTCCCCCTTTTGGCCCGGCATCTGGCTGCCCCACCCTTTGCCCAGCATCTGCCTGTCTCCTCTTTCTCTCTGCCCAGCATATG